>NW_008355473.1:912848-970421 GCF_000622305.1 Nannospalax galili | reverse complement strand
TAGTGGCAGGTTATAAAATAAATCCAAAAAATCAGTAGCTTTTCTGTACAGCAGTAACAAGCAATTGGAGAAAGAGTACAGGGAAATGCTCCCATTCACAATATCTGCAAAAAATAAAATATCTTGGAATAAACCTGAGCAAAGACACCAACGATTTCTACAATGAAAAATTAAAATCATTAAAGAAAGAAATCGAGGAAGACACCAGGAGATGGAAGGACCTCCCATACTCATGGATTGGAAGAATTAATATTGTGAAAATGACCATCCTACCAAAAGCAATATATAGATTCAATGCAATCTCAATCAAAATCCCCATGACATACTTCAGAGAATTAGAAAAAAATCTATAAATTCATATAGAGGCACAAAAGACCCTAGATAGCCAAAGCAACCCTGAGCACAAAGAGCAACACTGAGGGGATTACTATACCAGATCTTAAACTATACTACAGAGCTATAGTCATAAAAATAGTGTGGTACTGGCACAAAAATACACAGAGATCAATGGAACATCATTGAAGACCCAAACTTGAGTACACGCAATTTCAGCCACCTGATATTTGACAAAGGTTCCTTTGTGTTTTATTTAAAGGCTGACCCTGTTGCATTATTCCCTTTTCTCCCTTTATATCACTGCACAGAACAGGAAAGATTAAATCGGATGTAATTGGATGATGAAGCTGAATAGCTCAGAGATGGTGTCCTGGGTTCCTGTGGGCTCAGCAGTAATGAATTCTTCAGTAAGATTAATTAAGACTACACCCAGGACAAATTTAATCTTACTTTACTCAATGATTTGGTAGCTCACTATCAACAAGCTCTAGTCATGATCTTGGATCTAGAGCCTGATGAAGATCTGGAAGACAGCCCAAGCCAGAGTGACTTGATTGCACAGGCAGCCAAGATGCTTTATGGTGTTGGCTCACACCCACTGCATTCTCAGCAGTTAAGGCATTGCCCAAATGCTAGATAAGTGTGAGCAAGGAGACTTTGGCTACTGTCCTAATGTACATGAGAAACAGCGAATGCTTCCCATCAGCATTTTAGACATTCCGATAAGGACATGGTTTAGCTTTACTGCCCCAAGTACATGGACGTGTACATACCCTAATCGTCTAGGCACCGTCACACAGATAGCACTTACTTTGACACTGGTTTTCTCACATGTTCATCACGGTTCATCACGAATACTGACCCAAGCAAACTGACAAACAATTTGTGCCCTGGCTGTATGATTTCAAGGCCAGCTGTGGCACCAAGCCATCAGAAACTTCAAGAGCACAGCTAAGACAATTGGCTGATACCCCACCCCACCTCTCCCTCCATTTTTAATACCACCATTCCTTTGCAGCTACCCTTCAAGAGTTCTGTATGGCTTTTAGTTTAAACTAAAGGAATCATTATTTTGGTGGAAATATAAAATAAAGTAGAAGAAAAGACAAAAGTATGGAGATCTACTACTGTAGAAGCTCTCTAAAATATGTACATATATAAAAGATTTTAAATAAAGTCACCCTATAATGATGGGACCCTAACTAGACAGCTCATCCTAGCAAGTAAAGTAACCCAGTACTGGGAGTGAGTTACCTCTCTTTGCGTTGCTGGGCAGTGAGTTCCCATATCATGCAAACATTACAGGCTCTTGCCATTATTCTTGGCTACCCACCAATACTTAGCAGTAAGACCCTATTGCTGAGGACAACACATTCTTTACCACATTATTGAGTCTTAAAACATGGCGAAATCAAGGTACAGACCTAGAACCTTAATACCTATTGGTTAGCTTTCATGGTTCTGGAAGGTGCCATGCATATGATCAGATGAAAAAAGTTATCCTCAGTCTTACCCAGCTGTTAATCCTGTGATCTACAATAACTACTGACCTGGCAAGATAGGCCAATAGTGCAATACTGACACGAATGTTATAGGAGTGACCAACCACCCTCTGACTGGATTTAAGGCCCATATCATGAGATAGAACCCAAATCCGGCACCACTATTTGGTCCAAGGAACATGGCTAGATAGGTCATGGACACTAGGGGAGAGTCTGTTACTGATATCCTACTAAATGGACATAGTATCAAAATGACTCCGAATGGCTTACTGCTATACCATAGATTAACGCATCTCTCAGCCCTTGTCAGAGAAGCTACTTGCTGTAGTATAAGGCGATTAGCAAAGAATGTCACAACTGGTCAACATGCAGAGAATAAAAGACTGTAGAGTGCGCTGCCCTAAACTGGTCATTTATGCTGCACTTTTCTCGCCAAGGCTCAGGGATCTTTGCAGAAGAGGAGCAGAAAGACTGTAGGGCAAGTGGTAATGGACATCTACAAAGAAATAGTGTTTTCGAGATGCTAGGGCAGTCGCACATACAACCCACAGTGCTTGTCCCAGCGTGCATGAGACGGGCTCAAGCTCAAGCCAGACAAAACAGCATTTGGATAAGCAAAAACTCCCACATCTAACTGGAGAATACTGGCATTTGATAGCTGCTGGGAGAGGAAGAGTCAGTTTTCTTTAAAGGTGTGAACCCTGGTAGGTTAACCACAATACAAGGCAGGTTCCACACCCAACAGTATTTGGGCAACACAAATTGGATTCAACGAGGAAAGAAACAGAACACGAAGTTGAATGGATAGGAGGTGGGAGTGGTTATGAAAGGAGTTTGTGGAGAGGGGAATGTCATCAAAACACACTGTGGGGTATTCTTAAAGAATTAATAAAAATATTTTTAAGGATTAATGCAGATCAACATATCATCTGTGCTATTAGTTTTCTATAAATGTGAAAAATATTTTTACTTTAGTATACTCCTCAAAAAGGAGCTGTAATATCATTTCCATAAATGGAAGCTGCATATTAATTCAATAAAGATTGGCCTGGAAAATGTATCACTGTATTTTTAAAGCTAAAATAAGGGTGAGAATAAAAGTGAAATCATGATACAGAAGATAATACACCTGGTTTACAAAAGAACCTGAACCATCAATGGCCATTCAGTAAAATAAAGACAGGGATGACCTTGACCACCATCATAACACCAGGCAGGCATCAAGCATTGGGTCGGTCAAGGATCATCATCACTCTAGCCATTTCCTTGAGCTTCAGGGAACCACTGTTGACATTCATTTGTTTGTACAGACACCGTATTACATTTATACCTTCCACGCTTTTGATGTTTTTTTATAAATAAGGAATCAGTCCACCTGGATTCAGTCTGGTCCTGAAACTAAGGTTGTCTCAGAGAAACTGGCCTGTAGTTGAGTCCCAAATGGAAGAACCGTGCTCTTTTCTACACAGAGATAATATGGCATTCTAAGTGGCACAGACTACTGGCACTCAGGCTACAAACATCTTAGGGTCACCATATGTGGTGACTTGAATGATCAAGGCCCCCCATAGACAATGCATTTGGACACGTGGCCTCCCATTGGTGGTACTATTTAGGGATGTTATGGAACCTTTAGGAGGTGCAGTCTTGCTGGAGGAAGTTCATCCCCGTAGGCAGACTTTGCAAGCTTGTAGTCTCATCAGAGTTCACGCTCTCTGTTTCCTGTGTGCTGCTGAGATCTGATCTCCCAGCTTCCTGCTCTCACTGCCTGTTGCCATGCGCCCCCCATCATTATGGACTCTCCCTCTGGAAATAAAACCCCAAAATAAAATGTCTTCCTCAAGTTGCTTCTGACCATGATATTTTATCAGAGCAATAGAAAAGTAACTTGACGCCATGGGACTTCTGGAGAAGAATCGATTAATGAGAGAAAGAGCAAGCGGGAAAAAGACTAGGGATTTCAAGTTCTTATTTTTGTATAGGTGAAGAACTAGAATGCTGTGTAGGTCAACAAGATAGCTATCATTCATATGGTAATCCAGAGATCTAGAACAGCTTGTATGCAAAACTTCTGTGTAAAGGGATTGATGGCAAATACTTTAGACACTGAAGGCCTTATACTCTGTGGCAGCTGCACAAGTCTGCTGCTGTAATGAAGGAAGCCAAGTGCAATCATAAGCAATGGCATGGCCATGTTTCAGCAATGGTTTATTTTCATAAATAGTGGTAACAGTGGGCATTGGATATAGGTCTCATACACATGAAGCAAGTGCTGTATGACAAAGCTATCTCCTCAGCCCTTTGGTTTAGGTATCTTTACTTATAATTTCTAATGCTGTCATTGTATTGAATCTTGGCAAGTACAAGAGGGAGGAGCAAGCAGGAGTGACCAGACTTTTTACAGGGTCCAAGCTTGAGTGTGGCTTAGCTGGCTTTCCCTGAAATTCCATTGCAGGGAACTTAGTCACATAATCAATCCTATCACAAAGAAAGCTGAGAAATGTGGTCTAAATGTGTGGCCCAAGAAAGAAGACATACTTTACTGAACTCCCACCAATCCCCGCCACGAACACTATCCACTATCCATGAATATTTTATTGAGAAATGTTTTCCTAATGTACAAGGCAATAATGATTTGAAATTTCCCTGTAAAAAATATCTTGCATAACTTTAAGAATAAATGCACCAAACTTTGACAAACACTGAGCTTTGATAGTTCTTTAACTTAAGTCACAAAAACAAGATCATTAAACACGTGCCACTTTTCCAGACCTGATATAGGGAGCTTTTCATAGACCATTCCCTTTAATGACAAAAGGGAAAGGAGATTCAGAAAGGTATGTAAAACTTTACATGCCCCAAAGTTGGGTTGAAATAGCCCAAATTTGAGCAAACTCAAATTGTAGATTATATAACAGTCCCCTGGGTAAATAGAGTAGCCTTGATACAGACAAGAGTTTTGCTTCTTGCCCTGAGAATTATCAGTATCTGTACATATTATTGCCCAAAGTTGTCTGTGACATCTCTGCATGGTACTAGGCAGAAGTTAGGGGATCAGAGAACAGAAAACATTAGCAGTGGTACATGGTAGGCTTGATATCTAGTGGCTGAACTGGAAGAGTAAAAGATGGTCAAGGGTTTAGAAGCAAACTAAGCAGACTCTGTTCTCAGACAATGGGCTGCCACTGAAAGGCTTCAATCTTGTGAATTATATGATAACAAGGGAAGCCCTGAAAATGTACTCTGCCAGAAGCAAGCAAGTGATTTGAAGAAACCAGCAAGGCTACTCAAAGATACAATGTCCTAAGCACTCATTGGTGGGTAGAAGATGAACTCTTCTCCTCAAACATGGTTCCATCCTCTGCAAGTGAAATCTTGGCTTTGAGGACTTTTGGAAGACTGTGCTAGGGTGAAGGACACATGCTGTTCAGAAAGCAGGAGGGCACAAAGTTCTGCCCTAATCCCAGGATCTGCTGTTGCTGGTCCTCTGACTTCACATTGGAAGGCTATAGTGTGATGAACTCTCTATACTGTTGCTATATTGGCTGACAGGCAGGGAGGGCAATTCTTTGCCTTTCTTATATCCCCAAATCATTTGTCAGTTCCATTCCTAGCTGGACCTTCTTTGAATGCAGATCAGGAGTGTACCATAGGTGCACAGGATGGATGAGAAGGTGACTCCAAGCACTATTCTTTCCAGCCCACTAATCACAGGTGTTTCAGAAGGACACTTCGAGCTACTCACATACAAATAAATACTTTTTGAGACAAGATCTCACTGTGTGGAGGCCATGAAATCCTAGGCCCAAGCCACTGCTTGCCTCAGCCTCCAGAGCAGCTAAGGTAACAGGTGTGTTTTCAGTGGACCCAGTCAAGATGTCACTTTAACCAGTTTATGTCTACCAAGGCATGTTAATTCACATCAGATACCCAAACTGAAGCTGTGTATTTGGGGAGGATTTTTCCACTGCTTTTTTATTGATAGTAACAAATATTGGCAACAGTATAGAAAAAGACATGCTGTCTTGGGGTTAATTCAGTAAAAATGTATCCTATTATTGAAAGGGGACTTTTCTTTGAGTTACCTCCTTGGATTAACCATATTCCGCCTTATGCCGAAGGGTCAACATATCTCTCAACTCTCAGCAGAGAAGCTTCCTTATCAGTAGACGACACAGAGACCCACAACTGGCCAACCTGGAAAGAATAAGACGCTGAAGACTACTTATTCCTAAATAGAACACCTATACCAAATTTGCCAGAATGAAGAAAAGAACTAACACCAGTGCTTCAAAAGATTCCATAAAATTGGAAAAGTAAGGCACTTTCCAAGCTTGTTCTTTAAGAAAACATTTCTGTATTACCCAAACCCTAGAAGGACGCACACCCATAATATCCATGCCACTATTGCACCTGTCGGCATATCTTGCCAGGCCAGTTGTTTTTGTAGCTCTCAAGATTTATGGCTAGATAAGGTCATGCTGAATTTTCTCTTCGGGTATCCTGTATTGCACCATCCAGCCCTATGAAAGCTAGTCAGTAGAGATGAAGACTTGAAGTCAGTACCAGACTGATTTCTCCTTGTTTCTCTACAACAAACATATGTGGTATCTTCAGAAATAGAGTCTTACCATCAAGTTCTGGTGGGTCACCAAGAAAAGGGGTAATGGTCAGTATTATTTGAGGGTCCATGGAAACCCTGGTCAACAGTTTCAAAAGAGTGAGTCCATTCTTGGTATTGGGCTTTTACTTTGCTAGCCTATGCTGTTTACTGTGGGTAGTCTCTCCATGTTATAACCCCTTTAAGTATTTTATTATGTATATTTTACACCTTAACTAGTTTCTACAGTGGTATGTTTCTATATGGCTTTTTGTAAAGGCCTTTGGTGTTAATGATCCCTCCCCACACTCTCTCCTTTGCCCCACCTTCTCATTTCCAGCCCCCTTTAACCCTGCCTATTCTAATGTTATCTTTCCCCCTTTATATCAGTGCATTCTACCTCCTCTCCCAGGAAGCACTGAAGTCAATGAGTCCTGGGCTTTTTTATGTTGGGATACATGTTATTATTGATTTAATCACATTATTTGTTATTGATCTATTCAGATTTTGGTATCTTCTTTATTCTTTTAGTCTTTGAAAATTGTATGCATGTACATAATGTGTTTTGACCATATCCACCCTAAACTTGCCCCTCCAACTATAAGTAATAAAAATGGAATGGGTTACAATGGAGACACAAAGCTGTATGCTGAGATGGAGGTAGTGGAAACCTGTGATCTGCTATCAACAGTTGTGGTATCCTCAGTTCTCACACTGACACAAAACCACATTCAGTGGTCTAGAGGGCAAGATGAAGACCTACTAATTCTAAAGAGTAACATCTTCCCTTCCCCACCATGTTACAACCTGGGTTCCCCATGGCACAAAATTCTGCTGCTGACTTCCAGGACTCTCCCGTGATCACTTGCCTCAACATGCAGCTAGGCATCCTTTGCTTTGATTCCGCCCTTGGAGGAGCAGGTGGATGCTACTGGGTCTGTATTCAGATATTTTGTCCAACCTCTCATGCTGTTTCTTGAACTGATATTTATATTTATATAGATATTTGTATACTTTCTTATATATATATTATTTGATTTAAAAACTTAAATTTGAGGGCTACAGAAATGGTTCAGTGGTTAAGAGCACTAGCTACTCTTGCAGAGGACCCTGATTTGGGTCCCTGTACCCACATGGCATCTAACAAACATCTGAAACTCCAGTTCCAGGGGACCCTCTGCCCTCTTGTGGCTACTGAGGGCATTGTACACACATGATGCACCTACACAAATGCAGGCAAAACAGAGATTAGAGATGCGTGTGCAAATATCTAAGTGTTAGTAGCATTAAAAATGAGTCTGTAGGAAACAGTATATTTTAAAATGAAATGCAGATTTTAAAGATTAAAAACTCACTCAATTTTATGTCTTACAGGGTTTATACTCAGTTCAATATTTTATACTGTATTAATTCAACTGTGAACCTAAAAATTTATAGCCACTTTTTAAAGAGATGTATCTTTGCTCTGGAAATTGTTATTGAATATGTTAAAGCTGTAATGAAATGCTTCTTCTAATCATGTGGTTATTAATTGAAAATTTTTTAAATGAATAAATTTTTAAAATAAAGGCAGCCCTTTAAAAAAAAGCCAGGTATTGTGGTGCACACCTTTGTTCCCAGAACTTGGGAGGCAGAAGAGGGTGGATTACTGTGAGATCGAGTCCAGCCTGAGATGGTCTACACAGCAAGTTCCAAGCCAGCTGGAGTTACATACTGAAACCCTGTCTCAAAAAACTTAAAAGTTTATTTCAGGCATTAAAAACATTATTACCTAATAAAGGAGACAAGATTTATAAAGATAAAATTATTGTGGATCTTATACATTACAATTATCAAATAGAATATAAATGATCAAACATATCAATTATTTTGATTGAGACTCAATTGTATATACTGACAGAAATCCAGCTTAAAGTTTTTTAATTGCACCTCTTGGATAAACTGTCTCTCATACATGAAATCAAAATTGTAAACAGAGCTTCAGTTACAATTATATAAATGGACACAGCCAAAGAGTCAGGCTCACCTTCATCACATCATCCGTGCTGTAATTTGCACACGGTTGTGATTTGCACATAATGTGAGTGTGTTCTTCGGTTGTTCATTGAGGGAGGCTTGCACTCAGTATGACTTTGTTGAGAATGCGGAACCTAAGAGATGGATGTAATGTGAGACAATTCAGTGATTGGGGATAACCACCTCAGGAGAGATTAATGTATTTCTCACAAGACCACTCTCACCTATAGAGTGGTTTGTAATGAAAAGTAAAATAAGCCTAGGCTCTCCAAAGTCTCTTATTTCTTATTCTTGTATTTGATCCCTTTTAAGCATATCTCCACCATTACAACAGCATCTTCCATAAAGTCTTCATCAGACTCAACCAGATGACAGCAGCAGGCTCTTGAACCTTGAGAACTATAAGTTCAATAAACCTCTTTTCTTCATCAAGAGCGCAGCCTAGGGTATGTTGTTTTAACAACAAACTATATTAATCTGAGACCCATTGACAAGAATAAGGAAGAAAAGGAGGAGAAAGAAGAGGAGGAGGAGGAGGAGGAGGAGGAGGAGAAAGAGGAGGAAGAAGAGGAGGAGGAGGAGAAGGAGGAAGAAGAAGTATTTCTAGCTGGTTAAGGTATAAATCTGTTTTCCTAAATCCTCAAGTGTGTTTCAGCAACCTTATTAATATAAATCATGCTGTCAGCTTGATTGGCCCTCACCATTCTGAGGTATGGCCATATTTCCTCCACACTGTTGTTATTGACCTGTCTCCTTTCTACCCATACCTTAGGTGAAGAACTGAGCTCTAACCCATCCATGGAGCCAAGTGGATGGTCCATCAATGAACTTTCTTTCTTTCTTTCTGCCTGTCTTTCTTTGTTTCTTTCTTTCGGGGGTGCTCACATTTGAACCCAGGCCCTTATACATGTTAAGCACTCTATCATCACTGGGGTACATTCTCAGCCCAACTCTTATATTGTGCTATAATCAAGTAACAAGGTATGGTTTCCACTCACAGCCCTTATCTTCCTAGGTGTTGGGAGGAGGGGGGAGAGGAAGACAGGTACATACTTACAAATTTTTCAGAGCACGAGGATTGTGACTGACTGGGTCCATCTCAGCTCTGGGAAAAGGAACTCACCATGAAGATGAGTTACCTGCTTCATCAGCACCCAGGCACAAGGCCTGAGCATGATTCCCACTCTCTCCACCTCTGCTTATGTTGGGAGGAGGTGGATATGGAAACTTCAGCTTAGACCAGAGACTAAGAGAGGAGAATTGGGCCACGAAATTGGACAAACGATCCACAGACCAAAGGATGCCAGGTAAACAGAACGACCTGGAAGTCTAGGACAGACTTCCTTCTGTCTTTATCTGAGGCTCTTCAGGAACTTGACCAAAAAGTACAAAGATTAAAAAATGAAAAAAACGACAGACCCGAAATTCCACCTATTTGGGTCTATTTTCAGGTCATAGATATAACCTTTTCTTTTTCCAAATGCTACAGAGGAAAAGGATAAGATACATTGCATAGGCATCTAATTTTGCTGTTTACACTGGTTCTTACTTTGTCCACGATAGACATCTCCATCACTACCAGCCAAGAGCCTTTGAATGTAAAGCACATTCTTCACGTTGTCGTGCTGCCATCTGCTGGACACTGGGAAATTCACAGGTACTGTAGTGATTTACCCCTAAATTTTTGTTTCGAGTTTGCAGAAGAGATGGAAAGATTGTAAGAGCCAGAGGTGGTAGATGAATACAAGGAAACTGTGTTGTCTGGACACCACAGGGCAGGTGCACATATGAACCCACAGAGCCTAGGACAGCATGCACAAGATTTGTGCAAACCCAAGCCAGCCAGGGGCCCAGCATGAATGGGGAAGGGGGGCAGGAAGCCCCAGCCCTAGCTGAGAATCTATGGAAAACTGAATTTTTTCTGGGAAAGGAAGAGTAGGTTTTCCTTACTGGTGTGGCACCTGGTATGTTGACCAGACTGCAGTGCATGGACCCACATCCCAGAAGAATTTGGGAGGCACGGATTCGAATAGATAGGCCTTTAAAAAACAAAAAAATTAAATAAAGGGTAGATAAATAATAGCGGCGGATATGAAATCTGGGCAGGAGGAATGAGAGACTGGAGGGGAGGGAGGGGGCTGAATGTGATCGAAACACATCGTATGAAATTCTGGAATCAATTTTTTTTAATCACTATGGATTTTCTTGATAAAACTAAAGATGGAAATACCATATGAAAAAGCAAATAATATCTTAAAGTGTTTGGTGGGAAGGGTTCTATTTGAAACAAAAATATTTCATGATGCTAACATTAGGGCTAGTATGTAAGTTAGTGACATAGTGCTTGTCTAACTTGCAAGAGGCCTTGGGTTCAAGCTTCTGTGTTCAGAGCCCCCCAAAATATTAACGTGACCTAATTTTTTGTTTTTGAAATGATGGAAAGGCAGAGGTAACTGACATGCTTTTTAATGAGACTGGTTATGTTTGTGAAGGAATGTGATTGTTGAGAAAAATGAACTTGCAGAACGTAAGATTAATTTTAAAGGAACCTGGCCTTTGACCCCATCTACTATCTGTAAAACTGGATGTCATAATATGATACAACACAAAACTACTCATTCCTAAAGTTACTCATAAGTTATTTCCGTAAATATCTAGGATATTAAATTCTTAGTGATTCTAGTCACTTGAAGAATACACCACACAGTTTACACATGGTGGTTCGTAATCAAAGGTGTGAGTAAAAATGTCCAAAACTTGAAAAATAGATGTCCAGTTCATAGCCAAGAAGCTTCTACTTCAACTCGACTTGGCAGTGGCTAGCCACTTGAGTACTAGGATTCTTTTCTCACATTCCTGTCAGGAAAACCTCAGTTCGGGGATGAGAACAAAGTAGGCACCAAGTCATTTATATACAAATGTTTATTCTACAAAACACCTGAGTGAATATGGGCAGGCAGGAAGGCAGAGTGTCCTACCCCTGGGAGGTGTGGAAAGGGCCTCTACCTAGCAAAATACCTCCAAAACTAGGACTCAAGGATGCTGAGACTGTCGGAAGTACATAATTGTCTGCAATATCAGTTAAATGTGTCGAGTGGCATTTCCCAGCCATTCAGTTACCCAAATATCAAAGTAGAAATGATCCTTCTATAGCTGCAGAGACCATGAAGCTTCAGGTTGCTTGCTTGCCTGTGGTTTGGTCTTATTCCTAGGGCCAAAAAGCAACCATTAAGCACTTACAAGTGGGAACGAATGTATACTCAGCACACCTTCCTCTCCTCTGGAGGAACTCTGACCCATGCTTTGTGCCACCTCCTGGGCTCTGCACAGGGGCTGACCTGAAATGGCTGGTCCCCTGGTCTGTCTGGTCTCTCTTTCTACATCTTTCCCAGTCCTTGGTGAAATCATTTCCCCCAAAGAGCCACATGTAAATCTTTGCCTCATGGCCCATTAGTGGAGAGCAGAAGGAAGCAAGCCAAGACATCGTGCTGGGCCTCTGTGCTTCTGTTAGCTGCATGTGCCCTGAGTGTTGCTATATCTTGGTGAATTGGCCTTTCCATTATTCTATGTCCCTCTTTTTTCCTCTGATTTACTGATCTGGTATTAATATAGCCATCAAACTGTCTCTGTCTGTGTGGAATATCTTTTTTATTCTACTTTAAACCTAACCATGTCCTTACAGTTACAGTGTGCCTAAAAGTTATAAACTAAGTTACAAAAGTAGATTCAGGGAGCCAGCACAGGCAGGTAGACTGGTGTCTCTTTTAACAGGACTGGAGACCTCAGTAGGGGATAGTGAGGGCAGCAAACCCAGAATTAGCTGACTTGAGGGCCAAATACAGGGTCCACACGCCTGAAAAATCATGGCAAGTAGAGGCAGTTAAGATACTTAATGCCCGTGTGAAAACTGGTGTAATGGAAGGTAAATCGTGGAAGTACTTGGTCCTAGGAAAGGGAAGAAGTGCCCCGAAGTTCTTGGATTTCCTGGCTGGTCCCGTACCAGCCATACTTTTACTTTAGATGAATGAGCAGGAGTCTTTGCAGGGTTTCCCAGAGGCCTCTCCTCCTGGCCTATAAACTTTCAGCATACATGTGCCTTAAAAACAAGTTGAAAACCCACCCTTAGAAAAATAATGGAGACCTTTGCATCTCAACTGCCCATTTCTGTTGGTGCATTAAGGGCTTTTTGCGATGAAAGGGAGTCCAGTGAGACAATGGAAAGGAAATTCCTGGGCAGGTGCCTTCCCCTTCAGATCGAGTGTTCCCTCCCCTTGGGGTCTCCTATTCTCCTTCACACCCAAACTTCTAAAAGCGCTCCATCTTGACCTTGGTCTTGTGGGGACAGCATTTTAAGACAGACACATTTATTTTCTGAAAGTCAATTCATAGGGGATAAATAGAGGAGTGGTCTTCACAGACTCTTCTCTAGATTTAGATAGCAAGTGGAAATACTGTTTCCTTAAAAGATGCAGAAAATGTTTAGTGGGAAGATTAATGATGTGAGGGAAAAAGGCATCATGCAGAGGAAGCTTCTCTCTTATAAGGCTGAGTCTTGTGGTACCCAGTTATTCAGTTTGTGCTGCTTGGTGGTGAGAGGCTTTTCAGAGCCTCCTTACCTCCAATTAGGAGTTGTTATTGTCTTAGGAAAAGTGGTGGGGTAGCCTCTCGGTAAAATAGTTTATTTCTAGCCTTGCAGTCCAGCACAGATGATCTGCAACTGACTAGCTGTTTGTCTTCTCCCTCCTTTTGAAAGATGGCGTTGGTGGTAGTGGTTGTGGTAGTGTGTATGTGTTTTATGTTGTGTTTCTGGGAATAGAACCCTGGGTTTCATGAATGCTAGGCAAGTATTCTAACCCGGAGACTGTCTGAATGAGCAGGAGTGGAGCTGCAGAGAGGTAACACCTTCATCCACCTCCTGAGCACTGTGCCCCTCTCTGATTCATTGCTGTATCTATTTCAAAAGAGAAAATGACAGGCAGTTTGTGTTTAGAAGAATAAGGATTAGTCCAGGACACACTTGGATTCTGATTCCTGTAAAGTATGAGAACAATCAAGGAGACTGTTGATTCCTAAAGGTGTGCGCTAACTGGCTGGGACCCTGGAATTTCAGGCATTGAGTAGTGGGGCTTCAAGTAGTGCCTTTTATGGATTCATGTGCAGTCTTTTTTATGTCTGCTCCCCACTGATGTCACATCACTCCCTGTGGGTACTTAGAAAACCTGAAGTCCTGCCTGGTCTTTTCTTCTTCTCACCAGTGATAAGGCAGTAATTCAGGATCTATTAGCACCAGAGCCAGAGGTGGTAGATGAACACAAGGAAACCGTGTTGTCTGAACACAACAGGGCAGTTGCACATATGAACTCGCAGCACTTGTGACAGCATGCACAAGACCTGTGCAAGCCCAAGGCAGACAAAGACCCAGCATGGATTAGGGAGGTGGACAAGAAGCCCCATTCCTAGTTGAGGCTCTATTGGCAGTGGATAGATACCAGAAGAGGAAAAGTCCATTATCCTTACTGGTGTGATGCCTGGTAGGTTGACCAGACTCCAAGAGATGAGTCCATAGCCAAGAGCACTTGGGAAACACAAATTAGACTTAATAAACCTTCTTTTAGGAAAGAAAAGAAAAATGACAATAGAATGTATGAAGTCAGGGGTAATAGGGTAGGGTAGGGATTGGGAGGGGGTCTGAATATGATCAAAATACATTTCAATACCAAATAGTTTTTATAAAGGAGAGAATCCACAAACACGGGCATCTTTTCTTTCTCCTATGTGGCCATCATGGTGTCAGCTGGTCTACTCCGCATGCCCTCCTTACCATGATGAAATGACCCAGCCAAAATAAATCCTTAAATTTGTTTCTCTCAGGTATATCATAATGATAGAAAGTCTGACCAACATCCCTACTGGATTGTGGGGCTAGTGATGTATCTATTCTTGACCATATGTTCAGAAATATTTGAAACTGGTCTGCAAAAGAAACTTTTAAAAGATGGAGATACTGACTTTGGAGTGTGTTTTGACACTGAATTTAAAATGACAGGCTAATTATTTGGTGAAAGAAACTTCAAAGTAGTGGAGTATTAGGGCTATGAAATTGTTGTTAGCTGGTTTTAGCCAGTTTGACTGAAAAGTGGGAGCAAAAAAGCAGTGCAAAAGTTTTGAAAAAGGTGCAGTTTGGTCAGAAAAGCTTATTTGATATTGGGACCAATGTAAATTTTTCTGCTGAAGAAATTAAGACCATTAAAAAGGAAGCCAAGGAAGATTTCTGTATGGTCATGCACTGCCTCTGGCTCTTACAACCTTTCTGCCCCCTCTTCCGCAATGGTCCCTGAGCCATGGGTGGGTGAGGTTTAATACAGGAGTCCAGGGACACACACTCTGCAGTCTCTCATTCTCTACACTGTGTGCTTCACCTTCTGTTACATGAGGAAGCTTCACTGTTGAGAGTTGAGAGATGCCTTAGTATTCTCTTCACCCTCTGTTCATGAGGTTCCATAACGATTACACAGTTTTCCTTTTCCTCAACCTCAGTGAGTCTTCCCCAGGACCCAGAATGAGATGAGCATTGCTGCTCTTTCCCTGTTTGCTATAGGATTTTGTTCCTGCACAACCTGTGCAGTGTTTTGTACCTGGACCCCTAGAGACAAGCTTTATCCGGTCATGCTGTCTGCCTCCAATCTTGCTCTCATAAACACTTGTCAGACATTCATGAAGCGTTTGTGATGGGTATGAACCCCTCCTGGGATCTGTGGCCCCAGGGCTTTTAATGCTAACCCATTTGTGGTCTTCAGCACCGTAGTAAGCTCCATCACTCTCCTTGCGTATTTGATACCTTCTTATTTCTGGAAGCGGATGATAAGCTAATACTCACAGCCCCTCCCCCAAAGTGCTTGTCTTCTTTAGATTTCAGGATGCTCATTCCTACAGCTACCCCATGTGGAACTATCTTCCTACGATGATGACTTTCTTCATCCTCTCCCTGAGGAGAGTGCATTCATTTAGAATCAAAGACAAAGACGCTGGTTTGGTCTCTGAAAGAACATTTTTTGCTGCTAATTGAGGTCACAGGAGAAACATTCTCCTCTTGATTGCCTTTGAATACCCCACCACAGGGTTTGGAGCTTCCACAGTTAGAAACCTCTTACACCTACAGCTACCCTGTGTGACACACCACTGCCTTTGCTGTTTTAGCCTTCAGCCACTGGCTGGAGTTCCCATTCATAGTTCAGTTTTTTTTTTTCCTGAAATGGCTTCTCTACTGCCTCCTTGGTCCAAAAAGCTACTTCCTTATCTTTGAGCCCTTGGGCTGCCTGGGTGGCGGTACCAATCTTCAGGTAGCCTTCCTTCTGGTTGTATTCTGGCCATGTGGGCAAACTCTCCTCTTTGGGGTTCCTAGAAACAAAGTCAGAATTAAGATTTCACAATGCTTCTGTGTGATTCCCACTTTTCTCTGAGAGTTGTGTGGATCACTGGTATATTGCTGTCATGGAACCACGCAGCTCTGGAGAGGAGGAGTTCTCTATCTCCTAAGGCAATCTAATCATTTTTAGAAAGTTCCCATTGTCAAATTGCTGAACTCATATGGTCATGAATCTGGACACTTAAACTTTAAAAACCACTCTTTCCCCATTTCTCCCACCAACTCTGTCCACCATTGCCATCAGCCTCACCCATTCCGAGCAAAATTGGCCCAAAACTTCATCACCATCTTGCTGAGGCTGATCTCCTCATCTGAGGCCCCCTCTGTGAGAATAAAGATAGTCTTTTTGCTTCTCATAGAGTGGTCCACATGGCAGCAGCGTCACTCCCACGGGAGCTTTAGACATACAGAGCCTTCTCCCTTATTCCATACCAACCAAGTCAAAATCTGTATTTGAAGAAAATCCTGAAGAATTTTTGTGCACATTTAACTGGAGGATGGCTTGTCTAGGACTCAGCAACATGCATCCATGAGCTGGCTGGCCGGCTCTGTCTTCCTTAACACCTGCCCATTCCTTCCCCAACAGGGTTGAAATGCCACAATCCAGGGATTTTTCTGCCTTATAGGATTGGTGGGTCTTGGCTATTTTCTAAGTCCCCTCACACACACACACACACACACACACACACACACACACACTTTCATAGTCAGAAAAATATCAGAAATGCAAAGATCCTAACGAGTCACCCAGCTAGGAAAGACTGGTGTGCCATGAGGTAGGTCACATGCAACTGCTGAGAGTTAAGGTACTGAAGACATTTGGGAAAGGTTTCCTTCAATTAATGCAATGTTATATATACCATAGTATAAAATATATGAGTTTTAAATATACAGAGAGGTAAATAGACACATGGCATCCAATTCAAGATTAACACAAATTCTAACCTTCCCCTCGTTCTTGTGAGTAGGAAATTAAACAGTGGTATTCTTGTCTTCAAGCAAAGTCCTGTAGGTGAGTCAGTCCCTGTAACTGAAGTCACAGGTCAGAATTTTGAGAGTGACTACACTGGGGGCACATAAACTAGCTCTCCTTCATGTACACTGGAGCAAGGAGAAAGGTTGAGGACTACCCAGTGTAACTCAGCCTCATTTCAGTGAATCATAAAACTAAGATCCAGAGCTCCAGAGGGAAGGAGAAACTTTCTCAAGACCACCAAAGCAAGACTGCTATGCAGGCCTCCTATCTTCAAGTTATAACTAACAAAAAACCATTACCTTTTATAAATGGGGCACCAAGTACTGAGGAAAGCTCATCCCCATGGTCTCCCAAAACCATCCCAGGTTTCAGGTCTGATGAGAAGCTCGGGCGATACTGAAACTCATACATATAGATGGGGGCTCCAGCATCTGAGAAGACATACATCCAGGCACAATTAGTGTTAAGAAACACACATCTGGATGGTTTCGAGGTCTCCAACACCCAAAGAAGGCCCTGGTTAGCTGCACAGGAGATAAACAGTTTCAAGAAAGCCCAGTGACTTGCTTAGAGCTTCACACCTGGGTGAGTGGAACTGGAATTTGAGCCAGGTGTTTACTGAATAGAGAAAAAGTAGATGAATGCATATAGTAAACGCACTGAATATTCTCACTGCAAACACCCTGGTGCTCACTGAGTTCAAGATCTATAACTAGCTAAGCATGGTGGTACACACCTTTAATCTCAATACTTGGGAGGCAGAGACGGGCAAATTTCTGTGAGTTTGAGGCCAGCCTGGTCTACATAGCGAGTTCCAGGCCAGCTGGTATTCTATTGTGAAACCCTGTCTTTGAAAACCAATCTACAGACTAACAAGCGCCTTCCATTCAGTCTAATTCCGAGTATTTCTAGTGCTTTTCTCGGCCATCCAAGAAAAGTGACAGAAATTAAATTTGCTTATCTAAGAAATTAAATTTGCTTATCACTGAGGTTTACAAAATTCTTATAAATGCAATACAAAGCTTTAAAAGGAGAAAGGCATCAATTTGGTAAATACCAACTGGGGAGTAGAAAAGCAGAGATAGTGACTAAGAATCTGCCCAGGAACAGAAGAAAGGAGAAGGGGACCAGAAAGCACATTTCAGGAAATTATGGCTACATTTTTTCCTAATTCGGGATAGATGATGTACCACAGGTGTAGGATACAGAGATGACAAATTAATTTCATCAAAGGCACAAAGCGATAAATATATCAGAACTCAAAAGACATGGAGAAATTCCAGGGCCACTAAGAAATAAGAAACACCACATGCAAAGGGGTGTGTATGTGTCAGTCATTTCTTCCTCATCTCTTACTGCTGTTTTCTGAATCACCTACCAAATTAACTACACATATTTGGATCCTATTTTCAGCACAGGCTCCATACTAGCAGATCACCAACAGGACAGTACTATCCCTCTCCATGTGGATCCGGGCTTTGAGGCCTGATCCTCAATAGTTTCCACATCTGTCTGCGCTAGCTAGGTGTGTCAGGAACAAAAGCTGGTCACAGTGACCCTGGAATCCAATCCTTGGATCTCACCTCTGTGATGACGAGCCACAAGTACAGATGGGACAGCAAATAGCACATCTCCAATCAAGTTTACAAATAAGTTTCTCTTTTTGACAGGGTCTTCTGTCCCTCCTAAATATTCCTGAATGGCAGCGGGAATCATATTCTCAGAGATGTTCTGAAATGAATCAAGAAAGTGGACCCCTGTCACAGATGGTGGGCAACTAGGCTTCCTTGGCAATTGAAAACTCTTCACTGACTATGAACCTTTAAATCCTTCCTAGGGTGATTAAGTGTGAAGGACAGAATCATGAGACAAAACCCCAAACCAAAGTATTTTCCTGCCGTTGAAGTTTCCATTATTTGAGGTAAGTCCGCAGCTCTTCTGGGCTTCTCAATCAATTCCCGTAAAGCCTTAGATTCTTACAAGATAAGGGCTGGACTTCCTCAGAAGTTGTGTGCCTGTCTTCTGGTCCAGTTTGCCTGCAGAAAGTGGATATTCCATAATCTGTTTTTTTTAAAAAAATGATTAAGTACTTGTTAGTCCCTGGGAATTAAAAGGATTCTTCCAAGCAGGAAAACCATCCAAACTACTTAAGAATGAATTTCCTTTGTTGGGTCTCGATGAGCATTAGTCAGGAAAAAAAGCAATGAAACAAATGGACTTATATCTACAAATGTAATGACTACAAAAAATATTTTAATAGGTATGTATATTTATCAGGCTGTGGGGCACAGTAGGTTTCCAGTCAATGGGGGAACATGTAAACCATGGTAGTGTATGTGGAAGCAGAGGGTTCAGGGACAGAGGACACAGGCCGTATCCCCTTGGACTCAGGTAACAGGGAAAACCAAATCAATCATTACAGCTGTGTTCTTTGAAAACTCTCAAAATCTCCAGTGAAAAACGCAGACTCGCAGCACGTACTAACTGTCCAAATCTCTGCACTCTGAGTGGTGACCCCAGCACTGCTCTGACATCTCAGGTGCATCTTAGGGTAACCACAACCCCACACTGCCCGCCTGAGAAAGCTTGATGCTTTCAGGTGTTGATACTGTGAAAAGCTTGCAATTAGCAATCACTCCTCTGCCCCCTGAGATGTAAATCTTCTACCTGAAAATCATTTCCTCGAGGACCTGGGAGAAAACTTGTAAAAATGGTTTGAAACCTCTTTGAAAAGTAAGTATTTGAAGAGATAACACTTGATGACACTACTGGTCTCTATAGAAGAATGCTTAACTTCATCGAGGTCCTTGCTTCATAACTCTGATTCCTGTTATAAAGAGGTGACAGTTCTCCTGCAGGTAATATTTTGCCTACTGAAGTCATATTGCTTCATAAAACCTATTTTATTGTTTTAAATACTGCCCGATTTCTCTGATGTCTTTCAAGTGAGGTGCCTGAGATCAGATGTGGAGATCTATGGCACCTAAGACTCTACATACAAAGTAGAAGTTGTTATGCCCCAGGCCTGACTCTTGTGAACCTCCAGCTTGTCTCCCTCTCTGGTCGTCTTTCTGAGCAAGTCACAACCTGAACATTCTGGGATTCTTTAAAGAGAAGACTCTTTTTTTTTTTGTATATTTTTATTGAATTTCTGTGCATTAAATACAAAACATCTTAATCATCTTTATACCACACCCCCTATACCCCCCACCAGATTCCATGCATTCTATCATAAAATGTTAATGAGAAGGTCCTTTAAAAGAAACATCTTGAGATTCTTTAATGGAAAGACAGAATGTTTGTGAGTAGGATGACAAGGGTTCCCAGGGATTATTATCCAGGAGGCATTTGAACCATTCTGGAGAAATTTTTCATGGAACTATATACTCAGGACAACAGGGGCCGTTTCCCTGGACAGGGAACAAGGTGGAGAAGAAAGAACTCCTGGGCTGATATAGGGTGATGTGTTTCTGTCTGAGGTCTGTATGTTCTTACCAGTGGAAGGAGCCAGCCAAACTCTTGCTTGTTGATCCCCACCATGTAGGAGACAGTATTGAAATTCTTCTCAGCCAGAATTTCTTCTGGGGCCTTTAGAAGTACCACTCCATCGACTACAGTAGGCAGGAAGGGACAGTTCTAGGAAATAGGGCAATGTAATGTCTGCGATTACTTCTTCCCAGAAAACACTCATGCCCACCCAGCCTTTACGGTTACAAGCCCAGCACCATAAGATTCCCATGACTATGGGCAATGGCCACAGAAACTTAAGGTCCTACCAACTGTCCTAACTCTGTGAGACACAAGGGCAGAACTTTGATGGGAAAGTTAATAGTGATAACATAGAGAAATGAGCAGGGCATCTTCATGAAAATTAAAATACACCTCATATATGAATAATTATACTCCAATTTCAAGTGGTGTGGAGTCACAGGTCCCATAGATAATTTCTTACTCTCCATGGGAGTTATGTCTTTAAAGTTGCAGAGGATGCAGAATTTGCTTCAAGGAGAATTCTATCTAGAGTTAGTTCTTGATCAAAACATTTTTCACTCATTTGTGTATGGATGCCTGTTTATCGACATGTTATGTGATATAGGTTTGTTATAGATAATTAGTTATATGTGTTTATAATAGTAGGATAGCTAGAAAGGCTTCATACTTCTTGACCTGAGTAACATAACTGTAATTTTTTTTACTTCAGTCTTACAACCATGCTCTCCACTGTGCTTTTAAAAAATTCATCATTGTGGGGCTGGACTGATGGCTCGGTGGTTCAGAGCACTGGCTGTTCTTACAGAGGACCCAGGTTTGACCCACATGGTGAGTAACAACTGTCCTTACCTCCAGCTCCAGGGGAATTTCTGCTGCCATTGCATGACACAGGTGCACTTACATATATTCCGGCAATACACTTATACACATAAAATAAAAATCATAAATAAAATAGTTTTTAAATCATCATTCTGAGGGACTGGAGAGATGACTCAGTGCTAAGAGCACTGACTGCTCTTGCAGAGGACCTGGGTTTGACTCCCAGCACCCTTATGGCAGCTAACAACTGCCAGTTCCAGGGGATCTGACAGCATCTTCTGACATCCATGGGCACTGCATGACACAGGCGCACTTGCATACATGCAGGCAATACACTCATACACATAAAATAAAAATAACATAAAATATTTTAAAAGTTCATCATTGTGAACAGAGTGTAGTGGCTCATGCCTACAATTCTAACACTGGTAGGAGTGCTGAGACAAGAGAATTGCTGTGAGTGTGAAGTCAGTCTGAGATACATGATGAGTTCCAGGCCAGGCTAGGCTGTAGACTGAACCCCTATTGAGAGAGAGGGAGAGAGAGAGAGGGAGGGAGAGAGAGAGAGAGAGAAGAGAAGAGAAGGGGAGAGGAAAAGAGAAAAATTAGTCATCTTATGAATCCATAAATTCAGTTCCTTTTTATCTTTTCCTTAGCTTTATCATACACTATAGACACAGCAGTTCCCTTTCCAAAATTGCCTCTCCCACAGCTGGACAAACTGAGAATCCTCCTCTCCCTCTTTGGATGTACCATGCTGTTGACTCATTAACACTGACTTCACAGCCAAGGCATCACAACAAAAGCCTGAAGGAAGCTCGTCTGTCACATGCATTCTTTCTGTACAGCACCTCCCAGCCTCCTCTGGTTGGGAATGTCAGATGGTCCTTCATTACCACACTTAAGAGCCAATCCAGAGAAATAATTTAAACAGAAAACATGGCAAAATAAAAGTTCAGCATTTGATAGACCATGAAGAGGACATTTAGTGACTACAAGAGAGGAAGCAAGGACACAGAGTGTTTCCTTTTTGACTTCAGATGGGAACCTGAACATCATGTGACTCAAATTTCTTGCTGTTCTGTACATGTGGCGTGAAAGACGACATGTCTCACAAGTATCAGTTTAGGTTTATATGTCCATTTTAACAAATGAATTCATAAATACAGAATCCATGATTGAAGGTAGACTGCGTCTGCCTTTCTATATCTAGATCTGAGCACTTTGGCATATGTGATTGGCTTTCAGAAATATTGAGCTCATCACTCAAGGTGCCTGAACTGAAAAGTTTATTAACTATTTAAGATAAGTTAAAGGTTTTTTAAAGTGGCCTACTCCAATAGGCTGACAATAAAGAAGAAATCTCAAGTCTAACTACTCCTGCCATAGAAAAGCGGTGCAGTCAGAGCTAGTCGAGCAACAGGAGCAGCTCATCTGAAGGAAGATGCACACGGCCACACAGGTAGGTTCTTGCTATCTGCAGTGAGCTTGAGGATGAATGCTATTGACAATGGGAATGGCATAAGAAAGGACAGAGGTGTCAGTATGCAGAACTAATCCCTGGCCCATTTTCTGCACAGAATCTATCACAGCCTGACCCTCAAGGCTGTTTTGAAGAATTCTCACTGGAAGTACTAGAGGTTAGATCTTACATGCCCCCAAAGATCAGTGTGTTGGAGCCGTGGTCTCCAGCTCATGCTGGAAGCTAGCATGGCGTTGGGGAGAACTTTAAAATACAGAGCTCACGAGCGGGAGAGATGGCTCAGCAGTTAAGAGCACTGACTGCTTTTGCAGAGAACCCAGGTTCAATTCTCAGAAATGGCATAGAAGATAACAACCATCCATAACTTCAGTCCCAGGGGATCTGACACCCTCTTCTGATCTCACAGGTATTGCATGACTTGGGTACGCTTATATACATGCAAACAGTACACTCATACACATAAAATAAAAATAATAAAATATTTTTAAAGATCTGGAGCTCAGTGTCAAGGCTTCGGGTGATTGGGGTACACTCTTGAAGAAAATATTGGTGCCCAATTCCTTTCTTTTTTCACTTTTAGGCCATAGGGTGATTAGTTTTGCTCCTCCACAAGCTCTCACCATGATGTGCTACATAAAAGGAACAGGAAAGCAGAAAGTAGAGGGAGAAGTTTTTACAAAGTCCTAGAAAGGGATAGGAAGGGCTCTTGGGGAAGATTCTAGGAGAGAAAACTGACGTCAGCAAACATGAATGCCACAGAGACCATCACTGTGCACCCAGGGATGCTCTGGGTATACTGTGAGGCCACATGCATAGCCTGTTTGCATTAGAAAGGTCAGGGGTAGCCTGTAACTCCTTTTGCTCATACCTCATACTGTATTCATCAGCAAAACATGTCAGTTATTCCTTCAAAAATTTCAAGAACCCACCAGCATTTCTTTTATTTATCAGGGTTGTTTTAGTCATCCTAGGGTTATATTGGGGGGTGTCAAATTATACTATAGATCTATAGTAATAAAAACAGCATGGTGCTGGCTGGCATAAAAACAGACATATCGGTCAATGGAATAGAATTGAGGATCCAGATATAAGTCCATGCACTTACAGTCACTTGATTTTTAACAAAGAGACCAAAAACACACCTTGGGGAAAAAAAGACAGCATTTTCAACAAATGCTGGTCAAACCAAATAGCTACAAACACATGGAACTAGAGTCCTATCTCTCATTATGCACAAAACTCCAAATGAATCAAGGATCTCAGCATAAGACCTGATACCTTGAATCTAATAGAGGAAAAAATGGGGAATGCATTGGAATTTATAGGCACAGGAAAGGACTTTCTGAACAGGACCCTGATACTGCAGGCATTAAGACCAACAATTAACAAACAGGATCTCGTGAAACTAGAACACTTTTATATTTCAAAGAATGCCAGTATTCTAGTGAAAAGGCAATCTTACAGAATGGGAAAAAATATCTTTATGAACTATACCTCTGACAGAGGGCTAGTATCTAGAATATACAAATAACTCCAAAAATTAAACATTAAAAAAAACACAAGCAAACTAATTAAAAATTGGGCGAGGAACAAATGAGGAATTCTCTAAAAATGAAGCACAAATGGCTGAGAAACACTTTTTAAAGTGTTCAACATCTTTAGCCATGAGGGAAATGCGAATTAAAACCACTTTGGGATTTCTTCATATCCCAGGAAGAATGGCTACAATCCAAAAAAAAAAAAAAAATAGATCACAAATGCTGGCAAGGATGTGGGGAAAGACAAACATTTATTCACTGCTTGTGGGAGTGCAAACTGGTGCAGCCACTATGGAAATAAGGGTGGAGATTCCTCAGAAAGCTAGAAACAGATCTACTACTTGATTGAGCCGTACCATCCTTGCACACATCCAAGACTATATCCTCCTGCAGATACTTGTTCATCCACATATATTGCTGCTGTATTCGCAATAGCCAGGGAATGAATGAAAACAATCTAAACGTCCATCAACTGAAGGATAATGAAAGTGTGGTACATTTTCACAATGGAATATTATTCAGCTGTTTAAAAACTGAAATCATGAAATTCACAGATAAATGGATGGAACTGAAAACAATCTCCCTGAGTGAAATAACTCAGACACAAAAAGAAAAATGTTGCATATTCTCTCTTACAAGTGAATGCTAGCTATGAATCTTTAGATAAGTGCATTTCAATTGGAAAATCCATAGAGGTCAGGAAACTAGTAAACAGCCATGGGGTGGGGTGAGGATTTGTGGGGGTGGTGAGGATTTGTGGAAGGGGAGATAGAATGTAGTGATACAAAGTTAAAAAGGGGAACAAGGGGCTGGAGAGATGGCTCAGCGGTTAAGAACACTGGTTGTTCTTGCAGAAGACCCAGGTTCGAATCCCAGCACCCACATGGCAGCTAACAACTGTCTGTAACTCCAGTCCCAGGGGCTCCGACAGCCTCTTCTGACCTCCATGGGCATTGCAAGACACAGGTGCACTTACCTACAGGCAGGCAATACACGCATACACATAAAATAAAAATAATAAATTTTAAAAAGGGGAACAATAGGTTAGGACAGTAAGGACGAGTTAAAGAGTGGGGATTCGGAGGGCAGGGCAGAGAAGGGAGTGTGGGGAGGGTTAATTAACACTAAAGGCCTTTACAAAAAGCCATTTGAAAATTTACCAGTATAGAAGTGTCTTAAAATATATACATGTACAATATAAAAAGAGATCAATGGTCTGGAGAGATGGCTCAGCAGTTAAAAGCACCGGCTGCTCTTCCAGAGGACCTGGGTTCAGTTCCCAGCACCCACATGGCAGTTAAAAACCATCCATAACTCCAGATCCAGGGAATTCAGCACCTCTTCTGACCTCTGCAGGCATTTCACAACGCAGGTACACTTACATACACTCATATACACAAAATAAAAATATAACAAAAATAATAATAAATAAATTTTAAAGAGATTAAAATGAGTTATTCTATAACAAGGGAACATTGCCTCACCAGATACCATAAGCTAGCAAACAAAAAGCCCAATTCCAGGAGTAAACTCTGTCTTTTAAAGCTGTTGATCAGGGCTTCCAAGAGACCCTTAAACAGTACTGGCCACTGTCCCTGTTCTTGGTTACCCACCAAAACTTGACAGTAAGAACCTACTGCTAAAGATATTAATATACATGAAATATAGAACAAACAAGGAAAAATCAAGCTGATACTGACCTCAAAGCTTCATCTCTACTGGCTAGTTTTCATAGTGTGAGAAGGTGCTACAGATTCTACCAGAAAAGAAAAGTAATCATGAACCTTGCCCAGCTGTTAATCCTGCAAACTACAACAGGCCTGGCAAAATAAACCCACTGGTGCAATCATGGTATGAATGTTATAGAAGAAACCAACCACTTTCCAATTGGATTTAAGGTCTGCTTCACAAGATGGAATCCATATCTGACACTGATATCAGATCTAGGAACCTGTGGCTAGACATGTCACAAGTCATAGGGGAAATCTGTTAATATTATTCTGCCAAATGGGCTGAATGTTTAACTGAATTATAACGACTTATTGTTAAACTCATAGATTAATGCATTTCTCAGTTCTCACCAGAGAAGCTTCCTTTCTGCAGCAGATGGTGATTAATAGAGACCCACAGCTGACCAACATGCAAAGAACAAAAGGCCGCAGAGTGCTTATACCTGAATTGGACACTGGTATCAGTCTCTGCCTCCAAAGGTTTGGGAATCATTGCAGAAGTGAGATTAGAAATACTGTAAGAGCCAGAGCTGGTATATGACCATAGGAAAATGGGGTTTTCCAGACAGCTGGGCCATTATTTATATGAACTCAGAGGAATGGTAACAGCAAACACAACTCCCACATAAATTCAAGCCGACAAAAATCCCAACATGTGGTGGCACACGCCTTTAATCCCAGCACTGGGGAGGCAGAGGCAAGTGGATCTCTGTGAGTTCAAGGCCAGCCTGGTCTACATAGTGCATTCCAGGACAGCTGGGGCTACAGGGAGACCCTGTCTCAAAAAAAAAAAAAAAAAAAAAAAGTAGGGAGGTGAGGAAGAAGTTCCAACCCTAGTTGATGGACTATTGGCAACTGATGGCTTCTGGGAGAGGGAGAATCAGTTTTCTTTAAAGGCATGACACTAGGTAGGTTCACTAGGTTCCAGTGGATAGAAATACACCAAAGGGCATTTGGGGACAGAAATTTGACTCTATAGGCATATGTGTGTGTGTGATATATGTGTGTGATAGAGTACATTAAGCCAGGTGGGAAATAGTATGGGGATAGATTAGAGGGTTCTAAATATGATAGAAATATATTACATGAAATTTGAAATTTTTCATTTAAAAATAAAAATAAAACAATTGTTTTTAAAAATCATCAAAATCCCAACCAATTCTTACCACCCTCCTGCTTGGGTTTATTTATTTTTTTATTTGGGTTTATTTCTATAGATTGTTTTTATTTTACGGGTAGTTTTTATTTAGATGGGTTTATTTATAATATTTATTATTTGGAATAGTAAATAGGGATCCTACACCTGAATTATTGCAGCTCATAATCCTCCCACTGGGTCCCTCAGTACCTAGTCTACCCCTTTCCTCTCCACTATTTCCATATTGCTGTCAATGTGAACTTAACAGAACCCAAGATGATGTAACTGCTCCACTGAAAACCCTCTGCACACCTCCTGTACTATGTTGCATAACAATCCAAGCCTTTCGGTGACCCACTCCATTCCCACCTCTACTGTTTCTGAAGCCATAAGCCTCCTCCTCCCTCACTGTTTCTTTCCACACACACTGACGTCCAGCAGGAGGCTTTGTAGCTGCTCTTCCCTTTGTAAGGAACACTCTTTCTGCAGGTTTCCTTTGTGGAATCATGTCATTCCTTTTGTGTATACAGCTGACACCCTCTGGCTGGCATCCATAACTTTACTCAGATACCACCAGCTCATCAAGCTACACTCTGGCCCTAGGGCCTCTTCCCGTCAAACCACTGGCCAACTTTCTCATGTCTGCCAATTTCTTTTTTACCTTAAGTCTGACATACACGTTTTCGTACACAGACCCCAACACTGAAATGCAAGGTTCCCAGGAATCACGGTCATATTCTAACTGCAGAATCAGGTACTGCCACTCAGTGAATTCTGATTCAAACTTTTCTGAATGGTTGAAAACAATTTCATTTCGTCTTCAGAAGATCTTTAAGAGAAGTTCTGGGATCTCACAAGAAGGGTGAGAGAGAACAGGTCTGTACTACTACACAGCCGTTGTCACAAGGCCTGGGTCATTGCTAAGAGGTGGGAAGACAGGAAAGACAAGCTGGAAGGTTCTGCTTGAGTTTCCTAGATCCTGGGAGGAGGCTGATGTCCTTAGGACTGAGATCTCAGGCTTCTCTCTACACAGATCACCAGCTCCTAGAAGATCTGTGCTCTTCCATGGAGACTCCTAAGACACTTAGCCTGGTATCTTGGCCTCCTGACAGTGGAAGGTCCTGGTGTAGCCCCATCCTGCGGGGTTGTTTGGGAGCAGGGAGTATATAAGAATGTGAAGTTGAGCAGAGGACACAGAGTTGATGGCTGGGAGCACCGGATAGGAAGTCAGGCCATCTTGCCTCAGGTCCTCCTGCCTCTGTTACCCTGGCAACTGACTTCCCCTCTTGGGGCATCAGCAGTATACACACAAGAAATGATGTGATTCCACAAAGGAAGAGTCTTTATTCACAGTTTAGTTAATTGTGTGCTGGGTAGCTTTAACTGTCAACTTGACACACTGGGTAGAGGGAGCCTCAATTGGTGAGTTGCCTCCATTGAACTGGCCTGTGGTCATGTCCATGGGGCATCTTCTTGATTATTGAGTGATACGGGAGGCCCCAACCCACTGTGGGTGGTACCACCCCTGGGCAAGCGGTCCTGTATTGTATAAGAAAGCAGGTTGAGCACAGGCCAAGGGAGCAAGCCAGTAAGCAGCGTTCCTCCATGGCCCATGCTCCAGCTCCTGCCTCCAGGTTCCTACCCTGAGTTCCTTCCTTGGGCTCCCTCAGTGATGAACCGTGACCCAGGCAATGTAAGCCGAATAAACCCTTTCCTCCCCAAGTTGGTATTGGTCAGAGTGTTTTGTCACAGCTGTGAGAAACAAACTAGGATATAAAGATTAATACTAATAAGACCCAAAACCTATAATACAGGAAGCAAAGGTTCGTACCTCTCTGTGGTGTCGAAATAAATTGATCTGAAAATGTTTCTGTGAAGATAAATATAGAGATTGCAGTTAGAAGTCCTCCATGTCTAAAAGCTGATCCTTTGACCTATGTCCCCAAGGTTCTCCCTGCTGACTTCTCCCTGCTAGGCCCAGAGTAAGAGAACCTTATACAGAGTCCTTTGGCATGGGTACAGGATAGAGTGGGATAGGGAAGTATAGGGTAGCAAGGGGTCAGATCCTCCGACTCAGAGCTGGGGTTGCTGGAGCTTTGAACATGTCTGCTGCCTAAGCCTATGCTGTTCCACCTACTTGTTCCCTCTGGTAACAATATCCCAATTTTCCCTAAGGAAAAAAGTGGAAACAAAGTAATTTTGAGGACAGGGATGTGGTAGTCTTGAGGGGAGATAAGGCAGAAAGTGAGATGAAGCATCAGAACAGAGTAGACTTGTCCTTTGTCCACCCTTCCCCGCTCTCACTTCATAAGCTTGGGCATCTATGTGAGATCTGGGTCACCATGTCTCTAAACATAGAAAATGGTCCAAAGATTGATACATGCCAGCATTAGTCAAAGCTATCTCTCAAATACTGGTACTAGATAGTTTCTAAGAAAATAGGATATGAGTGTACAGTGCTGTCTTTAACCTCTCCAGGGACAAATGTGCTTCAGGGAGAAGTCAACAAACAAGAATAAAAAGCTGAGCTATAGATGATCAGTATTATCTTCAGTGTCTGTGCCTACCCACTTCTCAACACATTAATTACCTGATGATCCCATTACTCCTTCTTTTTTCTGTTCAAGTCCTCTTAAGTGAGTGTTCTCTTGCATTAGAAAACCCTCACTCAAACAGTCTGACATTCATTCCAAACCATGATTTTCTTTAATGTGTTTGTCGAGATTGCAGTGATTACAATGTTTACCCTGTCAGATCTGGCCTATTCATGGGAATCAACCACTAGGATCTGTCCATTGTGGATTGCAGCTCCACAAGCCTACTGGGGACAGTGGACAGTCATGGAAGTATCTCCACAGGATGGAAAACATCACAAGGATGTCCTAGTCTTAGTTTCTCTGGGTTTCCCAAAGTCACCAACTCTTCTCATGTAATCCAGGTTCTGAGCCACACTGAGAATGCCTGAAATATTTTCCCTTTCTTAGATAGTAAAAGACAGCAATATCTCCATTTTCAAATCCCTTAATTACCTTATCTAAGGTTGATAAACCAAGACCCATGACTTAAAGGTACAATGAACTCAACTCATGAATATGCAGGCGTGCCACAATGTTAGAGGGCTATCCAAGGTATCCGCAGGTACCCTTCAATATCCAAGGTGCAGACAGGTCAAGCTCACTTCATATCGTCTGTCATAATGGGAATCATTCCCAATGCTTCTCTGTAATGATAGACTGCCAAGACCATCAGTTGATCCTCAAACATCATCTTCCCTGGGAAGAATATCTGTTGACTATAACGATCACTTGCCCTGTCTATATACCCCCTTCATGTAATCAACTAATCACAGGGTCATTTTTCTACCTAGATAGTCTCTTGTCAGCAGAGATACTGTTCAATTTATGTCTGTATGGACCCTTGTTTTACCGTGCCTGCACACAGTTGGGATGGATGGATGGATGGATGGACGGAACAAATTGGTAAAAAGGTGGCTATTCTTGAATCATAATTAGGGCAAAATCTCGAAAAATCTAGATAATTGGACTACTACTATATTATTAGAAAAAATTTGAGCATCCAAGATAAATTCTGGCACCGTTCTTTAAAAAATGTGTTTAATATTGCCCATCTTAAAATTTATCATAGTAATTATTCATGGAATATGAAATGTTTAATTCTTAAAATGCATATAAAATATTAATTGAATGACAATTATCAGGTTTTAAGATAATTGTACATTATTATACAGTTGTGGTATTTTTGTCTACAATGCTGAGTATTGGACCTAGGACCATGTACATGCTACACATCCTCAGACCTATCACAATTTTCATCATAGTATTTTTGGACTTTTTAACATTAAAAATGAAGAAATGCAATTCCCAGTTTGGATCAAGAGGTTGGCAGTGCTTCTAAGAGATGAGAAACTTTCCTAGGCAGATCATCTAAAGCAGGGTAGAACAAAATTGAGAAATCCTCAGGCCAACTCTGCAGGCCCGAGGCCATTAGGAAATACATACCAATTTCAATGTAGTCTCCAAGACTTCATCCTCTGTCTTCTGGCGGAGGCAGTAAACCATGGCAGCTGAGGTGGTGGTTTTACACCCAGCAGTAATAGCAACTTGCTGCACAAAATCAGAAGTAACAGTAGAAGTAAAAATCAATGTGCCTTCCCTCCATCAGTACAGACAGGGGTGTTCAATATCCTCAATTCTGAAGAAGGTAGGTAGTAGTTGAAAACGCTCTAGTCTAATAGGTGTGTACACAACAGAATTTTGTATCTATTACTAATTGGAACTGTGACATTAACTCTGTATGTCTGTGTCCTTGGTACTCTTAAAGTGAGCACAACATTATCAAAGTGGACTATCTTAGGCTGTGCACAGTGGGGTAAAGAACGAGGAATCTGGAATTCCACTATCTGGTTCAGATTTGCCTCCTCCACTTTCTGGCCATTTACCTTCAGTTTTTCCACCTATAGATGAGGGTGATGATTATACCTTTTATCTAAAGAGAGCTAATACATGTGATGGGTGAAGGACAATTTCATATCTCCATACACCAAAACCTATGCAGAATTATAGGAAGCCTGGATCACACAGTTTACATGAAGACAGTCCAGAACTTACAGAATATGATTGGGATGGGGTCCTAGCAGACGTCTCCTCAGTCATTCTCACAACTAGGTGCTCTTGAGCATCTTAGCTGAATCCCTTAGGAAGGAAGACTTCCAAGGACCCCAGAAGAACAGAGGAAACGGCATGGAAGCTGTCCAAGATAGGACTTACCTCAGCTACAGGCCTGACATGTTTCCTGACCATACCAGGAGTGAGGGCCACACCACTCTCAGAAATGGCCCTGTGGAAAATGTTCTTGGCCAGAGGAGACAACACCTGGCAGGGGAGAGGAGGAAGAGGAGGAGGGTTATGCACAGAAGGGGTCAGTGACTCACTTGTCCTGTAAGTCTCCCTCCACCTCTACTAGTCATTCATTCATCTGCGGACACTGGTGCTCTGTGGATATGACTTTTCTTTATCTGTCCAACAATGAATCCCAGGCTCCCTGTGGACCCTAATACCCTCAGAGAACCTCACTGGGGTAGAATCCGAGTTCAGAGAAAGAAACAGAAAAGGAAGTGTGTGTCAAATGCCTAATCATGATAATCAAAACTATTGGAAAAAGGATTTAGCAATGTCTAAATCCAAATCCCATTCCAGTACTTATACTACTTGAAAATGACCATATGGAATTATCTCGAACATCCCCCCAAAGAAGAGCAAAGAAAAGGTTGTAGCTCAGAGGTATCCATGGATTGCTTGATTTGATCAAAACAATGAAAAGAAAACAAATATGATAATGGAGGTGGAAAAAAATATATCTAAGACTGTTCGTGCTGTTTATAAGGAGGAAGTTTCTAAATAATCCAAGGTTTCAATGTTTAGAGACTGGATTTAAAAAAGAATAGTCAGGTGAGTCCTAATGTTAAAATGATTGGCAAATGGAAAAAGAATTTAACTAAGTGAAATATAGGCATGTCACTCTTCCAGGCAGAACTGAATGTTGTTATGACTTCAATACATAAAGCTGAGTTCTGTGGGACTAGAGAGATGGGTCAGCAGTTAAGAGCATTGGCTGTTCTTCCAGAGGAGCCAAGTTTGATTCCTAGCACCTACTAACAACTGTCTGTAACTCTAGTTCGAGAGGATTCAACACCCTCTTCTGGCCTCTGCGGGGCATTGCACACATGTGGTGCGCTTACCTACATGCAAGCAAAACACTCATACACATAAAATAAAAACAATAAATAAAATATTTTTAAAACTGAAAAAAATCTGAGTTCTGAGCTTCCTGGGGGAAAGTTTAGTCCTTAGCTCAACATTTTCTGAAACTGTGCAATAGAGAGAGTGAACTCTGAAAGCAAAGTTTCCATGGCCTGGCTGGCTGATCTCCATGAGGTCCCATCAGCACCAACATCAAGCTTGGACATGGGGCCTAGTATCAGGAACACTTACAAGAACAGAGACACTTTCTCCTCCAGCTGACTCTCCAAAGAGTCACAGAGCCTGGGTCCCCTCCAAAGTTGGCAATGTTGTCCTGGACCCAGTGCAGAGCAGCTATCTGGTCCAGGTGACCCCAGTTTCCCAGGCTGTGTTCATCTTCTGTGCTGTAAGACAACAGGGTACAGATATGGACAAAAATATCATTGCATGCTCTAGGGACCACATATTGGGAAGGAGCTCTCAGTGAGCATTTTGGAATAGGGCTTTACATCCCTGACCCAGGAATCTTCACCCATCCCCTCATCCTCATAGTATTGTTCTATATGGGGTTTTTACAATCCAGTTCTAGAAACTATGTGCTGATTTGTGAATCCAACCAATGTCTAACACCTAGAGAACTTCTGGGAACAAAACACAATATTTCTGACTATACTCAGTTCAAACTTCAAACCAGAATCAAACAGATGAAAAGAGAATACAATGTCATCTAGTGGGAAAATAAAAATTGGCGAAGAAAAAGATGAGTAGGTATAGGGTGGAATTTCAGATTCCATGGCAGGGAGGGACCCTTTGAGGCAGAGTCATAATAGAGACCCAAATAAAATAAGCATATCTGTCTTGGAAATAGTCAAAGGAAGAACTGTAGTTAGGTTCAAAGGCCCCAATGCCATGGGAACAAAACTATGCACGGAGCTCATATGTATGGAGATGCAGGCAGAGCAGGTGCTGTGAGCCTTGATGGGAATGCTCTGCACTGTCAATGTAACTCAACTTGTCTCCCATAACACTCTGACATCTGTGCAATCCAGCCATGGTATTAAAATAGTGAATGATTACAATAGTAAATGGTTTTTAATGATTATACAAGGTGGATACATAGGGCTTTGATTGTTCATAAACAGAAAGAATAGATCCAAAAAGCTAGATACTGGGTATATTTCAAAATAATCCAAGAGAATTTGCTCTCTAACTGAATGTAGGATGGGAGAAAAAGAGGAATCCGGGCTTTCAATGAGACCTCTGTCCTGAGAAACAAAGAAAATGGATCTTCCAAAAACTGTGCAAGAGATCATGAGGGGGGCAAGGAGAGGATTCTTTCTGCGGGGGGAGTTGGCGTTAAGGTCTCAGTGTGCCTCTGTAAAGGTATCCTGTAGATATCCAGGGGAAACCAGGGGAGGTGGCTAAAGAATACCTGGGGCTCGAAGGAGTGGTGGGAGCTACAGACACGGAGCTGTCAACAAATAGGGAGCTGTGAGAGTGCTGCTCTGATCACTCGGGACATTAGTGGAGAGGGCGAGACACACAGAGCCCAAGACAGGGAGGGGAAGGGGCACAGAGGAGCTGAGAAGGAACGGCCAAGGAAGAGAAGGAAGCATCTGAGAGAGGCAGGAGTGGCTGTTCACGGTTGGGGAAGAGAGGCACATGAGGTTAAGATGAGTACTTGTGCGGGTCACCGTCAGCCTAAGGACAGCCTGGGTGGCATGGCCAGATGATAGCTTGCCTGCAGAAGCACTCACTAAGTTCCTTGCATGAGTTAATCTCTTCTTTCCTTTCCTGTGCAAAGATGTATAACATTCAACTACTGTGCTGCACGGTGCCTGCCATCATAGGGGAGTGCAGTATGCCGGGTAGCACAGGTAAAAAGAGACGAACATTTTGGGAATGACAACATGAAGACTGGGCCATAAAGAATAAATAGGAGTTTTACAAGGACAGTAGGCATCTGGGCAGAAGAAACTATATAAAACTTCAGAAGCAAGTGGACAGTCATTGCTGGGGAATAAGCAGGTAAGAGAAGTCTAACAATGAAGGTACAAGATACATTATGAAGGAGCTTAGCAAAGGAACCCATGAGAGATGACGTCATTAGAGCTGGGTTCTGACATCACTGATCCGGTAGCTTTAAAGATTTGGACATGGTTCGTGCTACCAGGGTTTATGTACTGGAACATTGGCTCCCAACGTAGCAGGAATATGCAGTGAGGGAATCTGCAAAAGGTAAGACTCAGTGGAAAGTGATTAGGTAACCAGGTCTACACTTGGAAGATATCTATGTAGTATAGGAAACTGGTTAGTTCCCAAGCCAAAGTTCTTTATTAAATTTTTATTATTTTTATTTCATGTCTATGAGAGTACTGTCTACATGTATATAAGTGCACCTGTATTGTGCAATGCCTGCAAAAGTCAGAAGAGGGCATTGGATCCCCTGGGACTAGAGCTACAGTTGGTTGTTAGCCACCATGTGGGTGCTGAGAACTGAACCTGGGTCCTCTGCAAGTCAGTGCTCTTTACCACTGAGCCGTGTCTCCAGCCCTAGAAAGCTCTTACAGAAAGAACAATTCTCCTCTCTGGTTTTCTCTATTGGCATGAGATGGCTCTGTAGGCTTCGGTTTCTATTTTGTTCATGCACTATACTGTAATGCTGATAAAGGGCCACACCAAATGCCAACCTTGAGGACACTTGATCATGAACTTTGATCCTCCAAAACAGAGAGCCAAATCAACCTGTTATTTCACACGATCCATATACTACAGGTTACTGCAGAAGCTAATATGCAGAGTCCAAAGCCCTACCTGAAGAATCCCAAGATGCCCAGGCGATACTGGATAGCCATCACCACCACGTTTTCATGGGCAGAGAGGGCCAGGCCATCATAGGTTGATGCCTCGCCCACCACAAGAGACCCTCCACGGATCCACACCATCACCTGCAGGACACAACTATACTGGCCATCACAGGAAGAAGAGTTGGGAAGGACATTGAAAGTTTTTTGATTTGGTTACCTTTTCCTGACCCTGACTGAAGATCAGCTCCCAAAGTCTAAGTCTATCAGTGCCCAGCAAGAATGGAAAATGCATTTCCTCCCAACTCTTCTCGCAGTGCCCAGTCCACCATTTTGTGTCCTCTGGAAATATCTGCCTTTTACTCATACCCTGAGTGCCATGCCCTCTAATGCTCTTCAAATTGAGAACTTCATCACAGGCACAGGAAGGAACAAGGATGAGCTGCTCTCCCCAAGACTCCACCACCCTCATTACTGAACTCCTCATCCAGGTCAATTTATGTTTCATTTCAGTCAACTCTTCAGTGATGAACTCAACCTTCTTATGCATGAGTGATTATCTTGACTTGCTCCAAGAATGCCCCTTCCTACTGTGCTTCCCCTGTGTGCCCTTCCCACCCTTCTAAGCTTATATCCACCTCCTCCAGGAAGTCATCAGTAACTGATTATTACCTGCCAGGGACAAGGACTGTGATAGGAATTAAGGGGGTAAGAGGATACAGTTTCTAATTCATCTTTCTGGGCTTTCTGGGTATAATATTGCAGAGAAAAATTGAGAGCATTTAAAATAATGTTGTAATAACATTGCTAATAGAGAAAAACATCAAACATGAGCTAGCCACCAAGAACTGAGCTCTAAGCACTTAGAAATAACTTTCTCCCCACTCACAGTGTTACTTCTTCTCAGGGCTCTTCATTCTGAAAATGTAATTTCATGCTTCACTTTTCTTCATTGTTTTGATTTAAATTCTGTTAGTACTCAATGGTTACAACCTCATACTATCTTCCCTTGAATCTCTTCGACCATTGGATTCCTTAAATTTTTCTTTTGCATCGTATCACAGTCTCAATATATAACTATCAGTGTGTTTTAGTTATTTTGTTCACAGTCCAAGAGCAAACTGCATTTGAATGATGCTCCTGGGGCACTCATGGCCATGATTTTTCTGGATCTTATCCTCTCTGGAGCCATTGGTTGGTGTAATCATATTACTTTTACTTAGAGCTTATATTTTTTTAGGCATGAAAAAATTGTGCCTTCTTAGGTATGACAATTTCAAACTAACAGGGATTCCAGACAACTCCTGCTACAGGGAATCCCAAGCCTCCTTTCCAACCAATAAAGTGGGGAGAGGTTTCACGGTCCCTCTTAGGCAGGAACTATACCCTCTGCAGCATAGAAGAAGTTCTAGAAGTCAGATCATCATTTGGTTCTCCACAAAGAATGGAATCACAGTTCTCGGGGGGAAAGTGGAGCTAGGAGAATAGTGTGTGGAAGGAGGCTGTGGACAAATCAAGATCAACATAGGAAAGAAACAAAAGACAAAGAAAACCTGGAAAGTCCTCAGACAACAGGATGCATGTAACACAACAGCATGTGTGGGGGAAAAGAGTTCAGCAATCTCCAAACACTGGTAAGAATCGGCATTGTGTAAATGATATGTAAGTAAGCTATAATCAAGATTCTTCTGGGCTAAGGCCCTTGAGCCTTAGACCCCTCCCAGCTTTCTGGCACACTTTCCATTCTCAGGAGTGCCTTTCTCTTTTTAATAAAGTGTTGCTATTAATATCACTATCCATCTTTCTCTAGTTCAATTTTTTGTTTCAGGAAACAAGAACCTGGAAATTTTGGTGGGAGCATTTTGAACTCTCATCCACATCTGTAAGCACAGCTGCATGAGAATGGCTCATATTCCTCTTTTTGCTGATCCCATGTCTGACTGTGTGCATGGGGACCCCGAGTACACAATAAAAAGTGATTGAGTGAGTGAGTTAGTGATCTCTGTTCCCATCTCCTTGTTGCCAAGGCACATGGAGACCAAACGATAATCTTAAGTTCACAATCTCCTCCCTGGCTCCTAGGCTAAAAGACAGTGTATTCCTAGGAGATTTTCTGGGCCCTGACACCTCAACTTCTTCTACCTCAAAGGTCATCCTCTCTGCCAGCAGCCCCTTTACCTTGTAGCCTCCAACTAACAGTCAACCCCAACCCTGGCCCTTCATTTATTTGGAAAATGCTGACTTACCACATCAACAACCTCTACCAAAGGCAACTAGGGAAGTAAACAAGCTACAGTTGAATCTCAAATATTTGTCTTTGGTCAACTAATGACAAAGAAAGTGCTTCTAAGACTGCCCACACATCTCAGCCATGGGTCAGTGAAGGTTTTGACATGACAGCTGTGTTCTGAGGAAACATCACCCATAGCTCTTAGTCCATGCCAAGGACATGAATTTGAAGATTAGAAACACCAGCGATGCAGAACAAGGGCTTGCTTCTTTTTTCTTATCTGTAAAATAAAGGCTTCTTTTTTCCTGTCTCTTTATAGCTTTAACTTACAGCAACTTATATCTTAGCTGATCCCTAACTATTAAAGAAAGCTCTGGGGCTACGGAGATGGTTCAGCAGTTAAGAGCACTGGCTACTTTCGCAGAGGACCAAGGTTCGGTTCCCAGGCTAACAACTGCCCAAAACTCCAGTTCCAGGGGATCCGAAGCCTTCTTCTGACCTCCATGGGCATTGTATGACACAGGTGCACTTACACAGTGCAGACAGTACACTCATACACATAAAATAAAAATAATAGATTAAAATTTTTTTCAGAAAGCTCTGGATCTCCGAATCAATCCTGCCCCTAACTGCCTTTATCTCCCTTTGGGTGTACAGAAGATCCTGAGGCTGGAATGCACAAATCTCGATCAGTGGTCCCTGTACTTATCGGCAGCCTTCTGCTCTTCATCAAATCAGCAGGAGTGTAAATATTTAGATAGAGACAATCTTCAGAAAACTTGAGGGGAATGCTTTTCTTTCTGTTGGTGAACAGATCTGAGAGTATCTGCCCCACCACAGCATCTTGGGAGCACCTGAGAGGGAGAAACAACACCTGAGATTCCACAAGACAGGTTCTGAACGTGTCACCTAGGGCTCAGCCTTACACTGAGAAGCTTGAACCCGGAAAAGAGGCTGATATGAAAGGGTAAGAGGATCTCTGTGGTTCCTGCAGAGAACCATGGGACCCTGTAAAGTCTCCTAAAAGTACGAAAGGATAAGGACTTGGCACCATTCCCCTCCCCAGAACCTTTAGGCTGACCTGGTCCAAGGAGAGGAGGTGCTCACATACTGACCTGTCCTGAGAGATGACATTTCCTGCCCTGCCCTGGACAGGACCTGCCCTCTGCTGGGCTTTGCGTAATGGGCCACAAAGTGACTATGCTCCTCAACCATATAAATATGCTCTAGTCCTTGAGAAATTTCTACCAACCCAGAGAATAACCTCCAATGACGTGTTGTAAGACAGGGGTAGCATCTTTGAAATTTAACCTCAGAACTGCCATCTAGTCCTGCCTCAGCCACTGGTATGCTGGGTGACCTTGGGTGAGCTCCATTCCTGCTCTGGTCCTCAATCTTCCAGATTCAGGTGGGAAGTGTGCTGTCTCTAGGGATCTTGCAGCTCTGGTCCACTTGGGTTCTGTCATCCACCTATCCCATCAATCCTTAGTGGCTTCCCTCTCAAGAGGCCTCAAAGATTCACCTTAGATTACAACTGTTAAGGTGAATTAAATTTTCTCAATGAGCCAGGCATTGACTCAAATTCTCTTTGATTTAGATATGCTAAAATATTTAAACCTCAGATTAGCCCTTGTCGTGGGTTATTTTTATCCCCACTTTGTAGATGAGAAAAATGAGTAAAGATTAGTTAAGGAAACTGCCCAGGGTACCACAGCCAGGAAGCCGCATGTACAGAGTGCTTATATTCCAAGTAAGTGAGAATCAATACTTCCTGATAGTGGACTCAGAGTGGAAACATGCTACCCCTAGGATGCGGAAGAGGAAACTGAGGGTCCGCGGTACCAAAATGGCATAGTTGTCAAGTGGCAGACTCTGAGATAACCGAGATGGAGTCATTATTTCTACTTAGTTTTTCCCTAAGTCATCAATAGCAAGGTGAATAATATTCATAACAGATATTCAGTGTTCAGATGGAGAACGTGTTCAACTTCACTGGTATTTAAATAAATGCAAAATGAAGATCCAGTGTTAGAATTTGTTATTATGACCATTATGCTATTATTATCTTTAACCAATAGCCAAAAAAGCATTCTTTGATTAAGCCCAAGCCTTGGCAAGCATATTCTAAATAAATATTTTCACATATTAATGAAAGGAGCTTGCATATTTGGAATATTTATGGAGAGAAATTAAACCAAAAGCGTATATTCTTTGACTCAAAAATGTCATTTTGGGGTACTAAAATATTTATGAAAGTGTGTAATGATTCAAGAAAAACATATTCACTGTATTGTTATTTATGTTGCCAAAAACATCCAAACAAAGACCCTGAATATGAGACTGAGAAAATAAATTATGTTTTAATACTAATTTAAGGCTGCTATTGAGTAGCAACTATAGTCTTATCACAAGGCTATGATAATTCAATGGAATGGTTGGTGGTGATGACATACTCAGGGGTGAGGAGTCAGGTATGGTATCTGCATCAGTGATCAGGAAGTTCCAACACCACAGATAAGACCAGAAAACATGACTGGAAATGTTAAAGCCGTCCTCGCTAGGTGATGAAATGGAGTGTGGTTTTAGTCTACCTTTGCTTCCTGTATTTCCTAACACTTTTGCAAAATGTTTGCATTATACTTGCAATCAGGAAGTGATTTTTTGCTTTAAAAATGTGAAGATAAGAAGGTTGCCTGAAATGGGGTCCTGGAAACCTCAGAAGTGACTGGCTGAGGAGGTGATAAATGTTGGCACTGACATCTATAGGCATCCGAGCTTCTCTGTGAGTGGCTGTGAGGCCACTTAAGATCTTCAACTTTTTCACCTGTCTGGCCAGGGTGACCAAGGCAGTCCGGCCACCACCTCTCAGCTTGTGACCAGGTATCTGGAAGCATCAGGGGTAAGGCTTTGCAGAGTCAACCTCCATTCACTCTAGCCCATGTACAGCCTCACCCACCCCACGTTGCCCCAGTCCACCAAAGTTTAAGACAGAAAATATAGAATCTTATTTTTCAATATACTAACACATTAAATTATATAAACTATTTGTTCACATGCTCATTGTTTACTAACTACAAGTGTCATGAAGGTAAAGGTCACTGTTTTCTTTGTTCATGGAGTCAAACACCTTGGATATGCCTGACTCACAATAGGCACTCAATAAATACATGGTGAATAAAGTGCCCTGGAAAGCTATGACTTTTCTAGAAGCTTCTAATTTCTACAGTGTTCTTGAGACTTCCACAACAAAGTATAACTGATCAGAGAATTGCCTCGACTCCTGCCCACATCACTGAAACAGACATCCCCACTGAAAGAAGCCCAGGCCCACTCCAGCATCTTACATAGGAGGGTAGGAGGTAGCATTCTTCACAAAGGTCCATGGCTCTGCAGGCTGTGGCGGAGCAAACCTGAGGGATCCAAGAGGGGGCCTGGCAAAGGGGACGCCCAGGAAAACGGCCACAGGCTGTGGGACTCCTAAGCTGACGTACTTCCCCAGGACTTTTCCATGCACAGTATCCGCTATGGGTGGTGAGGGCAGGTGCCCTATTGGACAAGAGAATAGACGGACACATCAGACAAGGAAGGTTAGAACTGAATTCCTAGTGAGCTTTTCCTCTTTCTAGATGTGTGACCTTGGATAAGTCACCTGAGCCCTCTAGGTCTTTGTTTCTTCTCATGTAAACTAAGAATGAAGAAAACTGTCCTTCCTAACTCACAGGTATTATGGAAAGAGTAAATTATAATTAGAGACAGAAGAGCATATGAATAACATCATTGAAAAAAAAAAAAGAATTGCTGGGAATAAACAGACCTTTGGCTTCCCTCTCAGAAACCTCTGGAAACATTTATCCTTTAGGTTCTCAGTGCTGGGTGACAGATGAACAAGAAGTATCCCCTTCGATTGGCAGGGTGCTGACCTTGTAGGGGAAGGAGCACAGACATGTTTGATCTAATTCCGGGAAGAAGAAGGCTGTGAACTGGGAGAAGAGCAGGAAGGGGCTATGGGAGTTGAGAGGAAGAGTGAGGCCTTCTGACTGATGTCATTGTGGAGGTGCTAAGACTGGCAGATGGGAGGAGTGGAGGAAGAGGGGGCGGGAAAACACAAAGCAGAGAGAAGAGACTGCACAAAGGCCCAGAGAGAGCAAAGCACAGGTTAGCTGGAAAGGACGTAGGACCTATGATGCCACCAAATGGAGTCTATGAGAAGAGAACTATGCTCCTGGGTGAGCAGGTGGAAGACCAGCATAAGGTCTGAGATTTAGTTCATGGGCAATAGGCTACGAGAAGTGCGTTGAAGGAGAAAGCACAGCAAACATCTAGAACCCTCCTCTGTCGGCTCTAAACCCAACCCCCCTTCCTCGTGTCACTCCTGACATCATCTCTTGTCTGACTTCGATAACCTTAGTGTGCCAGGACCCCCTTCCTATGAAATAATATCTTGACTCATGTCCTCCCAATTGTTCCCCTCTGGATACAGGTAGTATATCGACATGTCCCTCAAAGTGTGTCTCCAGAGAGAAAATGGTAATGTAGACTTGGCCTAAAAGAAGAATGGCCAAGGTATTAGAAACTCTTTATGGGAAAAGTTTTTAAAACAGTACCCAGGTCTTACAGTGTCAATTGCAAGTTCCATACCATGAATATTCAAGTTGATTTTTGTTGTAGCTGCTAATTATTACCAGTTTATAAACTTTCAAGGAGACACATCCAGGAGGTTCTTGATTTATGATATTTTGACGTATAGTTTTTCAAATTTAAGATCATGAATTTATCATGACCTAACCCCATCATAAGCCTAAGGATGTCCTTATTACAGAAGAATAACCATTAATGCTGGAAAGCCAATGGGAAATAAGGCTAGAAGCCCATACCCCTACTGCATGTGACTGTAAGCTAACCCCATGCTACTTTTCTTTCATTATTTTCCTAGTTATCACCAATATCACCAAGATGAACTTCCTGGGCAACATAAACATTAGGATATCTTGAGTTAGAAGCACTGCAAGTTGCTTTTTCTCTTTATGATTCCATTATTTCTGCACTGAATAAAAACCCCTTTTCTAGCTAAAAGAAAAAAAAACTTATGAAAAAACATGGAGCTGTATATGAGGCATCAGAATTAGGACGTGATTCTTGCCCCAGTGAGGAGTCTGTGGAAGGGAACAAAGACTGATGATCAGGTGTGTGATGCTGGCTCCAGGAGAGACAGTTTCAGCAGGGGATTCAGTATGATGTCCTGTTGAGAACTTGCCTCTGGGGATTGGTGAGATGGCTCATCAATCAAGAGCACTGACTGCTCTTGCAGAGGAACCAGATTCAGTTCCCAGCACCCATGTGGCGGCTAACAGCCATCCATAATTCCAGTTCCAGGGTTCCGATGCCTTGCTCACAAATGGAGCACTTGCATACATGCAGGCAAACACCCATACACAAAATAAATAATAAATCTAAAAATAAAAAAGAATTTTCCACTGAATGTGAGTATCTCAACACTGTAAAGAGGTCAATGAGACACAGGAGGAGTCATCCAGCTGAAAGTGATGCTATATGCCTCAGATGTGTGTGGCTTCACTGCAGAGAATAGAATGCGGGAAAAAGAAAAATTGAAAGTTAAAACACAGGGCCACGCACAGCAAAGAATGAGAACACCTACCATACTCAGGGCAGGGGAAGGAGGGCCACATTGTAGAAGCCCACCAAGAGGGCCTACAAGAGTACCGAGTACTTAAAAGAGGTGAGTGTGGGTGACATCTGAACAGAAATCACTAGGTTTGCCCTGTCACGGCACAGTGACTTTCCACCCTTGTGAAGATTGTCCAAGATAAAAACATGCTTAACATAGGATAAAGAGTGCCATAACAAACGCCACTTATGTGATATCAAATGTACATAATTACACATCTTGAGCACTTACTGTGTGCCAGATGTGTATTCCAGTCCCTATATAGAATTCCCCTAAGTCTTGCTAGGTGCCTGTTAATATGCCCACTTGACAGAATAACAAACAGAATTTCAAAGCAGCCTGTAAGGACCTACTAATGATGAAGATAGGGTGGCGTTGCCAGCATGAACAGCAGTGAAGAAATGTTCCACTCCAGGTTTGCGTCCTCCTCATTCTGTCTTACATTCAGCTCCAGGCGTCTTGTGAGGTCAAGTGCCCAGAAAGAAGATAAAATTCAGACCGGACCTGTGTTCTCAGGGCTGTAATAGGTGAGCACTGTGTTGGACTCGAATCAGAGGTAGCCTGAGTTTGATTTTCCAAGCAAACTTCAATGAGTGCATGTCTGTGAGAGCCTCAGTTCCCCCCTCCATGGAATGGCACAGATGTGTGACAAGACCTCTCATTACACCCCCGCATTGACCACAGATCCTAGTTTCTTATCTGTTGCTTTGACCTGTGATGCTCTGTTGATCCTGGGGAGCTGTCACTCCCAGAGTCCAAACACTCCAGAGTTCATACCCCAGTCACCCGATTTTGAGTCTCATAGCCTGGGCCACTCCTGGCCTGGTCACACAAAGCCAGATGACAGAAAACCGGGATAGGCCTTGTTCCCCAAAGTCCTCTTAAGTAACTCCAAAAAGCCAGCCCTGCACACTGGTTTCCTCTGCCTTCCCTCCTCCATTCAGGCCCCTTCCCACAGTATCCCACCTCATACATTCTAAACGATCCTGGTGCCTCCCCTTTCACACACACTCCTGTGTTCATCTCCTTCCCTAGACCAGTCACCATCCTAAATGTTGTAGAAACAAACCCCCATTTCATCCTCACTATAGTCCAGCACCATATTGTTATCATCCCTGTTTCAGAGGCGAGTCATTCAGGCACAGAATAGTAAGTGCCTAGCAGAGAGATGCACAGCTAAGAAGGCCTGACCTGGATTTCAGATCCACACCCTTGCTCCTGATATTCTGCTAAGTTTTTTGCAAGATCCATTTCAGATATTTCATGATCTGTCTAGAAACAGATTAAGAGTCAAGGGAGACATAATCTGATCTGTCTTCATTCTCATGTGTAAAGCCTGAGGTTAGCCAGCACCCTCTTGAACCTGATGCCTGCAGCAGGCCCAGAGAATTGATTTATTCTCCCCTGTGTGCTTGTCATGGCCAAGGGTAATTGGCCATGATGCTCCAAATCCAAGTCCAAGTCCAAAAGAGAATGAACAGTGCTGCAGAGCCAGACCCATAATGCCTTGCTCTATGTGCATTTCTGTTCACCTCTTCCCAGGAGCAGGATTTCTGTATATTTGTATCTCAGAGGGACTCACCATAACCCATGCAAGCAGAGAAAGAGGCCAGGACCAGAGTACACAGGCACATCATGGAAGGATCTTGAGGCTCTGAATTCTCTATACTCCTCTCAAAGAATGCACTGTCCCACCCCAAACCTCAATCCCTGCCCTTGATTTCTGCCCAACCAAACTGCGTAATCTAATGTAACAAAGAACTTCTCCCTCTTCCCAAAGGTTCCCCAGAAACACTTTAGGGCCACTAAGTCATACCTGCCCAGTCTACCCTCTTTTGTCTGAACTGTCTATACCCAAGTCTCAAATAACAGATGACCATAAACACATACAACTTCATGATAAGACATTCTCTATTGTAGAACTCTCATCTCAGTGCCTGGTGATCTTCCCAAGGTCAGGCATTAGCAGGCAGATGCCCTTAGACTTAGTGAAACTTAGGTCTAAAGTAGCCATAGCCCCAAAGTTGCTGATGCTGTTTGTAAATAGGGGTCATTCTCCTTGGGGTCAATATGGTCCTGAGACTGACTGAGTCAGTGTCTGAGAGAATCTTTGATCTGTAGGTGGGTTCCAGGGAAAGAGTTGTACACTCCATAGACATAAGTTGCATCCTGAGATGACTGACAGGAACAGATGACTGACATTCAGCAAACCACATCGCATTTTCTGAAGGACTGCTGAGGACGAAACTGTTAGTGAGAGGGGAGTGATCAAGAGTAGAAAAAAAGACCCAGAATTTTAATGGCTTATTCCTACTTATGTAAGGAATTACAGTGTTGTTCAGGTCAACAAAATGACATCCTTCATGCTAACCCAAAGACCTAGAACAGGGTGTAAAGAAGCTTTGTACACTAAGAAACCTGTAATAAATGCTTTGGGCTTTGCAGACCTTACACTGTCTGTAGCAGCTTCTCAAATCTGCTACTACATTGAACACAGTCAAAGGCAATGCATAAGCAATGGTCAAGACTGTGTTTCAGTAAAACTTTATTTCAAATATAGACAGCAAGCCACAGTTGAACCTTGGACTATAGCTTACTGATCCCTGATCTAGACTAAGATGACTCTGTCAAAGATTTTACTTATGGCTTCTAAAGTTGCGTGGATATTGATTCCAGCCATCTGCACAGGGGGAAGGGGATAAAAGAGCAGCAGTAGAGAGCATCTCAGCATCCAGGCCTGAATGTGACACAAGTCATTTGCACTGATATGTCATTGGAGAGATGATGACACACATGATCAATCTAATTGCAAAGAAGGCTGGGAAATGTTCCAGATGTGTACCAAAGAACTTTGGACATTGGGGGGAAAGGAGATAAAAAGGGGTAATAAGGGTATGAATACAATGAAGTACTTTATATCCACATATGAAAACGTCACAGGGAAACCCATTAGTTTATACATTTAGTATATGCTAAGAATTTTTTTAGGAAATGAACATTTTCTTAAACTCCCACCAATCACTGCTGCAAATGAGAAACGTAAGTCATGGATTTTATATTAGAATTTTTTCCTAATGCACAAAATAAATGCATAATTCATGTAAAGATTTAAGGTTTGCGCAGCATCAATAAAGACTCCAAGAATAAGAATGCTGTACATTGATAAGCATGAAGCCTTGGGGATTCCTTCTATTCTAAGCGCAGAAGCAGGATAGCAAAACAAGATCCTGGTTGTAGGCCTGGTAAAAGTCTTTCACCTTTTGATAAAAATCATCTTGGTTTAATTTTGGTAAGTCATACATATCTAAGAAATCATCCATTTGTTTTAGATTTTCCAGTTTAGTGGAGTATAGCTTTTTAAAGCATGTCATTACGATTCTCTAAATTTCCCCAGTAGCTCTTGAAACGGTTCCCCTTTTGTTTCAGATTTTATTAATCTGGGTCTTCTTTCTCTTTCGGTTAATTTGGCTATAGGTTTGTCAATCTTTCTAATCTTTTCAAAGAACCAACTCTTCATTTCATTGATTCTTTTGTATTTTTTCATTTCTATTTAATTGATGTCAGCTCTGATTTTGGTTATCTCTGCCCATTTAATCTTTTGGGGGGGGTGCTTATTTTTTCTAAGGCTTTCAGGTGCATCATTGAGTCATTAGTATGATCTCTCCAATTTTTTATTGAATTTTTATGTAGTTCATACAAAGCATCTTAATCATCTTTATACCCACTCCCCCATCCTCACCCTCCCATAGCCACGCCACACCGGATTTCATGCATTGTCATTTAGGTTAAGTCTTATTGAGTCAAGTTAGTGTACCCAGACATTTCTCAGTGCAAGTTCATCAACTGGGGTCTAGTCAGCCTATCTAGAATTACTCCCTTAAAGAAGATCAGTTCTCCTTTACCCATCAATAATCAGCTGTCAGTAGTTCTTCAACTAAGATTGGGGCCTGTTCCCATTTTCCCAGTTATGTGCTGAGCTTTTGACTGTTTAGAGTTTTCATGAGTCTTGTGCATGCTGACCCCATTGCTATAGAGTCATATGAGCAAGGTCCCAAGAGCCTGTAGGACTCTGTTTCCATATGGTCATGCACCACCTCCCCTGGCCCTTACAGTCTTTTTGTCTGTTCTTCCTCAATGGTCCCTGAGTCCTGGGTGAGTAGAATCCTGTCCAAGGAGCCACACTCTGCAGACTTGTGCTCCATGCCTTGGTCATTTGTGGCCTTTTGTGTTCACTGCCCTCGGTTACATGAGGGAGTTTCATTGATGAAAGTTGAGAGATGCATTAGTGTTCTTTCTATACCTTGTTCCACTGTGTTCTGTGAATCTTAGGTATAGAGGTTCCATTGTAGATGTGTCACTGAGGGTTGGGCATTGCACAGACACTTAATCTCCATGTGTAACCAGCTGTGGGACTCTATAATAGTCTCTGTCTATTGCAAAAGAAGCTTTTTTGATAAGTGGTGACTGTCGTACTTGTCCGTAAATATAAGGATTTAGCCATGCTCTTTATTTTCTCTGTTGGAATGCTCTCTGGAGTACCTGTGGCCTTAATTAATCTATAAGGCATTGTCCTACACAGGTAGCTAATCCCTACTGCTCGTAAATCACTTATTAGTGTGTCTCTCTCAAACAAGCACACCTATCCTAAGGCAACATCCTCAACCACCTCTTTTATCAGATTCTCACACTCTGAATCTCTACCTTCTTGCCATAATCAGAAGGCACCAGTTAGAGCACCCTGAGAGCCCAGAGAAATCATTCAAATTAGCCAATCTCACGTCTTCTGACCATGCCCTCTCCTTCCTGTGGAAACCACAGTGGAGATTCTTACTTCATCACACCCTGAATGAAGCCACCACACCTCCCATGCTGCGCCCATTGTACTAAGATCTATAGGGAACAAGCTATGCTTTCCATTGCAGTCACTTGTCACCTACATTTGAAATCTATTGTCTGTAAATAATTGTCAGCGAGCTCAAAGATATATGGAGCAGATGTTCACCTCAGTACTAAAAAAAAGTAAAATAATATGAATGATGAAAAACAATAAATGTAAATAACCTAGTGAGTATTCATAGCATAGAAACAATATTGTCGTCAAAATGCACAAAGAATTATTCTCAGCGTTTCTGTTTAAAAGTAAAAGTGCACAACTTCCCATGGAAAAGGGAGTAACTTGTATCCTCTGATTCTAAAAAGACAATAAAGTAATGCCTTTAAAGATACAGTTCCATATGGATAAAGAAATGAAGAGGATACAACAAATTTGGGAAATCAAAAGATTGGCAAAGCAAGATGTGCTCATATAGGAAGAGGAACTCGGTACATGAAGAAAACCCCAAGAAAATACGTGCGTAAAATGAAGACAGCAAAGCATTTCCTGAGTTAAAATAGTAGGTACAGGCATGCACGGTGGAACAGCTGCAAGGTCACAGATGCTCCTACAAAGATTTCACAGAAAAGCCTAGAAGTCCAGGCGAGGCACGTTTGGATTTAAATCCCACAGGCAGTCCACGAGAGTGACGCATGAAACTCTGACCACAATGCAGAAGCTACAGTGGCGATCAAGACTGTTAAAGATGCCAATGATGTGAAACGTCTGCTGAGGAAAGCCTCACACAGCGAAGTCAGCTCAGGAAAGAGGCCAGGGCTCTATCCCAAAAGAATGCAAGAGTGGGGTTACCCTTTGGAGCTTACATTATGCCACCCTGCTCCAGATGCCCAACACGGAGCTACAGGATTTCATGTTCATTCTGCTAGGTTCCAGACTTGGTTTGATCTGATTACTTGTTTTTTCTATTCTTAACTTATAGAACAACAATGTATAATCTGTTCCACCACTGTATTTGGAAATACATAATTTATGTATGTCGATATCTATTTATTTATTCATTTATTGAAGTACTAAGTGTTGATTCTGGAGCTTCACATGTTAGGAAACACTCTGTCACTGAGAACATCCCAAACCCTTCCCTTTGATTTTGCATGGCTCAGAGATGTGAGTTTGCATTGAGTCTCAGAGAAGATTTTGAACTTACACTTTTCTACAAAGACAGAACTATTGAGACACTAGAGGCTCATAAGACGGACTAAATGCATTTTGCATCTTTGAGATGGACAACCTTTTGGGGGCCAAGCATAGACTGTTATACTTTTGTTGTATTACTTCAGGGGTGATATAAGAAAATGTACTCAACTCATACAGGGCACAGATAGCAAGCCAATGTAATGATTCCACCCAAGTTTACCTTGGTGAAGTAACCGACTTATTGGATTTATTTACAAGAATATGAGTGAGGAGCTGCTTACAGAATCATGAGTGACCCTACCTCTACCAACACACACACACACTCACCCACACGCACACACTCACAAACTCACACACACACACTCACACCCCCACACTCATACACTCACACACTCTCACACACTCACTCTCACACACACATGCACATACACACACACACTCTCATTCACATGCACACTCACATGCACACTCACACTCACACACTCTCACACACTCACATGCACACTCACACACATTCACACATGCACACACACTCACACACTCACATGCTCACACACTTCCATGCACACTCACTCACACACACACTCTCACACACTCACACTTTCATACAATCACACATGCACACACTCACACATGCACACACTCACACACACACACACACACACACACACACACACACTGAAACAATAGGCATCTGGTAGGCAATAGTGAGTGATGAATGGAATCTCCAGTGAGGATCACATGGCCTTTTGTCCTCTCCTACTGGGAAGTATTAATAGTTCCCTTATCATAGCCATAGACCAAGCTATTGCCCTATTGCTCTGCTTGTTTCATTGCCAGGACTGTGGGGCCAAAGTCTTCCCTGATCCCTGATGTAATGGGAGAGTCATGTTACGCCTGGAGGAAAAGTCTATACATGACAACAGTTTTGACTATGAAACATTACTCCCCCAAAAGGTTTGTGCATTGAAGGCATGATATGCAGCTGCCAGTGTACTGAGAGGTGGTTGGATCATGAGAACACCAACTTCATTAATTGATTAGCTCATCAAGGAGTTCATTGTTGAGCAGGGTTTTAGAAGGTGAAGGAGACCTTGCCTCCCTTTCTCTCTGCTTCTAGGTCACCCTGAGGTGAGCAGTTTTCCTCTGCCACTTCCACCATGATGTCTCTGCCTTACCCAAGCCTAAAAGCAATGGGGTCAAGTGAACATGGTCTGAATCCTTTGCAACCAGGAGACGAACTAAGTCTTGCCTTGTTTCACACTGCTTTCTTAGATATTTTGTCACAGTGACTGAAACTAAAACTCTGTGCAGTAATAACAACCTATTGGAACGGTTTACAGCCCTTACAGGTTTGCAACCTACACACAAAAGAAGCCCGACATGTGTACAAAAGTCCGGTTGGAAAAATGAAGATACTTTATCTCCCTAAAAACCCCAATGTGCTGAAGCGGGAGCCATCTTAAGAAGGGGATTTATTGTCTGAATTTAGGGTATCCTAGGAATCTGAGAGCCGTGAATATCCCTATCTTCAGATCCCCACAGACATTCCGCTGTACTGGCTCAGTGGGTGGTTGCCCTCACAAGCCAGACCTGGATCAGTGGTACGATTCTGCTAAAACCCACTGACAGTGATAGCTAGTGGGTCACAGCTGTTATAATGTGGTATAGAACAGAGATTCTCCTCCATAAAACCAGTGATTGGGAAGCCTTCCCTCTGAGATTGGAGTATCCAGTCATTACCACCTTTCTCCCAGCACCAAAGATGGGTACCTGTTGTCACCATGACACAGGCCATAGCCTCTCAGTTGAGCCACATGGTCTACAGAAATAAGGTCCATAGAGAAGCTTGTTTAGGGAATAGCACTTTCCCCTCTTCATGAGAACACCAAAAGGAGAGAGAAATTCTATGGGCCTCAGTCATCAAATAGTCTCAAAAAACATCTGTTTGATTCATGGTGGGCACGGACAAATAGAAGAATTGGGGAGAGAAATTATCATGACTGGCACCTACTCCACAGCAGAAGAAAGAGTATCTGATCTGGAAGAAAGGTCTTTTGAAATATGCATTCATCCAGAAATATTAAAAGGTTAATACAGAGACTCACAAAGGATCAGGGGCAGAATAAGAGGCTGTGGAGTGCTCATTCCCAAGTGAGCTGTTTATGCCACACCCCTCTCCCCAAGGCCACGGAATATCATGGAAGAAGAAACAAAAAGACAGCAAGAGCCAAAGGACCAGGAGGACTGTCATGAAATAGTGTGTTCTGGACATGACGGATTCATGAGCTCTCAACAGCGGTAGTTACCTTCCTTAGACTTGCATAAGAACAAAGCAGCCAACATTTCAGCAGGCTTGGGGAGGGTTCACGACTCCTACTCCTAATTGAGGAGCTACAGATGGGAGCTGCTGGGGAAGGAGAGTCAGTTTTCTTCAGAAAACCCCTCTGGTAAGTGGCCCATGCTCCATAAGTGGGATAGCTGCATTATGCAATGTCTCTAGTTTTAGGTATTTTTCAGAAATCTCCGTACGGTTTTCCACAGGCTTATCATAATTTATACCCTACTGGCAACATGGAAGAGCTCCTTTTCTGCCATGCCTTTCTAAGCATTTGGTTTTTGGTTTCATGATAATAACCATTCTTTTTTTTTTTTTCCGTCTTTTTGAGACAGGGTCTCCCTGTAGCCCCAGCTGGCCTGGAACTCACTATGTAGACCAGGCTGGCCTTGAACTCACAGAGATCCACCTGCCTCTGCCTCCCAAGTTCTGGGATTAAAGGTGTGTGGCGGCATGCCCGGCCTGATAATAGCCCTTCTTACTGGGATGAGTTGGAATCACGCTGTAGTTTTGATTTCCACGTCTCTAATAACTACTAATAACGATCTTTGTTTTTCAGTTGCTCGTTGGCCATTTTTCTTTCTTTCTTTGAGTGGTGTATTCAGGTAAGGTACCCATTTCTAAGTTGGAATAGTCAGTCTCTTTGTTGTTAACGTTTTGAGATGGACTCTCAGAACATAGGTCAAGTGCCCTTGTACACACTATTGTAATGCAAGTTTGCCTCAAGTTTAGTGATCTGTGGCCTCAGCTTGCTAGGATTACAATCATGTGCCATCATACCCAGCTTGTCAACTTTAAAAAATATATTTATTTATTTTATTTTTATTTATGTTTAAGAGTGCGTGTGTGTGTGTGTGTGTGTGTGTGTGTGTGTGTGTGTGTGTGTTGCAGTACATTCTTGGAGGCACCTGCAAAGTTCAGAAGGGGTGGCAGAGTCCCTGACTTTAGAGTTACTCATACAAAACAATAGGTCATAGAGAAAAAAAAAATCCACAATTACCTGAGACAGAGACAATCCAACAGCCTTGGCTACAGGTGCAAGAAACCAAACTCAAGCCCTCTGCAATAGCAACAAACACTTAACCTCTGAGCCGTCTCTCCAACTGTGTTGACACTTTATTCCAGATACTTACCCTCTGTCAGATGATTAGCTGACAGTGATTTTTCTCTCCTTCTGTCCACTGTCTTTTCTCTGCTGGTTGTATGTTTTGCTGTGAGGATGCTTTTCACTTTAATATAATTTACCTTTTTTGTTGTTTTGTTTTGTTTTTGTCTTTTTGAGACAGCATCTCCCTGTAGCCCCAGGTGTCCTGGAACTCACTATGTAGACCAGGCTGGCCTTGAACTCACAGAGATCCGCCTTCCTCTGCCTCCCAAGTGCTGAGATTAAAGGCTTTCGCCACCTTTGTTATTTTTGCTTTTTGTCCTACTAGTACTATTGGAATCTTATCCCAAAAATCATTGCCTATAACAATGGTTCAAATATTTCCCACGACCTCCCTCTGCTTCCCTGGGCCTGCACAGCCCACCAGCCTCTCTCCTGGCTAAGTCCATCGGGCCCTCCCTGCCTTGATTCCCCCAGCCTCATTCACCCTCCCATCTCTGCCGCCCATCTCTCCTCCTAGCCTGGGTACTGTCCCATTCTTTGTCTTGGCGCCCCAGACACTGGGGGAACCACCACTGCTTCCTGATCCTTTGCATCCAGATCAACCCAGTTGCTCCCTGCAGTTCCCAGAAGCCCTTGGGGCCTCTACCTGCCCCCATCTCCCTTTGCATCTCTGGGTGGCAGACCACCAGCTGCCCAAGACCAACATCTTTCTAGGGCCCTGCTCCCAAGCCAGTCCAACCACCAAATTCCCGAGGACAACATCTTTCCTGGAAGGATCCAGACCTTAGGAGAAAGCTTGAGAGTATCTGATCCAGTACTCTTAACCCCTGAGCCATCTCTCCAGCTCCTCATCATGACATTTTCATACATATATCATTGTACTTTCTTTGCTCATATTTTCCTCCACTCGCACTACTTAATTTTTTTAAAAAATTATTTATTTAATAACCACATGATTAGAAGAAGCAGTTAGTGCTTTTAGCCACTGAAGCATCTTTCCAGTCCCTCAAATTCTTTTTTTAAACTATATTTTCTAGTTAGGTTATAAAGTGTTAGGTTTCTAGGGCTGGAGAGATGACTCAGTGCTTGGTAGCACTGGTTGTTCTTGCAGAGGACCCAGGTTTGATGCCCAGCATCCACATGGCAGCTAACAACCATCCCTAACTCCAGTTCCAGGAGAATCCAATGTGCCTCTTCTGACCTCTGCAGGCATTGCATGATATGGGTGCATTTACAGGCTTGCATGTGGAGTCCAGAAGTCTACTTTTGAGTATCTCCCTTGATCACTCTCTATTTTTTTAAACATTAAAAAATATTTATGTGTATGAGTGTATTGCCTTCATGTGTGTAAGTGCACCTGTCTTGTGCAATGCCCATGGAAGACAGAAGAGGATATCGGATCCCCTGGAACTGCATCTTTGGTGGTGTAGAGGACGGACCTGAGGCAGAAGCTGCAGGTGAGAGAACTGGACTGTTCAGGAGTGGGGAGTTGGGAGGCCAGGGACCCAGACTAAAAGTGACCAATACTATGGGGATTTCAGAATCATGTCTTTACCTCCCAACCCAAGCTGGGGAAACTGAAGGAATAAGGCCACCATAAATTTCTGCTTACTTCTCCCCCTCCCCCCATCTCTCCCCTAGCCACCTGCCAGTCCCTGGTAGGGAAGATATGCCCAGAATAGAAGACCCAAGGACTGGGTATGACTTCTCTGTGGCAAGGGGACAAGACACATTCCTCCCTGTCAGGGCTGGCAGGAACACACCACAGGGAGTTTCTAGGAGAGGAGACTTAGATGGCCAAGGTCTCCAGGGGGGTCATGATGGTCGCTATTCTAACTCCAGCCATTGTGATCACAGCCACCCTGGGCCCAGGCAACAGGACGGCAGGGAACTCTGGACACTCAGGACTTTGCTAGTTTGGAGACATGGAGATGGTGGTCAGGCGTACCAAGCCCTCCAGTGATAGGGGAACTCTGAGAAGGAGTGGGAGGTGTGGCCAGAACAGAAAACTAGACAGTGGGGCCTTTTGACAACCAATTGGTGACTGGGTTATTGGCTTCCTTCCTAGGGCACACATATGATCGCTCTATCACAGTGGATGGAGAAGAAGCATCACTTATGGTCTATGACATTTGGGAGCAGGTAGGACACAGGCTGGGTCACTGAGTGAAAGCGGGGAGAGTGAGCTGGGGAACGGTCCTGAGAATAACAGGGGCATGAATATGTTCTCCAGGATGGAGGCTGCTGGCTGCCTGGCCACTGCATGGCCATGGGGGATGCATACGTCATTGTGTACTCAATAACGGACAAGGGCAGCTTCGAGAAAGCCTCAGAACTAAGGGTCCAGCTGCAACGGGCACGGCAGACAGACAATGTACCCATCATCCTCGTGGGCAACAAGAGTGACCTGGTGCGCTCTCGTGAGGTCTCTGTGGATGGTAAGCAGGTCAGGAAAGGGGGAGATCCTGACTGGACTGTGGGCCAATTAGTCTTGGCTCAGCTCGAGTCCTTGGGAATCATCAGTGGCTAAAAATGTGCAGGAAGAGAACTTGGTGTTTGAGGGCAGGAGAGCTGCTACAGGTCCACTGGGCTCCCAAAGGCCGCATAGGGGCTGGGGAAAGAATCAGATTTGCTAGGAGAGCTGAGGTACCTCAGCATCCTCCTCAACTGCTCCCTTGGCCCATGTCTAACAGGGTTGAGGCTGAGGAGGTGAAAGTATAGGGAATCAGGCCAAGTCAGCACCTGACTCCAGGCCCTGATCAGTCTCAGAGTAGCCTGGCCTTTCCTCACTGGACTTAGCAACCTCCTTTGTGGCCTCCAGCACTGAATACTTCAGACTCAGTGACATGCCCCCACCCCAGTCCACTGGATTATTCCTTGTAATATAATATCAAATCATAAAACTAAGCTGTCAAGTAGTTTTCATTTTCCTTGGTTCACTACTATAGACTACTCTTAAAACATTGGACTCTAAATAAATGAATGCCTTTTCCTGGGCCTCCATTTTGGAGACCCCTTAAACTTTCCAACATTGTGCCTATCTAGTGATGTAGCAATGCTTGAGACTCTCAACACAGGAGCTGGGGTCTTTGTGTCTCTGGGAAGGACCCAGTGTTCCTCCTTCTCCAACTAGGATTTTTGAATGGTAGCTGCTGGATGTGGCCAGGCTTTGAGTAGGTTTCCTCCACCTTTTGTTTACTGGTATATGCCTGTCCCCACCACACAGAGGGCCGGGCCTACGCGGTGGTCTTCGACTGCAAGTTCATAGAGACATCAGTAGCACTGCATCACAACGTCCAGGCACTGTTTGAGGGCGTCGTGCGTCAGATACGCCTGCGCAGGGACAGCAAAGAGGATAATGCATGTCGGCAAGCTGGTACCCGGTGACGGGAGAGCCTTGGCAAGAAGGCTTTCTGGGTCACATCGTAGCACGCAACAGCCGTAAGATGGTCTTCTGTGACAAGTCCAAGTCCTGCCATGACCTCACAGTTCTCTAGGGCCCCATAGACTCTCACTTTGGTGGGCAGATGGATGGATGGATGGATGGATGGATGGGTTGATGGGTTGGCCTAGCCAACTGCCCTAGGTGCCTCAGGACTGGCCCACCGTCTGTGTTCCTCAGAGCTGCCAACTGTGTATACCCTGCCTAATGGTCATGGATGGACAGACAGACAGTGATCCCCAGAGAGGCAGCTCCCAGTGGCCTTTGAGGGCTGGGCCCATGGAGATGCATGTGCAGGCCCACATGTATCCCAAGAAGCCTGAGCCCAGCTTGTGGTCATGATCAGGACTCTGCCTTTCTCCACATGGGCTTATGTGTCCTGGAGCAAGGCTGTTCATTATGGTTGCTATTTGTTTACATGCAGATTTTTGTAATAAAGACTATTTCCTGACAAGTCAAGATTGTTGACTATGTTTCTCCCATCAGGACTTCTGGAACAGAAAGAGCTTCTAAAATTGAGAGATAGGGGCTCCCAGCCCACACAAGCCAGTACATGGTCTTGATCCAAATGTTTGGCCTGGATGTAGCGAGTACATTGGCGGGAACAGGTGGGGAACCTGTGATGGTTAGAAGTGTTCAAAGAGCAGGAGGAAACACAAACTCCTCCCAGCCCATTATCCAAATCCTTCTGCACTGTGTCCTGACATTGTCTAGCTGATTGAATCTATTGTTTCTCTTTATATCTAAAGGAAACTGAGGCTGCCCAAGGCAGCACACTCCCTGACAAGAATGTGGGCTGTGACTCTACAGCTGGTGTTTCCACCCTGTCCTTCCTGAGGGGCTGGGAACCATTTAAAGTGAGGACAGCAGTGAGAGACCTGGTTGGATAGTGGGTACTGATGGCTCCTCCACTTCCTGGCTGAGGTTATGCTACAGGGCTCCATGTTCTTTCTATGAGTGGCTAGGCTGACATATTGGCTAATTTGTTTTTGGCAAGAACAGCTCTCTAGAGCCTTCCCTGTCTGGAATGCAGATTTCATATTTGTAAAAGAATATGTTCCTGTGTGCCATGGTTGTCCCCCTAACCTATTCAGGCCCTCCCAGAAGGGGCACATTTGACTC
>NW_008355473.1:903933-912782 GCF_000622305.1 Nannospalax galili | reverse complement strand
CCCCCCCTCTCTCTGCCTTCCTCTCCCCTTCTTTCCCTTCCTCTGCCTCTCTCTCTTTCTCCCTCTCTCTCTCTGCCTTCCTCTCCCCTTCCTTCCCTCCCTCCTCCCTCTCCCTCCCTCCCCCTCTCTCTCCCTCTCTCTTTCCTCCTTCCCCCAAACCTCACCCCACTCTGTGTACATGCATGCACACAGTGATATGCATATAGAGGCCAGAGGGGGGTGTTCAGTGGCTTCTCTAATCACTCTTCATTTTATTCTCTGAAATGGTCTCTCAACTGAACCTGGAGGTTGCTAATTGGCTAGACTGACTGACCAGAAAACTCCAGAGATTCTCCTGTCTCCAGCTCTCTCCAGTGCTGGAATTATATGCACTGTCCTTTTTACTGGGGTGCAGGAGATCTCAACTTGGGTCCTCATGCTTATACACAATCACTTTACCAAACCATCTCCCCAGCCCTTCTTTCATCCTTCTTGACACAAGTGACAGGATTGGAGTTTACTTTCAGTAGTCTCCACTTAGCCACAATTTCACTTTCTGTGATTTCAGTTACCATTGGCTGACTGCAGTCTAAAGATATGAAGTGGAAAATTTCAAGAATAAACAATTCATAAGTTTAAAATTGCATGATGGTCTGAATAACATGATGAAATCTTGAGTCACCTAGTTCTTTCTCACCCAGGATGTGTAAATCAGGCTTTGTCAAGAGGATCCATGTGGTATATGCTACCCACCCATTAGTCACCCAGAAGCTATCTCAGTTATCAGATCAGCTGTCTAGTATCACAGTGCCAGTCACCAGGTAACCTTTATAGAGTGACAATACTGGAAATTCAGATATGCCAAAGAAAGGCTATGAAGTACTTCATTTAAGTGAAAAGATATGTACAGGAAGAAACATATGTAGAGGGTTTGATATTATCCAGGGTCTGGGTATCTACTGGGGTCTTGGGGTATATCCCACATGAATAAGGAAGACTGTAACATGGTTTCAGGAATTAGCATCACCATTTGGTGATAGGTGGGAAGTGGCTAAATGGGGACTGCTGCTTGGGTCTGTTCATCTCCAAAGCCTGGAGGTAGTCTGGGACAGCTTCTGGGAATATTATAGACCAGGACCCATGTTTCTTCATTCCACAGACCCCTGGGAAATCTTGAGAACTGATCTGAACACTGGTTGCAGCTCATTCAATGGCAAAAAGAGGTTTGAAGGCAACTCCTTAGTGTGTATATGTGAAGGAGAACCTCTGAGACTCTCCCACATCCTCCCCAGGGCAGTATTAACTGCTCAAAATTGCTGCTGTTTCTACACGCATGCACACTGAAGCATGTGGAGGGCTTGCTCTTTTCAGAGCAGGTAAGGGTCCCCAGGGCTAAAGAGGGACCCACCCAGCCTTCCTGGTTCTGTTACTTACTTATTATGTAACCAGTTAGTAAACCACTTAGCCTGCCCATGCCTCAATGTGTCACATGGGGACAATGCCCTCTTCAGAATGGAATGGGTGAAATAACAAAGGTAGTTCCAGGTGGTCATAATAGGGGCTCAATATGTGTGAGATGCCCTTCAACAACCCCACATAACACTGATCCAAGTGGGATGTCTCAATGACCCCAAAGTAGGCACTCAGCTTGGGACAGGCTGGGCAGCTGAGGAGTCCTGGTCCAGCTTCCAGCCTGAGAAGCTAGCCAGATCTGCCAGGGAAAGTCTTCAGGGGAGAAAAGTTCTGAGGACAGGGAGAGATAAGATCCTTCCACCCTCTCCCTTCATCTGGGACTCCTAGAAACCAAAGCTTCTCCTGGATCTGCTTGGAAGGTTCATAGGGGAGGAAGAGAGGCCATGGTCAGCCCTGCAACTCCCTCAAAGTCACCTGAGCTGGCTCAGTCTTCTCTTTTCTACTTAGACATAAGACAGCTCACTGCCCAAGCCTTGTCAATTATCAGGAGCCACTGTGAGATTTGAGGAGCCTCAGAAGAGCTCACAGGCTTTTGTTTCTATCTACAAGTTCTCCTGATGGATGGTCTAGAGCCCTTAACACTCACTTTGGGCCACTTATTGCCCATCTGCCCCTCAAGTACAAACTACCAGTTCTTGCCATGACTGGATGAGCCACTTGGGAGTACTTGAGGAAAGACAGGGACAATGTCATGGCTAGAACCGTGAGTCCTGCCCTGGAGGGGCTCCTAGGCTAATGAATAGGAGACAAGCTGATGTCTTCTGCACATTGGTAGAGGCAGTTCATGGTATGGGATGGGGACATTGCCAGAGGAGGTCATGGCCCAGCCTATGCGCATAAGGGCTTTCCTGGAGAGGGGGTTATTTGAGCTGAGTACTAAAACATGAGTAAGTACTCACTACACTGATAAAGATTAGGAAGGGCATTCCAAGTACAGGGACTAGCATGTGAAAAGATGTGGCTACAGTTGCCATTGCACAGGGGAGAACTGGGGCCGAATCCGAAGCCACATTAAGAAAAAAAAAAGTTGTGCTCAAGTCCAGAGGGCCAAGGAATGCCCATTGGGCTGTGTCAAGGTGGGAGTGCCAGACCAATGATCTGCCCACCTCCTGGGGCTGGCAGTCACGGATGCTGAGCAGTCCCAAAGTCAATGAATAACTTGGGAGTGGAGGCTAGGCGGGGCCTAACCAGGGCTGCTGCTGTGGGCCCAGTGGTGTTTTCCACTCCTGAACAAGCATGGCTAGACTGCCTACCTGCTTAAGTGTCTACCTTGCCCTGCCCCACCCAGCCCAGCCTGCCAGAGCTCTTGAAGAAGGAGTCATCTCTCCTGGCAACTGGACCAAAGGAGCTGCTGTGCACACCAGTGGGTGAGGAGCTGGAAGTTCTTGGTGGCCAGGGATGAGGTTGGGGGTGCTGCCCTGTCCTTCAGATATCCAGGAAGAATTCCCAGGGATGCGTCTTGGAGGGGTGGTTGATGTCCTCATCTACCTACCGGATGCTACAAAATGCAAGATGAGGGCAGAGTTCCTGCCCTAGGGAACCTGTACTCTGTGTCTGGAGGGTGGCAGTGGGAAACAAGACAGTCCCCAGGCCCTAGCCAGGAGTCCTCTGTTCCCAAAGGGATTCTCTTGTGGTCAAGTCCTCCATGACCTTGGCCAGGCCCTGCCCTTCAGGCCTTGCCATGCAGCATGGAGCAACTACAGGAAGAAACAGCTATATTTCCATCTTCTGATTTCTGTGATGGGAGGCTGCTGCTGCATAATTACTACTTCGGGATCTAGGAGCTGGGGAGGCTAAGGTGAGAAGGAGCAAAAGGTTTGGAGATGAAACATCTATGGAGCTCTTTGTAAGGGCAAGAGCCAAGAAGCTAGATGGCTGGGCCTGGGGGCCTCACTGGGTCTAGCTGAGGAGCTGAATGTTGGCATGCAGGCAACAGGTGCCATAGGAAGAAAAGGAGACTAGACAGTAGCGAGAGCCCTTGGGCTGTGTGTATGGGATGGAACACTTCCCTACTTCTCTGGGCTAGATTCTCACTGTCATGTCCCTCAGGCCCGTCTTGACCATGATCCCTGCCTGGATGTGGCTGCTCTACCTCTCTGTTCCCCAGGTGAGTTGGGCCCTGCCCTTCCTTCAGGTGCCAGCCTTGGGGGGTTGGAACCTTTGTCCACAGCTCTACTGAGACCCATCATCTCAGTGTTGGGGGTTGGATATCCAGAGCTAGAGCTACAGGCCTGTTGTGGGAGCAGAAAACCCAAGATCAGAAGGTGGATAAACTAAGTCATGGTAGGCCTGGGAAAGGAACAGCAGGTCCCTTTCCCTACCAACATCCACAGGACAAAGCGAGAATTTCTCCCACAGGTTTTCCCTGAGGCCCAGTCTGCAGAGCTGTGTGTAGAAGTTCCAGAAAACTACGGTGGAAATTTCCCTTTGTACCTAACCAAGGTGAGCCTGAGAGTTGAGTGGGTTCCCCACACCCCCAATGTCCTGCTTCTCCTACCTTCAGCACCTCTCCTCCTTCTTGCTTTGAATCCTGCTTTCTAGAGAGTATGTAGATTAATGTGAGTAACAAACAAGATTTTTGTCCCAGAGGAGAGTAGAGCTTTGAGTTAAAGAATGGAAGGTTAGGCCGGGCGTGATGGTGCACGCCTTTAATCCCAGAACTCAGGAGGCAGAGGCAGTTGGATATCTGTGAGTTCAAGGCCAGCCTGGTCTACATGGTGAGTTCCAGGTCAGCTGAGGCTACAGGGAGACCCTGTCTCAAAAAGATTTAAAAAAAAAAGAATGGAAAGTTGGCACTGGGTGTCACAGCGCATGCATGTAATCCTAGCCCTGGGGAGACTGTGACAAAAAGATGGAGATTTTGAGGCCAACCTTGACCACAGAGTGAGATCTTATTTCCAGAAAAAAGGAAGGAAGGGGGGAGGGAGGGAGGGAGGGAGGGAGGGAGGAAGAAGGCTGGGTGTGGTGGTGCACACCTTTCATCCTAGCACTTGGGAGGCAGAGACAGGTGGATATCTGTGAGTTCAAGGCCAGCCTGGTCTACATAGTTCCAGGCCAGTCCCACTACAGGGAGACCTTGTCTTAAAAAGACCAAAAAAAAGGTACATGTTATCAAAAACTGGGAAGGGGGCTAGAGAGATGGCTCAGTTTAAGGGCATTAAATGTACTCTTGCAGAGGACCTGGGTTCGATTCCAGGAAAGAAAGAAAGAAAGAAAGAAAGAAAGAAAGAAAGAAAGAAAGAAAGAAAGAAAGAAAGAAAGAAAGAAAGAAAGTTCCAACTTCAGATAGAGAGGTTACAGGGAACATGGAAGAAGTATTAATTAGGTATAGGAGGGGCTCCCTTTGAAGCTCAGTTTATTTATTGGCATTGTAATTTCAGGCAGGTGCCAGCTCCCTCTGAGACTCAGTTTCCCCACATGTAAAATGGAACCTGTGGGTAAAAAGGGTATCTTCAGGCCTAGCCCACACTTCCTCTTCTTGGTTCTCTCCCACCAGCTACCCCTACCCCATGAGAAAGCTGAAGGCCAGACTGTACTGTCAGGAGGCCCAGGCAAGGCAGCTGAAGACCCCTTTGCTGTGGATCCAGATTCTGGCTTTCTGATGGCTACCAGGGCCCTAGACTGAGAGGAAAAGGCAGAGTACCAACTACAGGTATGACATAGTGGGGTATAGGGGAAAGGGGGCAAAACAGAACTGGGAACTAAGTACCCTTCCCTGCCAGGTTACCATGGAGTCTGAGGATGGACGTGTCCTGTGGGGTCCACAGCCTGTGATAGTGCGTGTGAAAGATGAGAATGACCCAGTTCTCTCAGACCATCTACAGAGCTCAACTGAGCCAGGGCACTAGGCCTGGTGAGTGACAAGGGCAGCAAAGTCAGGTGGGCACCGATAGAACAGCAGACAATAAAAAGACCGTTGGCATAGACAGAGCAGGAAGGTCCAAACTGCCTTCAGAGCTTGTCCCGCCCTATACTCTACCATGCCACTGAGGGTTCCATCGACTTTGGGCCTCAATTTGCTCATTTGTGAAGTGAGATAAAAAAACAGGCTCACCTCCAGAATACTATACAATGGTGAACTTGGAAGGAAGCTCTGAGGAGAGAAAGGAAGGAGTTTTCCCAGCTCCACCACCCCTTACAATGTATCCCCACCCCTAGGCATTCCCTTCCTCTTCTTTGAGGCTTCGGATGGGGATGCTCCAGGCACCGCTAACTCAGACCTTCGATTTCACATTCTGAGCCAGTCCCCAGCCCAACCTTTGCCAGATATGTTCCAGCTGGAGCCTCAACTAGGGGCTCTGTCCCTCAGTCCCAAAGGTGAGCATAAGCTAGGTGTGATGACGGAGGGGTCAGGGAATGCTAGAGAAGGAGCCTCTGAGCTGTAAGTGATGGATGGGTTAGAGCTGAGATTCCAAAGGGGGGGGCATTATAGGTAGAGGTCAAGCTCGTGCTGTGCATAATAGAAGAGTTTGGAAATGGGGTGGATGGAGACCAAACAGGAATGGATGAGGAAACTGTAGTAGGGACATCTCAGAAGTGACGGCAGGAGAGATCTGCTTCTGGTAGTTTGACCAGAGACACAGGTTAGGGATAGAAGAAGTGAATTACACCTTAACCTAGCCAGCTACTCTGTCATCCATCTAGCCCCCACAACCTGTGCAGCCCATGCATATAGTCTCTCACCCACACACCCAAACTCCCATCTATATACCCATCCATTCTTCAACCTATTCTCTCCCCATTGACTTTCCTCCCCCTGCCTCCTGTCACCCGGCCATCTATACCTCACCAATCCATCACCCTTTCTATGTGGTTAGATATCGAAGTGAAATTACAATGTCAAGTCCTAGTTGGATGCTCACAATGGTGCTAAAAGATCCTCTCATCCCTTGGCCAAGAGTTTTTTGAACACCTGTTTTATGTTTGGCTTTGTGTTTGGTACCTGTTGAGGATGTTCTGGGCCTGGCTCTCTGGCCATGTGCTCAGCTGACCATTCTATCCCTTCTAGGAAGCACTAGCCTAGACCATGCCCTGAGAGGGCCTTACCAGCTGTTGGTACAGGTCAAGGACATGGGTGACCAAGCCTCAGGCCACCAGGCCACAGCCACTGTAAAGATCTCCATAGTAGAGAAAACCTGGATACCCCTAGAGCCTGTTCACCTGGCAGAAAATCTCAGAGTCACTTACCCACACTACATTGCCCAGGTGAGTAGTGGCTATCAGTAGCTGAAGTAGCCCCAAGGCTGGTACAGCTTGGGCCTAAGTCACTTAGACACTTGGGAGGAATGCCCAGGATCCAACTTTACTCTCATGCCTCCTCCCTTGACTTCCCACTATGGAGTTGGTGGTGAGGCCCTGGGACCAAGCCTACAGTTTTCAACTACCATCCTCTGACAGGTATTGGTGTGTGTTCTGACTTCACAAGCTTGCCCAAGGCTTCCTCAGTGGAAACAGCTGCCAACTTTCACTGCCATGGGGATTGTCACCCCAGTCAGGAATGTCTCAGGCCTTTTCTAGGATCGCCCTGGGGTCAAGCCCAGTCTGAGAAAGCAGAACATAAAATAACCTGGTCTTTTAGGCACTTCAGGCAAGTTCCATGCCTGGACCAGGGTAAAGTGATCATGGAGTAGCCAGCCACATGTACTATGGGTGCAGGCTCTTCACCTGGGAATCAGTTGGAGGATAAGGGTCAGCACAGATCCTTCTTGACCCTCGGCCTGACGTACTTTCATTCTGTTCTCCTCACAGGTACACTGGAGTGGAGGGGATGTACACTATCACCTGGAGAGCCAACCCCCAGGCCCCTTCAATGTGAGTGCAGAGGGGAGGCTCTATGTTACCATGGATCTGGATCGAGAGGCCCAGGCTGAGGTGAGGTGAGAGGGAAATGGGGCAGACTGGAGGATGCTCTGTCACATTCCCCCACAGAAACATGGAGCTGGCCACAGAAAAGACCTCCTCTACCCAGGCCAGGCTTAACCCTGATCTGAACTGCTTCCCTCCGCCCCCACTGCCCTATAGTACCTGCTCCAAGTTCGAGCTGAGAATTCCCATGGTGAAGACTACACAGAACCTCTGAAGTTGCAGGTGGTGGTGATGGATGAGAATGACAATGCTCCTGTCTGCACCCCACATGGTCCATCAATCAGCATCCCTGAACTCAGCCGCCCAGGTGGGCTTATGGGCCTTGTAAGATGGAGAGAAGGGTGGGTCCCTAGGAACCATACTATCTTGCTTCTCTGGGGGTGGGTCTGCTTCAGGCCTCTGTCTCAAAGTCCTTCAACACACACACACACACACACACACACACACACATACACACACACAAAAACACGCATGCACACATGCACAGAAGTTCAAGAAGTGGATGAGTAAGACAGGGCTGTGGTTCTAACCCAGATAGGTGGTGTCTTACAGGTACTGAAGTGACTAGGCTGTCAGCAGAAGATGCAGATGCCCCTGGATCACCAAATTCCCATGTTGTGTATCGGTTGCTGAGCCCTGAGCCTGCGGAGGGGTCTGAAGGGAAAGCCTTTGAGCTAGACTCTACCTCAAGCAGTGTAACTCTGGGGACTGCCCCACTCCAAGCTGGCCAGGACGTCTTGCTTCAGGTCCTAGCTGTTGACTTAGGAGGAGCAGAGGGTGGTAAGTACCCTGAAAATGACCTGGGCTCTTGTCCCTCTGTTCCAACTGGGGCCTCATTGACAATCACTCCCCTGCCTCAGGCCTCAGCAGCACATGTGAGGTGGCAGTCATGATCACCGACGTCAACAACCATGCTCCTGAATTCATCATTTCCCAGGTAAGCAGTGGCAGAGGGGGGAGATTATTGAAAGGATGTTGATGGGGCTCACCACCCCTCTCTATCTCTCCAGATTGGGCCTGTGACTCTTCCTGAGGATGCGAAGCCTGGAACTGTGGTGACCACACTCATGGCCACAGATGCCGATCTTGAGCCTGCCTTCCGCCTCATGAACTTTGCCATTGAAGAAGGAGACCCGGAAGGGATATTTGATCTGATCTGGGAGCCAGACTCTGGTTACGTCCAGCTCAAACTCCACAAGGTTAGGATATAGACAGGTGGGAAAGGGGTACAAGTGTGCCATCCCTGGCCTACATAGTGACCCGGAACTCACTGGTTCCAGAACCTCGACTATGAGACAGCTCCTCATCACAAGGTGGTAGTGGTGGTACAGAATGTGGAGAAACTTGTGGGCCCAGGCCCAGGCCCTGAAGCCACAGCCACTGTGACTATACTGGTGGAGAGGGTGATGCCACCTCTCAAGTTAGACCAGGAGAGCTATGAGACCAGTGTTCCAGTCAGCACCCCAGCTGGCTCCCTCCTGCTGACCATCCAGCCCTCAGAATCCATGAACAGAACTATCAGGTAAGCCAAA
>NW_008355473.1:876892-903662 GCF_000622305.1 Nannospalax galili | reverse complement strand
GAATACTTCTCAAACTATGACTAATGCCATGATTCTGACTCCTGCAGGATCAGGGCTGGATGAAATAGGTGGGAACGGAGGGAGTGTTTAGAGCTCTGATTAGTCTTCCTGGAGGGAGCATCACCACACAGATTGAAGCACAGGCATGTGCTCTGACTCTGGCCCTTCAGACTAGTTGAATGGGTGCTCTGCAACTAGCGAAGTGGAATCAGACACACAGGCTCTGCTAATCTTCGCCCTACCCACAGTTCAAACACCAAACCTCAACAAATTCTGAAAGTAGGGAGAGAGACTGGGCTCACCAGCACTGTTGCTGCCCCTGAGAGGCAGAAAAGATATAGGACTTAAGCAAGCCACACGCTCCTGGGAGTTTCTGAGTAAGATCCTGTATGTAGTCCCGATGCCTTCCCCCTCCACACATACTCCTCCTTCTTTGGGCCTCAGGTTCTCCCTAGTCAATGACTCAGAGGGCTGGCTCTGCATCAAGGAGGTCTCCGGGGAGGTGCACACAGCCCAGTCCCTGCGGGGTGCCCGGCCTGGGGACACGTACACAGTGCTTGTGGAGGCCAAAGACACAGGTATGATCAGGCAGCAATGGGGTCTTCTGAAGGGGAGGATAGAGAAGTAATTCCATTTGAAAACCTCACGTGAAAACCATCCTTCTAGCTTAATATTCAAAATCTTTCAACCTTGCCCCTTGGGCTTCTCAGGATGTCAACTCAAAGGACAGGCAGGGACAGTGAGTACTGGTATAGGGAGGTAGAAGGAGGGCCAGAAGTTTTGTATAGGGCAGGAGTGTTAGATGGGTCAAACAGAACACTGAGGCCAGGTATAGGAGCCTGTGAATGGCACTTGGAAAGGATGAACATCTGATCCTGGGAGGGCATGTCAGGGAGGGTATACAGAAGTCCCTCCCATGGTCAGGGCACTGCCACCTGGATGGATGTTGGCACCAGGGCACTCAGGTATGGCATCCAGAAAAGTACATGGTGGGCATGGCAGTTGTTCAGTGAGTGAAAGGATGAAGCCCACCGTGAGGAAGAGACTGACAGGGGATGGCGACTGGATGGGAAGAATGGGTGGAGATGCAGCAGTGTAAGGCTGATGGGCTGTGTGGGCTACATGGGGACCAGCCCAGGCACTCTAGGGCTTATCTTCACCCCCAATAATACAGATGAACCAGGACTGAGCACTTCTGCCACCATCGTACTTCACTTCCTGAAGGCCCCTCCCATCCCAGCACTGAGTTTGGCTCCTGGGCCCAACCGACACCTCTGCACACCCCGCCAGGACTATGGTGTGGTTGTCAGTGGAGTCAGTGAAGACCCTGACCTGGCCAATGAGCATCATCCCTACAGCTTTACCCTTGGTCCCAACCCCACCATGCAGTGGGACTGGCACCTCCAGCCTTTCAATGGTATGTGGCAGGGGAAAGGAAGGAGCCTGGGTGATAGGACTCACACGGAAATGAAATATGAGGTGGGGTTGACTCTAGGGGAGCAGTTCTGATAGAGCTTGTCCAAGCTAGTAACCCTAATCATTGCCCGCAATCCAACAGATTCCCATGCCTACCTCACCTTGGCCCTGCACTGGGTAGAGCCAGGTGAATACATGGTCCCTGTGATTATCTACCATGATGCCCAGATGTGGCAACTCCTGGTTCCAGGTGAGGCTGGGACTCAAGCACAGCCAAGGTTAGGGAGAGCCATTATGGTACAGGGGAAAGAGCCTGGGTACATACCACACATGCTCAAAAAGATAGCACATGCCTGTGCATATTTGCACGTCTGTAGCTGGGTCCACATATCTGTGTACACACTGCCACATGTTAGGGAGAGCCATTATGGTACAGGGGAAAGAGCCTGGGTACATACCACACATGCTCAAAAAGATAGCACATGCCTGTGCATATTTGCACGTCTGTAGCTGGGTCCACATATCTGTGTACACGCTGCCACATGCACAGAGGAATGCATTCTTTCATACATATGTACATACATGGGTGTGCACAAAAACACCTGTCAGTCAACTGGCCAGACAGGGTACTCCAAGCAGCTGGGAGCCTTCCCTAACACTCTCATCTTCCTCTCCCACCCCAGTGATTGTGTGTCGCTGCAATGTGGAAGGACAGTGTATGCGCAAGGTGGGCCACATGGAGGGCATGCCCACGAAGCTGTCAGCAGTGGGTGTCGTCTTGGGCACCCTTGCAGCAATAGGTAATAGAGGCTGAACTCCTTCATGGGTGAGGGTGATGAGTGGTTAGAGTCACAGCCTCCAGAGAAACAGTGTCCCTTGACCCCCAGGCCTGGAAAAAGAGCCCCCTAGACATTATATACCATCCCAGGTATCACAGTGATGTTGGAAACAGCTTTTAGCATCACATTATCATGCATTGCCTGTGTGTCAGACCCCATAGCAAGCACATAAAAGAATGTTCTCCACACCCTGAGAGTTCAATCCTGCCACCTCCCAGCTTTGCAGATGAAATTACTGTGGCTCAGAAAGGTTAAATGACTTGTTCAAGATGACAGTGACAAAACCCAGGTCTATCCAGTTTTGTTCCTTCAACTCCAGTGACCTTCTCCATCCCCTTTACGTAGTTCCCTAAGTTCTAAATTTGCTCCTTGCCGGTTTTCTTCACTGGTTCTAATACAAAGCTGTGAGGCGTCTTTCTCTTGAAGATCCATGTGAATAACTCAATGGCTCTCCCATGAACTCCATCCAAACTGTGCCCCAAAGAAAAGGGGTGTGTGTGTGTGTGTGTGTGTGCGCGTGTGTGTGTGTGTGTTTAAAACTTGTATTAGGGGCCTGCAAGATGACTCAGCAGGTGAAGGTGCCTGCCACCAAGCCTGATAACCTGACTTCAATCTGAATTCAATCACCACGTATGCGTGTGTATGTGTGTGTGTGTGTGCGTGTGTGTGCGTGTGTGTGTATGTGTGTGTGTGTGCGTGTGTGTGTGCGTGTATGCGCATGTGTATGTGTGTGCATGTGCGTGCGTGTGCGTGGGTATGTGTGTGTGTGTGTGCGTGTGTGTGCGCATGTATGCGCATGTGTATGTGTGTGCGTGTGTGTGCGTGTGCGTGTGTGTGTGTGTGTGTGTGTGTGTGGTGTTTTACTGGGGTTTTAACCTAGAGTCTTACACATGCCAGACAAGCACTTTTCTGCTGAACTACTTCCCCAGCCTTTTCTGTTGTTTTGCTTTGTTTTGTTTTTGTTTTTGGAGAAGCCCCAGCTGGCCTGTAACTCCTATGTAGACCAAGCTGGGCTTGATCTCACAGAGATCCACCTATCTCTACTTCCTGAGTGCTGGGACTAAAGGTGTGTGTCACCACACCTGGTTCCCCAGCCTTTAAAAAGAAATATTTATTTTGAAACAGGATCTCATTAAGTTGCCCCAGTCTGACTTGGAACTCACAGCCGCCTAGGCAGTCCTTGAATTTTCGATCCTCCTAAGAAGGGGCTTTAGAAGTCTGGGACATGCTTAGATGACAGCACTCAGATCCCATCAGACACCAGGATTTATATCCAGAACAGCCTTGGGAACACTGTCTAGGAAATGTCATCTTTATTAAACCAATACCAATGGCAGGAGTTTAGTGAGGGACCCAGCCCACAGCCCCTTCAAAGGGTTGATTCATCCCACTTGGGTTCTTTAGGCTTCATCCTTATTCTCGTCTTCACCCACCTGGCCCTGGCGAGGAAGAAGGACCTGGATCAGCCAGCAGACAGTGTGCCCCTGAAGGCAACAGCGTGAGTGATCCAGACATTCCCCAGCTGGGAGGTTGGCCCCAGCCCCATATGAACTCACTAAGAAAGAACCTAGTGTCAAGATCCACTGGGGACCAGGACAGAGTAAAAGCCCTTCACTTTTCTGAAGTGGAGGCACTGTCACCAGACATGACCCAGAGTCTGAACACTGGGATAGCTGTGAGAATATTCCAAATGGCAGCTTTTTGTCTAATAATAAAGGCTCAGAGAGCCTGGCTGGGTCCTAAAGGATGGCTGTAGCATGTCTGCACATTCACATGTGCATGGATGAGTGAGCACACAGAGGCCTCTTCACGCCCTCTCTATCTCCTGCTACACAGAATAGGTCAGAAGGCTTGAAGGGTAAGACTAGGGTCCCTTGTGAAGAAGGACACAAGGGCATCATCTAAGCTGTTGCTGAGATCTTGAAGCCAAAACAAGGTGGGTCATTTCCTTGGGCCTCCAGAGCCCACCAGCCACAGACCAGTGTAACTATACAGGTGATGGTGAGAGCATCCTTCAGGGAATGTGCCCTTGTGTCCTTGTGTTCAGGACATCTCTTTGCAATGAGCAGGTACAACCATGTGAATTCATATCCTCTGTTCATGTGAGAGCACTCGGGTCCTTGTGCTGGAGCCACCTTGCACCCAGGATGAGCAGAGCTCCCCCCAGTCTCAGGAGGAGTGTTGAGGGCCCCATGAGGCAGGGACGGGAAAAGTGGAGCTAAGGATGGATCCTTCTGCCCCATTCAGGCTCTGTATTACTTCTTGGTCTCACACACAGGCTGGTGAGCATGTGGGAACGTTCGCAGAAAGTAAGTGGATGGAGTCACTCAGATGGGCACCATTGGGGTGAGACAGGAGCCCCCAGTGGCTCACTTTGGAGCTGGCCCAAATGAATCCCTGCCTCTAGCTCAAGATTAAGCCATGTCCCCAGGGCCCTGACCACAACCTCAGACTGATCTGTGATGCCTACTGCTAGACTGAACCCAGGCAGACTGATTCCACATGCCCCCTACCAAATGGTCCCTGTGGAGCTAGGGTGGAACTTGGTGTCCTAAGCACCCTGAGTTGATGATAGCAAATCATGGGGAAGGGAGAAAACAAGTTCAGTGGGGCCCATCCCTATTTTTAGGAGATAATCTCTCCGCTGCTGGCAGATGCTATGGGATGGGGGCCAAGCCCAGACTAGAAAGGCAAGGTGGGTATCCTGGCTGGCCTGGGGGGAGTCTGTACATGGACTCTGGAGTTTTACTGGGGTTTTATGACTGACACTCAGGGGCATACACACACACACACACCCACACACACACACACACACACATCATCATCATCATCATCATCATCATCATCATCCCAGCTCACGTAAGTCTTCCCCCCATTCTCTGCTTAATTTGTACCCACTCAAAGATGTCTTCACATGCAAAAAGCTCTTTGGAGGTAGCATCTCATCTCCCTGTTGGCCCCATATTCTAGTGGATGATCTTAAAGGCCAGGGAGGTTAATAGGCATACCTGGGAGTCTTGGAACCAGAGTACAAGACGCACCTGTGTGGCTGAGGTCCATGTGACCTTTCTATAAGTATTCACAGCTTTCAGCTGGTCCCTGCTCTCTCAAGATCCTCCAACAGGGCCAAGATCATCTATTTAGCACCTTCTGATAAAGCTGGGAAGGTAGATTAAAAGGAGGAGGGACTGCTCTGGGTTCATGTAGCACCCAACCTGGAACTTTCATGCCCACTGGTCTTTGTTTGAATGAATGGATGGATATGAGTGGATGAACAGCTGGGTGGGTGAGTGGGTGGATGGATGGATGGATGGATAATGGATGGAACAGTGAGTAAACCTAGGTGATGGGTTGGTCAGTAAGTAGATGGGGAACCAACAAAGAAAAGGGTGAATGATGGGGAGCAAATGAAGGCATCTGTTCCAGTTCAACAGCTTCTTCCTTGAGCTTCCAGGACACAGGCCATTCTGGTCAGCTGGAGCTGCCTACCAGAGTTAAAGTTTCAGTCTTCCTGAGCATCTGTAAACATAAACCTCTCCTGTGATCCTCAGCTCCATTCTAGAGTGGAGGATGAGGGTTACAAGAGGGACACACATGCCTGACTCACAGAGGGAGAAAAACACATTGTCAGAGCCAGTGGGTGCCTGTAGAGATTTATGCCAATGAGTTGGGCCTTATGCAGGCAGACAAGGTTCACACTACACCACAGTGAAGCAAGGTAGGAGATAAGCCCTGCCTCTTCCTTACTGTGTACTCCCAGATAAATCGCTTTATCTCTAAGCCTCAGTTTACTGGTTTATAAAATGGGATTTTAGTTGGGCGTCATGCCGTGCCCTTTAGTTCTAGCACTCAGGACGCAGAGGCAGGGAAAGCTCTATGAGATGGAGGTCAGCGTGGTCTACACAGCGAGTTCCAGGCCCACTGGGGCTACAGAGAGACTCTATCTCAATCAACCAATCAATCAAATAAAATGGGGTTTTGGGGGAGTCAGGCTTGGCGCTTAGCACAGAGTCAGGAACACCAAAGGAGCTCAGTAATTATGGCTCTCCCCAGATCATTAAAAATGCCTGCAGCCCCATACCTATGTTACCTAGAGGCACTTGAAGTCCGTGCTTTGGGGAGGGAGTATGGAGAAGTCCCAGATCCAGCACCCACTGGCCTTCTGAGTCACCAGTCTGGGTGCTTTCTGGCTCTGTGATGCAAAGGGTGTCACAGGGTTCTAACTGGGGTAGGGTGATGGGGGATCAACCCAGCAGAGGCTTATGCTCCCCCTCTCCCAGGCCCCTTCCAGAGGCATAGGGCCAGATCAAAGAGACCCAGCACTGAAGCCCAGGAGGCAGGCTTGGAAAGAATGTAAACATGAAGATATTTTTAAACTTTTTCCAGCCTCAGCGATAGAGCTCTTGAAGCTAGAGGCCCCAAGGTCACTCTGAACCTCACCCCCAAAGAATGAAACAGTACTGGGATCCCAGAGACCCCCATGCACCCACACCTATCCCAGGGCTCTATCTTGGGCCTCAGGGAAGTTCTTCCTGTAGTCTCACCACCAGACCATCCTGCTGCTGTGGGCAGATGTTTCTGACAAAGGGTCTCAGGGATTTGACAGGACCGCAAGGATGCAGGAATGGTGGGGACCCACCTGCAGCACTGCAATGTTGGGAGACAGCCTGGGACCCTTGGTGGCCCTAACACTGTGTCAGCCTTGTTCAGTTGTGAGCCTGAAAGAGTGTGTGTTCTCTGGACTCATCCGTATGGTGTGAAAATGTTCGTGAGTGTGCAAGCTCAGACAGCCATCCCTTCCTCTCTTTCCCTAGCATCCCCAACCTCCTCCCTGGGGACCCTTAAGTAGGTGGGGGGCTGGGGGACAGGAGGCAGGCTGGAAGATCAAGGGGGAGGGTCATCTGAGAATGAGGTCATGAAGAGAGCAAGAAACTAGAACTGAAATGGGGTGGAGGTGGGGCTGGGGTGCTGGTTCCTGTAGTGAGTCAGGCTGCAAGAGCTGATGAGAGGACTTGGAGACTCAGACACCTTAATTACAACCAGGTGTCACTCACAATAACTCAGAAACGTAGGGACAAGTCTCCCCGCATCTACCTCCTTTCCATGTCACAGTGACGCTCACTGTGGGTTCCATGACAACAGCCTCTTCCCTCAGAGTGACGTGGCCACCCTTGTATACGTGCAGGAGTGTCACAAGGAGAGTCATGCAGAGGTGACAGTATGATCTACCCCAGGGACCCCTCCACATGCAATATGGGGACCCTCACCCCATCTGAATCCTCACTGGCTAGAGTCAGCATTCTCAAGGGCATTTAGAAGCCAGATATGGCTGTGATTATCAGGATACTGAAGGGCCATAGCCTGGGGAGAGAACCCAGCTGGCTGTCATTCATGCTTTAGGGAACTGCTGTGCCGCTATGCTCTGTCTATGGCCCAGAGAGAGACAGCATCCAGCCCCAGGTCACACAGCTCCTCTGTGGAGGGCAGGCCTAGACACATGAGTGGTTTGGCTTCCCCCAGATCCTCTGTTAAGGCAGCAGGAGCTGGGGCTGAGCCTGGAGCTTTACAATGTGTGGTAGGACTTTGAGCATAGAATGACAAACAGCAGGTGGGACTGGCACTGATGGGGAGGGAACAGAAGACTTGTCTGAGTTGTGATGCCCCTGTGTGTGCCCCTTACCGGGCTGTTGCTATTCTTATCCACCTGGTGGTGGCAATAGGGTCAGAGATAGTGGACAGTGGGAGACAGTCACGAGCACAAGCCCCTTATCTGACACGTTCCCTGGAAACTTGGCAAGGACTACCAGTCTCTGGAGGCCCAGGCAGAGGGGGATCAGGTGGTCATAGATGGGTGGGAGTTGGGCTCCTTGCAGAAGTTGCCTTTCCTACAGCCAGGCAAGGAGCCTCAGAACCAACTGGGGAGTTTCCAGTGGGATTTCTTCCCAGGTGTCATACTTGGTCCCTACCCACCCAACATAGAGTGCATCTCTATTGTTCCCATCTCAGAGCCTTCGGCTCTCCAGAAAGCAGTAGGCTGGCTGACTCAATGAGGGCGAACTCTGAAAAACAGCACTGGCCTGAGGGTCACCATCCCACCTTCTTCCTAGCTGTGCAACCTTGAATTTTGTGTTTTGGGCTGTTTTTTAGTCAAGGTCTCATTTACCCTTGACTTAAACTCTCAGTGTAGGAAACGATGACCTTGAACTTCTGAATCTCCCTCCTGCCCACACCTCCCAAGGGCTGGTTACAGGCATGTGCTACCATATGCAGTTTATGCAGTGCTGGGGATGGAACCCAGGACTTCTTCTATGTGAGGTAAAGATTCTACCCACTGAGATACAGGCCAAGCTTTGTACTTCAAGTTCCTCATCCATTTCCCAGGTTGTTATAGGGATGAAAGGGCCCAACAGTTGGGAAGGAGGGCTAAAGGGTACAACTTGTATGTGTATGTGTGTGCATAGGTATGTGTATGTGTGCACATGCATGTGTGCACATGTGTGTCAGTTGGGATGGGGAGAGGGAAGCATATAGCACTCACCTTTGAAGACTCCCGCCCCATGGATTTTCCATTGGCACGTCGGCACCCTCTCCCTCAAAATAGGCCCTATGAGCCGTGTCCGACAGAGCCCAGACTGAGGGGCCTTTTTTTAGCTGCCCTTTGATTGTCAGCTTTTGAGCAGCTGCTATTTCCAGCCCCAACGCCTAGAGGAGTGGGCCAAGTGGATACAGGCTAACTCAGTGGGCTGGCTGGTTCCCCAATGGCATCCCCAAGGGGCCAGTCCTGCTGTTGACGCCCTGCTTGACTGCAGGAGAGCACATATTCCTGGTGTTTGGGGGTTGAGGGCTCAGTGTCCATCACCAAAGAGCCATAGACCTTGCAAAACCCAACCGTATTTACGGAGTTCATCCCATGGGCCACTGCCCACTCTCCACCCAGAGAAGAGCACTTTGTGCGGCTCACTGGGCTAGTGCAGAACCCTGACTCAGCACAGGGATGGACACCTAATTGGTCTTTACAGCCTCTGCTATTGTCACCATGACTACAGTCATTTTAGTTTTCTATTGTTACAGTAACTTTCTGAAAATCAGATTTCTTTCTAGTCTTTTGTTTGTTTTTGCTTGGGGGATAGGGCAGCCTTGCTTTCTCTGGGGTCTTGAACTCTCAACTGACCCACCTCAGCCTCCAGCAATGTGATTACAACCACTCCCCACCACACCCAGCTTCCTTCCAGTCTTTTTTTCTAAGCATCTTTTTCCCTTCTGGACTCAGGACATAATACTTCCTCCTCCCCTATAAACACATATACATCTATTCTAGCAGTAAAGAGCCCTGTGAGGTGTTCCCCTATGTGTCTATGGGCTGCACCTTTTCTATAATTGCTTTGGGAGTCCATAACTCCTGCAATAATGCTTGACCTTTCAGAGTGTATGTGAATGTGCTCACAACCTCTGTCACCTCCTCAAATACTATCAGTCACTGCCCCTAAAGGATTCCGAGACCCCAAATTCTGAAAGTCAAGTTTTAGATGCTGGATCTCCAAATGGCCCCTCTACCTGGATTCTAGAACCCTCTCACTGGGTTAGAGGAACTGGACTTCTTCCACTGCTACACAGGAGAAAGAAATTACTGGCTATTCAGGTGCAATGCATTTGACAAATGGGCTGGGCATGTGGTACATGCCTTTAATCCAAGCACTTGGGAAAAAGATTTGACAATGGATGGTAAAGACAAAGGGAGATGCTCTCAGCTCTTTGACCATGTGTGTGTTTATGGAGGTGTGAGCTGCTGAGATGACCAGATGTAAGAATTCTGAGAACTGGCTACAGCAGGGAAAGAAATGGAGTGTGTGTAGCTGAGCCAGGCCTTCCCCCTTCCAGTCAGGGTCATTTCCCAGTAGAGCAGCAAGATCATTTGGGGCTGGTGGGGGCAGGGGGTGGAGGGGCTCACATGATCCAGCCTGTCCCAAGTAATTACTGCACAAGGTGAGACTTCCTTGTTATCCGAAGGACAAAAATAGGTCCCAGGTGATGACCTGCAATCTATGCCCAGAACTACCAGGGTTATTCTGAGAGGGAGAGGCATACAGCCAGACCAGGCCAGGCCAGGCCTCCATCAGAAGGCACTGAACTGGAAGTGGCATCCTCAGCTTGTGGGCACACTGCCTTTTTGGAGATTCTGAGAGGGAATGGAAGACTGGAACTCTGTGCCCTGTTGGGGGGGTGGTTGGCAAGGGAGTCCAATCCTGTTGCAGCTATGTGACCTTGGGCAAACCACCTGGCATCTTTGAGTTGCTCAAACGACGATGGGACCTCCAACCCCTGCTTTGCAGAATAGCTGAGAGAATTTGGTGAGGTCAACAGGCCACACTCAGTAGATGTATCAACCCCAATTTAGCTGTACCAGAGCCCAGTGGGTGGCATACAGAGAGGGTAAGGGCCTTGTCTGAGTGGCCCAGCAGCAGGTATGGCCCTGTCACTCCACTTCTGTAGGAGCAAGAGCCAGGCACAAAGCACATTGCTGAAAGGGCTTATGGGGATTTTCCAGAACAACTCCATTCAACCAAAGAATTCCATTCCCTTCCCTGCCACCCAGAACCCAAGCTAAGGAAACACTCCAGCTCATTCTGGTTCTGCCAAGCTCCTGCTCCTTGCCTACCAATCCCAGATCAGAGTGCCTCACAGGTGCCTCAAGCTGTGGGTCTGAGAGGCCCAAGGCTCCTGACTGCCCTGGGAAGTCTTGGCAAAGAACAGCCTGGGCACAGCACCAACAAGGCTGAGCACACACAACTGGTCCTCTCCTGACCTCTGTCCTTTCTAGGGTCTCCCCTTTCCTTCATCCAGCATATCCTAGAATTTTCTTTAAACCCAGTTCCTGGCTTCAGATGAGCATGGATAAAGTGGCACGATGGACACTGACTTGGGGACAGTTGGTACCTGACTCAGCTCAGGGTTAGGGAGTTGACAAAGGCAGCTGGAGAGGGAAGCATAGCTGAACTGGGTCAACCACCTGGGAAAAAGGCTCAGAGATGCAGCCAAGCTCAGGGACCGAGACACTCAATTTCCTTAGGGCTGGACTCTGAGTCTCTATTACGCTATGGACACTGTGGCCGGAGGCACGGGGTCAGGGGAGGCTGAGCCGAACTCAGTCATGTACTGACCTAGAATTGGACCCTGATCCCTTCCCCGGCCCAGACCTCTTCACAGTTGCATCCTGTAGGGTTAGGGCCAAAACAGGGATCCTCTCAGGAGGGCCAGGTTGGCTAACTGAAATCCCCAGACACAGCAGGTGTTAGAAGTGCTGCCAGACATCCTGCTCTGCTCTTTGCACTCATAAAATGCACTATGTACCCACACTGGTTCCTGGGGATCCTCAGGACACCTAGATTCATCAGTGGGCTGCAAAGTTCTTGTTAGGCCCCCAGCTGGAATGTTCCCCCTCCCCATTCCCACTCTGCCACTTGGTTTCAACTTAAATCCTACCCCAAACCTCATCCAGTTTTAGCCACCATCTCCACACTGGGAAGGGGCCCCATGGCCAACCCCAGAGGCTGGCGCCAAGGTTTATGAGGCAGTACAGAAGTCTCTGAGAGCCATATGAGTGGAAAAAGTTACCCAATTCTAAATCAGCCAGCCTTGGAGTGATCTCATCCCCTTCCCAAGATAGTCCCATTCTCCTCCCCCACTGCCTGCCTGCCTGGCCAATGGGGTAAATCACGAGGGAGCCGGTGGAGGAGTGTGTGTGAGGGTGGGGGAAGGATTTCAACTTGAGTTCACACTGTACATTCTGTCAATTTCCCATCATCCTGTTTATTTACAGTACTTACTATAAAGTTCTTGGACCATCACGTTCTCTTTTTACAGTCACGTTTAAAGCCTGCTGGGATGGATGCAACAGGGTATGTGTCCTGTGCTGGGAGAAGGCACATCAACACAGTTTCTTTCTTACAAACACCAGTTGCCATCACCATTTTTGTTCAAATCCCCTGATGTAGTTGCCTGACCTACCCTCCCTCCTCTACCTCCCGGATAAATGTTCACAGGTGCTGGGCTGGAGGGGCAAGACTCACTGTGTGCCAGAGGAGTTTTGGGCCCATCCCTAAACCAGAGGTGCCTGGCCCAGGGCAGGGAAGGGGATAGGGTCAGACACCAAGGCAGGGCCACCAGATCAGGAGAGAGGGGCAGACAGGGATCTGCTGGCCCCTCCTGCTTGCTGGAGGCAGATACTCACTCCTTGGCTTCCATTAGCTCTTGCCCTCCTAGTCCCAAAGGCCCAGCTGGCTGGGGACACAGGGAAAAGATATACATAGGATCTCCCCTGACTTGTGCCAAGAGTTGTGTCTATATGGCTCCCACCCCAGTTATAGACAGAGGTTCCAGCCTCAGGGTGGGTCTCTTCCATCCCATCCAGTTCACATCTTGCAGTGTCCCTCCAAGTTTTGCTTTATTTTGCTAGGATGCTTCTGGTGACCCAGAGGTCACTCCTTCCTAAAGTGCTGCCAAGCCTTTGGGGAGCTGGTGGAGCAAGTTTCTATCAGAGGACTAAACATTCAACACAGCTGCATAAATGCTAAGAGGAAACTTTGGAGTCAAGCACCAGCATCTGAAGCTCAGCTTTGCACTTACTAGTTTTATGACCTAGGGCACAGATTTCTTCATAGGGTTGTATAAGAATTAAATAAAATCATATATATTTTAAATTTAGTTTTATTTTAGGGTTTTGAGATCTGGTCTCAAATAGCCTAGACTGGCCCCAAACTCAGTCTATAGCAAAGAATGACCTTGAACTCCTGATCATCCTGCCTCTACCTCTCAAGTGCTAGAATTGCAAACCTATGTCACTGTGCCCAGCATTTTTTTTTTCCTTTTGTTATTTTGTTTTATTGAGAGTTTCGATATATAACCCAGGCTAGCCTGGAACTCATAATCTTCCTGCCTCAGTCTTGCAGTCTCTGGGATTACAAGTAAGCATGCCATGACATCTGACTTAAAGAAGATAACACGTAAAATGCTCAACGTAACACCTGACCAGAACATACGCTTACAAATGTGGCTGTGGCCTGGTTTGTTATCTTAAATTATCATAAATTGGGAGAACTGAAGAGATGGCTCAGCAGTTAAGAGTACTGACTGCTTTTGCAGAGGACCCAGGTTCAATTGCCAGCACCCACATGATGGCTAACAAGCGTCTGTAACTCCAGTTTCAGGGGATCCAACGCCTCTTCTGATCTCCGTGGGCAGTGCACAACATAGGTGCACTTACACACATGCAGGCAATACATTCACACACTAAAAGTAATGAATAAAATATTTTTTCATCATAAACTGAACTTCTGCTATGTTCACTCACTGCTAGAAAGAGATCTGTATGATTAAAGCAGAAGTAGACAAGACAGGAGGGGAGGCAGGTGGCATCAGCTCACATTTGGTCCCTGGACATCAGAGAGGAATTTGAATATTTTCTTGACTTGAAAGCAGGAGAGAGTGGTGGATATCACTGAAGCCTTTTTTGTTGTTAATAAAAAGAATTTCTAGGGTCTGTGAGATGGCTCAGCCAGTAAAGTCTGATGAACTGAGTTCAATCCCCAGGACCCACATGGTGGAAGGAGAGAACTGATTCCTGAAAGTTGTCCTCTGATCTCTACATATATGCTATCTCACACACGCACACATGCACACGCAGCAAATAATTTTTTAAATAAAAACAAAAATGGAACAAAACTAAGGGTTGAGGAATGTAGCTTCGTGGTAGAGCACTTGCATAGCATCTACAAGTCCCTGAGTAAAATCCCTAAAAATCCCAGACACAAAAAAAGAAAAACAAGAAAAGGACTAAAATAAACTTCCAACATAACCAAAAGACAGTAGAGAGTATAACAAAGCCATTTGTACCTTCTATTAGACTCAGCAATTCTCAAGGTTACCACACTTTATCTTTGCCAATCCCCAGGATTCTCTTTTGCTATATTCGCTTGGTTACAAGTAATTCCCTAAAGTCAGTCCAGATTCAAGAGGAGGGGAATGCTGGATGGTAGTGCATGCCTGTAATCTCAGAATTTGAGAGACTTGAAGCAGGAAAATGGAGCGTTCAAGGTCAGCCTATGTACCTCAGTACATAGCAAGGTCTTGTCTCCAAAAAAAACAAAGCAGCCAGGCATGGTGGTGCATGCCTTTGATCCCAGCACTTGGAAGGCAGAGGCAGAGGCAGGCGGATCTCTGTGCATTCAAAGTCTGGTCTACGTGGAGAGCTTCAGGGAGACCCTGTCTCAAAAAGAAAAGATCCCCCCCCCCGGAAAAAGAGCAGAAACAGAAACCAAAAGGCTGGGTGTGATAGCGTATACCTTTAATCCTAGTAGAGAGACCGAGGCAGAGAGATCTCTGTGAGTTCCAGGTCAGCCTGGTCTACGCAGTGAGACCCTGTCAGGGGGGGTGGGTAACTGGATACCAGTCCTTGATGGTAGGAAAGTAGACTTTGTAGTATCATTGAAACCCCAGTAAGGGCTGGAGAGATGGCTCAGTAGTTAACACTTGCTGCACTTCCAAAGGACTCAAGTTTGATTCTTAGCATCCACATGACAGCTCGCAACCATCTTTTACTCTAGTTCCAAGGGATCCAATGTCCTCTTCCAGTTCACATACATATGTGTAGGCAAAACACTCATATAATACACATAAGATAAAAATAAATCTTTTTAAATGTATAAATAAGTAAAATCCTAATAAAAAGCAAAAGGTAAAGGATTCTAGGCTCCATCCCAGGAGTGACCAGAAGGATGGTAGCCTAACTCTGGAAGAGGCGACTTCATTTAGAGGAAGTTCAAGATCTTTCTTTTTCTGTCTTTCTTTTCTTTCTTTCTTTCTTTTTCTTTCTTTCTTTCTTTCTTTCTTTTACTCTTTCCTCCCTAAAATTTTATTTATTTTTATTTTTTATTTGTTTATGATGGTGAGGATGACCTCATACATGCTAGATAAGTGCTCTACCACTGAGCTACATCCCCGGCCCCCTCCACATTTTAAATGTTGAGTGCCTCCTGCAGCCAGACACTGAACTGATCCATGGACATCCCAGGGAGAGTCAGACCAGGCGCCTGGTGCTTCCAGGAAAGCACACAGATTATGGGAGACACCTGGGGAGACAAAATGGGATGTCCATTGCTAGAGGGTGGTTGGGGAAAAGGCCTAGAAAGTCAAGGAGTCTTCCAAACACGTGATGCTCTAGTAAATCAGCTGAATGATCTGGGTAAGCTAAGAGGAAGTGAAAGTGGAGGTGCCAGAGGGAACAGCAAGGCCAAAGACTGGATTCATTCTAGGAACATGAATCTCTATGTGGCCTTAGGGAAGGAAGGAGAAGACATCGGGAAGGTGGTTGGGGAAAAGGCCTAGAAAGTCAAGGAGTCTTCCAAACACGTGATGCTCTAGTAAATCAGCTGAATGATCTGGGTAAGCTAAGAGGAAGTGAAAGTGGAGGTGCCAGAGGGAACAGCAAGGCCAAAGACTGGATTCATTCTAGGAACATGAATCTCTATGTGGCCTTAGGGAAGGAAGGAGAAGACATCGGGAAGGCCAGTCCAGGGAAGAGGAGTCTGAATTCTTATCCCAAGGGTGCTGGGAAGCCTTGAAAGGGATATAAGCAGAGAAGTGACGGATCAGATTTGATTGTTCTGTGGTCAGTACTTCTGGCTGGAGTGGCAGCTTCTGTTTGGGGCACAGCAGGAAAAAGGTGATTTGGACTATTCTTGGAGCTGGGACAGGAGGTATGCAGGTGGGAACAGACCCCAGAGTTCCCGGGAGGCAGGCTGTGGGGACGGCTTTAGGGAGTAGAATAAGAAAAACGGGGTTGGTTAGTGGTGTAGAGTAGTTCACAGTGAGAAACAACAACCTGAGAGTAACTGATCCAGGTGGCAAACACTTTGTATCGCAGCTCTCACAAGCCTGGAACCCAGCAGTCCCTTCTCACAAAGCAGGACTGGATGGCCACATGCACGAGGCAGGGGCCTTCCGCCAACCCCCACTTATTCCCAACTCCGAAGATGCCCAGATTGCTGTGAGTCTCCCTAAAGATATTCCAGGCTACAAAGAAACTCTGCTCAAGCTGGTTGGGTTCAGGACCTTGTTGACTCAGGACCACTCTCCTTCCACTGCTGCTGCAGCTGACACCAGCATGACAGGATGGCGACATCTAGTGGCAGCCTCTGAGTCTTCCACTGTCTCAGGCACAGAACACAGAAGAGACCTCCCTACTGAAGTTCCCATCACTGTACCCTTCAGAATTAGTGACCTGGTCACCTGGTAGAGCTCAAAAGAGGTCCAGCTCTCTCACTCCTCTATGTTAAAACCCTATTTGGGGTCATTAAAACCCCTGGAGCCCCCAGGTGCACCCTGGACCCTCTCCCCTTCCACAAGCATGTTGACAGATTAACACTCCTATTTGCCACTGTATTTCAGAGGTTAGGTCATTCTAGTGACACAGCCAACCCTTCTCACAGGGCTAACATCTTCTCCTCCGTCTTACTATGTAGGTGCATACAGTGTCCCAAGACCCAAGTGAGATTAGTTCAGCCCTTGCTGCTCACACAGTGTTTCTTTTCTTCTTTCTTTCTTTATTTTATTTTATTTTTTTTTTTCGAGATAGGGTCTCCTTGTAGCCCCAGCTGTCCTGGAACTCACTATGTAGACCAGGCTGTCCTCGAACTCACAAAGATCCACCTGCCTCTGCCTCCCAAGTGCTGGGATTAAAGGCATGTACCACCATACCCGGCCTCTTCTTTATTTTTAAAATATTTTATTTTATTTTTTTATTTTATGTGTATAAGTGTATTGCCTGCATGTGCGTAACTGCATGTCATGCAGTGCCCGAGGAGGTCAGAAGAGGGCGTTGGAACCCCTGGAACTAGAATTGTAGATGGTTGTTAGCCACCATGTGGGTGCTGGGACTCCAACCCAGGTCCTCTGCTTATCTGCTCAGCCATCTCCCCAGCCCCTCTTTTGTTTTATAAAAGTTAAAGGGCATTTCTACCCATCCACATCCATGTTCTCTCTGTACCAGATCCTCCTGGCTGATGTTCCTCTCTTCTTTTTGCTTCCATGCCACAGCTTCCTGTTTTCCTCCTGGTCTCTGACCTCCCTCTCTTTTGCTGGTTCCTATCTATGCATTCCTTAATGTCTATCCATCTGTCTGTCCATCCATCTTTCCTCACTCATTTCACAATCACCTTTGCATCACTGGGGCAGAATAGGAGTGGGGAGGGGCAAGGGGCAGGCCTGAAGCTAATGGGATGGGTGGAGAGATTAACAAGGACACTTGCAGCCCTGATAATTCCACAGGGAAATAGAAGTTGAGGCAGGACTCCCTGTGCGGATGCTGCAGCTGTCCCAGCCCAAGCTAGTAAAGAAAAGCCATACCCACAGCCTTTTCTGAGGCCACTCTGTATGACTGCTCTTTATCTTTTTAAGACAGAAGTGTGTGTAGCCTAGTCTGGCCTTGAACATGACTTTGAACTCCTGATCCTGATCCTCCAACCTCCATCTCCTAAGTGCTGAAATTATAACCATTCACTACCATACCCAGCTTACCCTACACAATCTCTTTCCTGTCCCTACAGGTCACCTGAGGGCCCCTCCTTGCCCCTCCAGCCACATTTAGCTAGCTCTACTTCCACATCACCAGGACTCCTGCCTACCCCAATTCCCCAGAAATTCTGTCCCCAGACACTGGACGGGATCAGATCTTGGATTTCAATCTATGTGTTCCTTTCTCTGGGTGGCCCCTTCCTACCCTTTGTGGCCATGAATAGTTCCAGAGCACGAAAGGCTTGCACATTGTGGACAGAGCCACAGCCCTAAGAAGATATCCCTTCTGTTTCTCTACTGCAGGGTGATAAGGGTAGATGAGGGCTTTCTAGAATCTGGGATAGGCAGGCAGAGGTTGAGCAGATACAGTAGGTTCCAGAGTGTTCCTCCACAGACCATTTTTCCAGGCATCAAGCCTGCTTATTTCCTTGACAGTGAAAAGTCAGAAGAGGAACTCTGGCCCCTTCACCACATCCCTGCTGCCTCATGCAGGCCATTGCCCAGACCTAAACTATGGAGAAAGCAGATAAGATCAAGCACTGCACAGAGATAGTAAAGGCCTACCAACCCCAGGTAGAGCCACTTGCTTTGGAATCTGGCCACTCCCAATTCAGAGGAACACCAGCATTTAGTAGCATCAAGTGAAACAGAACAAAAATCCTGGAGGTGAAAGGTGAAACAAATTTATAATTTTAGCTTTTTCTAGTGTTGCATACCTGTAATCCCAGCAATCTGGAGGCTGGGACAAGGGAATTACAAGGTTGAGACCACCTAGGGTTAAGTCCTTGTCTTAAGCAAGGCCATCTAGATGTTCCATCTTTTTTTTCTCTTTCTGGCTAAAGAGCTAAAACACCTTATTTTTTAAATTTAATTTTCCTGTGTTCTATTTTGTATATGTTTGTATGTACACATGTACATGTGGATATGTGTTTGTGCACAGGTGAGCACATGTGGGAGGAGTCCAGAGAACAGCCTGGGGTGTTGTTCCTTAAGAACAATCCACCTTGTTTTTTGAGAGAAGGTTTGTCATAGGTTGACCTAGAGCTTGCCAGATTAGGCTGGACTGTCCAGTCAGTGAGTGGCAGGGGTCTGCCTGTCTCTACCTCCTCAGCACGTGATTAGATGTGCCACTATTCCTAGCTTTTTTACATGTGTTCTTTTTCGCGTTTTTATGTGGCTTTCTTTTTTCTTTTTTTTCTTTTTCTTTTTTTTTTTTAAATAAATGCCAGAATCTAACTCAGGTCTTCATGCCTGTGCAGTGAGCACTTTACCACTGAGCCATTCCCCATAGCCCCTGAGTTCTATTTTATGTTCCAAAATGATGGGCCATTGATATGTAAACTGAGGCTATGTAAGCTGATTCCTGGTAGCCAAAGCAGTATTAAGAGTTAATTCTTGGGGCTGGAGAAATGGTGGTTAAGAGCACTGGCTGCTCTTGCAGAGGCCCGGGTTCGATTCTCAGCACCCACATGATGACTAACAACCATCAGTAACTCTAGCTCCAGGGGATCTGAAGCCCTCTTCTGATCTCCATGCACATTACATGACATGGGTGCACTTACACATATGCAGGCAATAAACTGTACACACAAAAATATAAAGAATATTTTTAAAAGCAAGGCAATAGCTCCTCCTCATTCTTACCAGACCTCTATACTCTCCCATCTTTTTTCACCAAAATTTGCTCAAGAAATGATTAAAAGAAATGGATACCATCCCCACCCCCAGCCTGGCTCAGTGTTACATGCCTTTAGTCCCAGCACTTGGAAGACAGAGACATGCAGATCTCTGGGATCAAGGCCAGCCTGCTCTACATAGCAAGTGCCAGGCCTACAGAGAGACCCTGTCTCAAAAAAAAAAAGAGAGAGAGAGAGAGAGATGGATTTGATCATTATACAATGTATATACAAATTGACACATCATAATGTACCCCATAAATATGTGCCATTATTACAGGCCAATCAAAAACATCACTCTGTGTACACTGAGGCAGAGTACAATCATGGAATGGGATGGAGTGGGGTCTTCTTCAGTTCATGGAGATTAACAGTCTAGATCTTTCCCCAAAGCTGGCTCTATAATAATATGAAAGCTGGTTTTATGGGTAGGTTCTCAATAAACTATAAAATCTCAGCAGGCCTTAGCCTAGAGTATGTGGAACCTTCACACCAAAAGTTTTCATTTCTGCCGGGCATGGTGGCACATGCTTTTAGTCCTAGCACTTGGGAGGCGGGGGCAGGTGGATCTTTGTGAGTTCAAAGCCAGCCTGGACTATATAGTGGATTCCAGGCCAGCTGGGGCTATAGGGAGAGCCTGTCTCAAAAAGACAAAAAAAAAAAAAAAAAAGGCTTCATTTCCGTTTACTTCTTGGGTCACCACACACATGGCTAACTTAAGTGAGGACTCCCTGTGTGCTCAGTAGCTACCAAAAGTTAAAGTACCATGCTTCTCTTTTGGAGATCCTTAAATAGCCTAAATTCTTCCTTGGTCAGGTCAGTGGGCTGAAACAACAGTTTGCTTAGCATCCTTAAGGGCTAGAAAAATTAGTATTCAAACTAAAGGAAACCAAATTTCATTTTGTCTTTTATTTACAAGTTTTACTTAAATATTCTCCATGCTTAGAAAATCAGTGTCAAATAGGAACATTGGTACACAGCTTAAAATACAAATGCCAGTAATTATTAAAGAACATGATAAATGATTATTCCAAGAAAATGCTTGGTAAGAAATATTTTCCAGGAGGCAAGTTAGACGTCAGGAGCCAAAAGAGGAAAGGACAGGGCCTCAGGGGGCTCAAGAAATGGTTACACAGCAGCCAACACATGCTTCCCTTAGGTCATACCTGTGACAGCTTACAACAAACTGTGCCTTGAGCCTCAAATCCAAAGCTTCAGAAGGCTTTCCTTCTGCACAGCACTCAGGTTTCAAAGACAAACCACTGAATGATGAAACAGAAATGGCTCAGTTCCAGAATATTCCAGTTTAACCTGGGAAGTGAAGGCTTCCCAATAGCTGTCAAAAGAAGAGGGGTCACCAGAGACTGATGGGCAAAAGAACTGAACCAGCCTCCTTTGGAATACATTTTGTTGATGCTCTTCTATGTAATAATACTCTTCTTTAACTCAAGTTCGAGTCATTTATATTTTACTATAATTAAAAGCTGTCAAACATAAGTTTTGTCCAGTGTGCCTAAAAGCTAAAAAACCTCTTAGGCCAAATGTAATTCCGGAGAGGAAAAAAATCTATATATTAAAATACCTCAAAGTTTACATTATAATAAATTAGCTTTAATGATACAAATAACATCTCAGAGAATGGAATCTTATGAATTTGATCTAACATACATTCAGAGCTTGCATCTTCTCTATAGTTTTGTTTCCAAAGTCAACAGCACTGTATTATTTACACATAAGTGTCTAAATTATGTCAATACCATCAGTTTCTTACCCAAAATCATAAGTACATTATTTTAAGCACCAAGGCATACTTCCTTCAAAAGTTACATCTAAAATATTAAATGGTCAATCTCATTATTTAAACTTTCAAAGTCTTGAAATTTTAATCTCCCTAAGAACAGAGGGACAAGAGCTTTGGAAGAACTGACAAGGACCACAAATCTCTAAGTTTACTGTCTCAAAGCAGCAGTCCATGTTTCAAGGTCACTGCCAGGGAGGCAGACACACTGGCATTTAACCAGAAGGCAATGCTCCCTGGAGTGGTCATGGGAAGAGCTGAGTTCACAGAGAGACAAAGGTAGACAATAAATAGGCCTTCCTTCTCTCTCAGTATATCAACTGGAAAACAGAGACATCTATTAGACAGTGAAAAAACACAGACACACTTGGAGATATAGATGGGACGTCTGTGTTCTATCAACTGCAGGATAAGTTACTGAATCAGATACATTTATGACCCATGCTGGGTTCCAAAATAGGATCCAGACACTGTATGCCACTTAAGGCTCCAAGGATACTCCACGGTTTAACTGGCATGAAAAATAAAGGACAAAGGAAATTTCAAGGGAAGTAGAGACTTCCATTCAATCAGCTAGCCTTCATGATAGCACAACGGCAATGATTCACATTTTTTCCTGAGGCAGGGTCTTACTCTGTAGCCTACCCTAGCCTCAAACTCAGGTCCTCCTGCCTCAGTGCCTAAGACTCATTGTTTTTTTTGAGAGAGTGCCTCATATATCCTGGATGGCCTTGAACTTCCTATGTACCTTAAACTTCTGATCCTCCTGCCTCTACTGCCCAAGCACTGGGATTACTGGCATTAGATACCATGCTTAGTGTATATTTTATATTATCTTTTAATTTTAGGAAGCTGAGTTGGGGTCTAATCATTTAGAATAGGCTTAAGCATGAGGGTTAAGAGAAAGAGGCACTCAAAGGAAAAGTAAGACACACCAGAGTATATGGGTGTGGACTTCTCAAAGAGTCACAGAAAGTAAACATGCCCAAATGTGGGTATGGGAACCTCAATGGAGAATCACATTTTGTTTTTGGGTAAACGTGTAAGAGATCAGAAAGAACAGTAATGGTTTCAGAACAAAAGGACCAAGGCTTAAATACCCAAAAGAAAATTTCACATATGAAACCACATTACTAAACAGGTATAATGGAAAATGATTATACCTGTACAGAATGATCCTAATTCTTTTATGAATTTTTTTCCAATTTATTTTGTGTGAGTGCATGCATGTGGAGGTCAGAGGACAGTTTTCAGGAGTTGGTTCTCTCCTTCTACCCATGTGTGGGTCCCAGGAATGGAACTCAGGTTGCAGCCTTTACCCAGTGAGCCATCTCATCAGCCCAGTCCCAACTCTTGACAATGTCACTTGTAAAGCCAAGGAAGCCAAACCTAGTTATCTGCTATTCAGTGGATGGCACTGCAGGTAAGAAGCAAAGAATCAACTAATAGAGTTCACCAACACTGAAGAGTTCTGATGAGGTACAGGAAACTAGAGCTGCCAAGTTTTGAGGGCTAATCCTACAAAAAAATATTTGTTTCCATTTAGGGACACATTTCCTGCTGTTTATATGCCACAGCCACTCATTAGAAGAGGAAACTCATCCCCTAAAAAGGATCCGTGTGGGTTAATTTTCAAGTAAATACAAAGACTTTGCAGCCTCTGAAAACTATGATGAGCTGCATTTGTATTTCTGCCCAACTCTGATACTAACTACGATCTAATTCCTGAAGCAATTTCTCACAGTCAGGGGCAGATGTCCCATCTGATAAATCTCCCTCCTCCTTCCTGCTTCTCAAAATGCAGAAAGAAAGCCTTGGCTCGTGGCTGTTCTTAGGACCTTCGTATTTTCACCTCTAGATTCAGGCTGAACTCTTAAGTCCACAAACCACTGAATAAGCCTGTTCTGCCTAAATGTCCACTACAACTACCATGTGATCACATGCCTCCTGACTTGGAACCTTTAGAAGGCAGAACAAGTGAAAGACTTTCAGTGGCAGCAGAGTGAGGTTCAGCAGCAGAGCAGAGGTAGGATTGTGCCAGATGGAACCAGAGTGTTTGACAGATAGACTAAAAACTATGAATAGCCCCAAGGCTCAGCCAAGCAAGAACATTTTACTAAGTAAAAAAGGCCAGGAATTAGGGATTAGACATAAATTACCTCCTAGTGTGACTCTTAACCCCCCTTGTAATAAGTATCAATTGAATTTGAGTTAAAAAACGCAACAGTGACAGTGATATCATCCCGGTACATCCTGGCCACATCCTCTGGCAATGTCAGCATGGCAGCCAGTCGCTCTGGCTCCATCTCCCCATACTCATTGCTCCCGATGGCATGTCTGATCAGATGTGTGGCTGCATTTTGGTCAGCTGCATGGAGTCCACTGGCTTTCCTCTGCAGCAGCAGACTCTGCATGAGTCCCAGGTTGGCTGGCCTTTGGTCCAGGTCTGGCTTGTGGTGACCTACTTTGGACAGGTGCCCCACCACCAGCCTCACCACATCCTCATTGCCCAGCATGTCCCACAAGCCATCTGAGGCCAACACAAGGAACTTATCCTGGGGCCTCAGCCTGTGGTATGTGACCTCAGGTTTGGCAGTCAGATAGGGTGGAGTGTGGTAGTGGGGTGGCGTGAACTGGTAGATGTTGAGGGCCTCAGTGTCAAAGCCCCTCTCTAGGACACTGTGCTGAAACTCTTTACTCCATTTCAGCTGGACATCCCCAAAGGCCCTGCAGGGTATAAGGACCCCCAGCAGCCTATCATCTATGATGAGTGTCCTGTCCTCTGACTCAGGGTGTTCCCTCTTCAGTCGGGACAGCTCAACCTCATTCCAGGCATTGTGGTCACAGTAAGAGGTAAACAGGACCACGTACCATTATCTTCCTGGGCACCAAGGATAAGATAGCCCGACAATCACCAGCATTTGCTACATGCAGGTGAACTCCACTGACATGGGCCATGCAAGCTGTTGCTCCAGAGAAAGCAACCTGGAGGGACAAATTCCTCGTCGCCTCATCTTCCAGGGGAGCCTGAATTTCGAGCGAGATGTCAGAATCCAATCTCTGGAAGGAATACATTAATGCTTCTTCAATGCTGAGCCCCATCTCCATATGCAGGTCAAGCAGTTCCTGACAATAGACACGAAGGTGGTCCAGATGTACTGATGTGACATCCTTATAGATACTGTCCCCTGGGTGCTTGAGCCACTGCAGGATGGGCAGCAGGGGCTTCATGTTTTCCATTGCGTCTTCCATCTGCTCCAAAGTCTGGTGGGACATCAGGGACACTGCCATGTAGTAGAAGAGCCTCTCGCTCACTGCTTGCGCACATGCATGGCCACCGTGTCCATCAAAGATGCCAAACATCAGCCCGTTGGTCTGCAGGCAGGAAGCTACACCTTGTCGGTCCTCCACTGGTGAGTTGGCAGCCGGCTGGTTGCTCTCAAACCTCAACACTGAATTTAGGACTCCACTGTTGAAATCAAGAACCTTGTGGGATAATTCGCCAGCTCGAAGCACTTCATTGACCTGCTCAGGGCTGAGCTGCAAGTGGAAATCCTCTTCTTCAGTTGATGTGTGTCTGTAGGCTTTCCACAAAGCAAAGTTACCACATGGGGAACTGCTTTTTATAGTGGGCAGTGCAGGAGAAAAGAGTCTCCATTTCAACTGATTCCTATTCGTCACACTCGAGTACAAACGTCTGCCTGCTTGAAATGTAGCAATATAGTTATTCTTGCAGAATTGAAGATCCAGTAGGACACAGTACTTGACATTCTGAAACTGTACTGGCAAGTGGAGTCTTTTTTTCAGCCTGAAAATAAGTTTACAAAAGCTTCAAAGTTTCAATTATCAAAAGTATGACTGCTGAAAAACTTCATTTGCTAATACTCTTTCTGCTTTTATAGAGCCAATAAGGCCTTCCCACCTTGCTCCCAGCTGATCTGATGCCTCCATTTCCTCTCCTTCCCAAATCCTTTCTCAGGCCAGAGCCTACGACCTAGCTCACCTGTAAGCTGTAGCGCCCACATAGATACCTGCTTCCTCACTACCCTCCATGAATTTAGGAATTACCAACAGCTATTCCTGTGTCCAGCCCCGCACCTAGTACAAAACAGGCCCTCAAATATTAGTTCACGGTGGCATTTTTAGAGGTGCAGTGGCACACCAGATGTGACACTAGCTATTTAACATCAGATACTGCTTCACTATGTCTGAACACCAGTTACTACCAGTAGGATGGGCATAATATCAGTCTTAGTTTTTATTTTCTTCTTGCTTTATGAGGTACTAAGGATTGACCCCAATGTCTATTGTGATATATATGAGGTGCTACCCACCACTGAGCTACATCCCCAGTCTCCTTTTACTTTCCAAACTTATTCTTAGATACAGTCTCACTTAGTTGCCAGACTGGCCTTAAAAATTCAGATCCTCCTGTCTCAGCCTCCAAAGTAGCTGGAAGTGCAGCTACCAGTTGCAGTTCTCACAGGTCTTGAGAGGATTTAATAAAATATGACCAGTCCAATAAAAGAAAAAAAGGTAGAGCCGGTGCATGGTGGCACATGCCTTTAATCCCAGGACTTGGGAGGCAGAGGCAGGCATATCTCTGTGAATTGGAGGCCAGCCTGGTCTCCATAGTGAGTTCCAGGCCAGCTGGGACTACAAGGAGACCCTGTCTCAAAAAGACAGAAAAAAAAAAGGGTAGTTATTGGGTGTGGTGGCACTTGGGAGACAAAGGCAACCCCAGCTGATATACATAGTGAGTTCCAGGCCAGTCAGGGTTTCACTAAGTTGCCCAATCTGGTCTTGAATTCCCTTTGGAGCCCAGGCAGGCCTTAAACTTGTGTGTTCCTGCCTCAGTCTCCAGATTAGCAGCGATAATAGGTCTGTGCCAATAGGCACAACTTAATTTTTTTGATTTTTAACTGATCTGGTTATAAATAATAAAAAACTAAAGAAATAAGCAAAGCTAAAGACAGGTTACTTGTAGCTTTAAAAAAATTCTTCTCCAAGCCAGGGGTGGTGAGGGTAGTGGGTGGGTATATGCCTGTAATCCCAGCACTTGGAAAGTAAAGGCAGGAGGACAGGAATTCAAGGTCATTCCTGGCCACATAGTAAGTTCAAGACCAGTCTGGGCTACTTGAGACCTTGTTTTCAAAAATCCTTCTCTCTCCCCACCCAAAAGAGATTTTTTTAAAAATTAAAAAAAAATCCTCTTTCCAAACTCTGTGGTAGGGTGCACACTTGTCTATGCTCCCTGGTCACTTCTTCTTGGTCGGTTTGGCCAGGTTTAACACGGATCATAGTCCCTTTCCCATGTCCTGCTGATACCTAGGATCATCCTGCTTATTGACAGTCTCATGGTGATGAATTGAAATGGTGATTCCTTGTTATTTCAGTTTTTATGCCTCTACTTACTAATGAATAAAGTTTTTTTTAAAAAAAAAAAATATGTTTAATGCCTGGGGATGGTTAAG
>NW_008355473.1:871351-876314 GCF_000622305.1 Nannospalax galili | reverse complement strand
TCTTTCCCTTTCCTTTGTCCTTCCCGCCATTGTCCTTTAGTTTTGCTGTAGGTTTTTCTGATGTTTTACCAGTTATGCTGATGGTACTGGTACTGGCGGGTGCTGGTGCTGGTGCTAGTGATGCAGGGTGCTGGTGCTGGTGCTGATGCGGATGCGGATGCTAGTGCTAGTGATGCAGGGTGTTGGTGCTGATGCTGATGCTGATGCTGAAGGGTGCTGTTGCTGGGCCTGGTTTCAGTAGCTTGTCATCCTTATCTGGAGGAACCAGTGCTCTCCTTCTGAGCTTCTTGCCTTTGAAGTGTTTTCCTTGAAAACATACATTGATAAAAGCCAAGGATGTGGACATCGGGACCTAAGAAAACAAAAGCGTCCTCATTACATTGGCTTTTCATCCAGAAAGGTGTCTGTTTTCCTCCTGATCTCTCTCTCATCAGAGATACACACAGTGCACTCCCAACCCCTCAAACTTCCAGACCCCAGACTGTGTCTCCTTCTTGGTTTGGCATCCTTCATGCTCATTGCCCCATCATCTTATCTTTCTCTTGACAACTAGTAGCTACACGAAGGAAGTAAGTCACTCAGGCGTCCTCCCTGGATGTCACCTCTATTTAAGTGACTTCTTCACCAGAAATATATTTAGCTACTTTACTTCTGAACTTAAACTGGAGGGCGTGGGCCACTTCTTCTGCAAATTGGCCAAGGAAAAGGGCAAGGACACAAGCACCTGCTCAAGTTGCAGAACCAGCGCCTCAGTCATACGTTCTTCCGAGATGTGCAGAAACCAGCAAAGGATGAGTGGGGTAAAACCCAGGAGACCGTGGAAGCCGCCTTGGCCCTGGAGAAGAGCCTGAAGCCAGGCCCTCTTGGATCTTCATGCCCTGCGTTCTGCCCGCACAGACCGCCATCTCTGTGACTTCCAGGAGAATCTCTTCCTGGATGAGAAGGTGAAGGTGAAGCTCAAGCTCATCAAGAAGATGGGAGACCACGTGACCATCCTCCCCAGGCTGGCTGGGCCCAGCTGGTCACAGGCTGGCTTGCCTCAGCCATCACTGGGCCAGTGTCTGAGTGCCTCACCCTCAAGCAGGACTAGGTCTCCATGCCTTCCAGGGGGCTCCCGCCTCTGCCCTGCATCAGCTGGCCTCCAGACCTCTACCTGAACCTCTCCAGCCAGTAGGCAGCTTTGAAATGCCCCAGAGCCCCTCCTAAGCCTTGGACCACCTGAATACAAAGCTTTTTTGAAAAAAAAAATGAAGAATAGATGTCTTACCTTGAATTGTTTCTGTCCATGCCAGCTATGGTTTTCTTCATTTTGGATGGTTTGGGAAACCAATCAGGAGCTCTTACAGGAGAAAAAACAATACATAAGCCAAACAGCAGTGAAAACCCCAGAAAACGCATGACTAGATGAGTGGCATTTAAATTCTGGTTTTATCCCAAAATGCTTTCTACACTTACATTTTGGAGCGGGGCTGCAGGGTTCATCAACGCTGGTGTGCTGGGAGTGAAGTTGGTGGGTGATGAACTACAGTCCCCTGAGCCCATTGCTGGGCTGAGGATCAACCCAGAAAGTGGGTGGGGCAATGGGGGGAGCACATTGGCGCTTCCCATAGACCAGTTCTCTGCCATTAGGTCTGCCAAGGTCAGCAGGTGACGTCGTACCTGCAAATCCCAGTTGGGTTTTGCTGCCACTAGCAGGTTGGCCTGTTGGTACAGTTAGGCCAGCTGTGGCTGCTGAGGACAATGGATTCCTCAGAATGACACGGCCAGCAGGCTGCTGCTTCCTGTTCAGTAATGCACAGGTGGGCTGAGAGGGAGCCCCGGTATGGTTGAAAGCTGCGGTAGACCCCCAAACTGCCTGTGCCAGCAACCTGGTGGAAACAAGTTCAGAGGCACGTCGAGAGTGCAAGAGGACAGCCTGAGAAGGTGGGGGGGTGTCCATGGACTCAAAATCCATGGGAGGATGAGATGGTGTTATTGCCACCATGGAGGGCAGTGCTGGCACCAGGCCAGGGTCAACCCTCAGACCAGAAGCACTGGCAGAAGACATGCTCTGCCTCTGCCCATCGGTGGTCCCGGGTGTGCGCAGATTGTTCCCAAAATGGTTGGGGCAGGGGACCGTGAGTGCAGGAGTGCCAGTGGGCACTGTGGCACAGCCATGCCCAAACACAAAGGGCATAGAGCTTCCTGGAGGTGATCTGAGAATAACTGCCTCCGAAGGGGGCGTGGTATCCATGTCCATCACTGCAGGCTCCGGAGATGGCTCCCAGCTCATGTCTTCACAGATAGGGGCTTCTGTGGTAGAAGAGACTGTGGGGGCGAGAGCAGCAGTGGTAAAAGCGAGAGAAGGGGGATCGATGCACATTGGGGTTGGGGATTCCGAATCCCAGTTGGGTTTTGCTGCCACTAGCAGGTTGGCCTGTTGGTACAGTTAGGCCAGCTGTGGCTGCTGAGGACAATGGATTCCTCAGAATGACACGGCCAGCAGGCTGCTGCTTCCTGTTCAGTAATGCACAGGTGGGCTGAGAGGGAGCCCCGGTATGGTTGAAAGCTGCGGTAGACCCCCAAACTGCCTGTGCCAGCAACCTGGTGGAAACAAGTTCAGAGGCACGTCGAGAGTGCAAGAGGACAGCCTGCGAAGGTGGCGTGGTGTCGATGGACTCAAAATCCATGGGAGGATGAGATGGTGTTATTGCCACCATGGAGGGCAGTGCTGGCACCAGGCCAGGGTCAACCCTCAGACCAGAAGCACTGGCAGAAGACATGCTCTGCCTCTGCCCATCGGTGGTCCCGGGTGTGCGCAGATTGTTCCCAAAAGGGTTGGGGCAGGGGACCGTGAGTGCAGGAGTGCCAGTGGGCACTGTGGCACAGCTGTGGCCAAACGCAAAGGGCATTGAGCTTTCTGGAGGTGATCTGAGAATAACTGCCTCCGAAGGGGGCGTGGTATCCATGTCCATCACTGCAGGCTCCGAAGATGGCTCCCAGCTCATGTCTTCACAGACATGGGCTTCTGTGGTAGAAGAGACTGTGGGAGCATTCCTGGGGGTAGGGGCTATGGCAGCAGTGGGAAAAGGCAGAGAAGGGGGATCGATGCACATTGGGGTTGGGGATTCAGTCTTGCTGGAGAGAGCCAGAAGGGAAAGTCGAAGGAGAAATGGGGACTGTGGGTGCACTAGGTGTTAGGGAAGGCAGAGGCACACACAGAATTGGAGAGGGTGCCTTCTGTAGGACGGTTAGGACTGCCGATGGTAAGGCCATGGGATATCTTCCTGGGAGACTTCTGAGGATGTCCATTTCCTTCTTGAGGCCCATAAGGTGGCCTCACGGAACCCATGTTCACTTTGGCCCCCAAGGTCATTGATGTTTGCACATGGCTGCTGAATGTGCTCCTTTTCTTCTCCTCTTGACCTTCTGTCCCCATCGGCCGCCTCCGGTCCTTGTCCTCCTCCTCCTCCTCCTCCTCCTCCTCTTCTTCCTGCTCCTCTTCCTCCTCCTCCTCATCTTCTGTCTCTGCCTCCTCCTCCTCCTCCTCCTCCTCCTCCTCCTCCTCTACCTTCTCTTCCTTCTCCTTCCTCCCATCTTTTAACTTTTCTTCAGCCCTGACTTCTGTTGTCTTTGGAAAAGGAAGAGGAAGGTGACCAAATGTCAAGGGCTGTAGAGCCGGAACCATCCGCACTGGTGGGCTAGTAGCGAGAGTGGTCTTGTGCCCTGAAAGAGGGACCTCCGTGGTTCTTAAAGGCTGGAACATCCCAAAGATATATTGCCTCCTGGGGCTGCTGCAGAGGCCAGGCGGCCACAGGAACAATGCGGGTCCAGTCTCTATACAGATGGGTTTCCCCTGGCAGGAGCAACCCGGCAAGGCCAGCCAGGCAGGGGCAGCTGACAGGCCATAAGATATGGGGGAGGATAATCGGGATGGAGCTGGAGGCTAGGCAGGCAGCCACGACGTGGCCCTGAAAACGTCCTCGTTTAGGGCGAGGGCGATTACTGAGCAAATTGGGGATGGGGAGAACAGCGAAAGGACAAATGAGTAGTTTGCAGCTACTCTGTATCCAGGCAAGCCCTGGTTATTGTGACATCATGCTGGAACTTGTGATGTATGGGTCCCGTGCGTTTGAGGGGGGGGGTGGCTCAGCCCCAACTGTCCTCCAACTCACTATATAGACCAGGCTGGCCTTGAACTCACAAAATCCGCGTGCCTCTGCCTCCCGAGTGCTGGGATTAAAGGCGAGCGCCACCACGCCCGGCTTTTTTTGGTTTATTTTTAAATAGAAAAGTTGAGCTGGTGCTAGCACAGTATAGTTTCATTTTCGGTTTTCTCTAAGATGCTAAGAATCAATAGGAAGACGATAGAAACCTTAATAGGCCAGAGCTAGAGGTAGAGGGTGTGCGGGTCAGTGGAATGTGCCTTTGAAGGAACGGTGGAAACTCTGAACGTCTTTATCTCCTTTTCACTCTCATCCTCTCGTGCTAAGCATGAACTCTAACACTGATCTGCCTGCCCGTCTCCATGGATTTTATTTTATTTATTTTGTGAGGTAGGAAAGGTCTATCTCAACTCACAGTTTCAGAGGGACTTGTCCAAGGGTGACTGGAACCGTTACTTTGGGCCAGAGGCAGAACACCATGGCACAGAAGGCCCGGTGGAGCCGAGCTCTTTCCCTCATGGCATGAAATCTACTGTACTGTTTAACCGAAAGAAATGTAACTGTTGGGGAGAGAAAGTTCCTTCTGAGTTGTCTAATCTGCGTTATACAGATTAGGATAGGTAGATATGGTTCATGATTTGGCAAATTGCACAGTATAGTGGGGGGAAGAGGCAATTGCAATAATCTATACGGAGGTATAAACACCTCTGAGAAACTGTGTAAGAAACACCTCTAAGAAACTGTCAAAAATCTCCTTGCTCTTTTTTCTGTCCTCTAAGGCTACAGGTAAAATGTGACTATAACCCAGCAGGCTGAAT
>NW_008355473.1:866979-871118 GCF_000622305.1 Nannospalax galili | reverse complement strand
TTCACTCACACAATGATGCACCATTATTTTAATTATTGTACAATAGTGTTATTACATAGAGATTTGTTTTCCTTTGATCTTCAGTGACACTGGGGATAGAACTCAGTGTCTAACTAGGAAAATTCTCTACTGTTCAGTTATATCCTGTGTTGTTTACTTCTATGTCTCTGTGATTAAAAAACTGTGACTGAAGGGGCAAAAGTGCATCATGGCAGAGATTCATGGCAGCAGAAGTGGCTGGAATTGGAGCAGAAGCTAAGCTCTCACATCTTTAAACAGACATAAGAAGAAGAGAGTGACTGGAAATCCAGCAAGGCCTAAGAACTCTCTAAGCCTGCTCCCAGTGACTTGCTTCCTCCAGCATGGCCACACCTTGTAAGACCTCCCAAAACAGCACCAACAACTGGGGACAAAATGTCTGAATACTTGGGGGCCTATGGGGGGATGTTCTCATTCAAACTACCACATATTCCTAGCCAAGAAAAATAAAGTTGTGGATTTTGAAAACAAATAACTATACATATACTACATATATGTACTGTATTGTATATATTATACATATATATGCTATACATATATCTATAACATATATATATAATATATGTATATATACAGTCCTGAAGATATGTCCACACCTAAATGTTGAACGTCCCTCAAAATTCTCGTACAGACCAGCCCTAAATAATTTGTGATATCCAATGTGCTTAAGCTGCGCAGACTCTGGCTTCCATGCCATCTCCTATAAGAACTAGAATAGCATCAAACTATCAGCAAAAAGTGTAAGGACAGAACATATAAGACCCATAACTCTATTTGAGCCCATTGAAATACAGTTATCCATTTACTAGACAGTCAATAGAAGATGTGTTTGTTGAGTGCATATAGATTGTCAAGAAAGTTCCCAATCATCTATTCAGTGAAAAGCTGGCCTTACTGAAATCTGAAAGAAAATGCCCCTATTTCCCTTTCAGGTTGAGGAATGAGCCCCTATCTTTGCCATTGGAACTTAGGAACAGGAAGAGAATTACTGAGTTTTATATGTAACCTACCCATGTGCTATGCTGCTCTAAAATTTCACCTACCTAAAAATCCTCCTCCTAACTTCAGTAAACTGTAGAAGCAACTTTTATACCGCATCTGCTGTAATGAAGATTGATAGCTCAGCGGGAGACTAAAAAAGAGAAGTTAAGTCATAGAATACTCTCTAGAAGAAACTGTGCTTTACTTGACTTGAAAGAGGAAACCACACAGGCATCAAGTGCTTTTATGAAAGGACCTGGAGCATGGTACTGCTATACCAAGAAAGAATGGATGTGCAGGGAGTTGCACCTAGAGAAAAGTAAAGGTCAAGACATAAAGAACCTTACATGCTGTATTACTCAGGGTTATCTAGAGTAAGAGAACTGAAAGAATGAATGAATGAATGACGTGTACATAGAATACATCATTTGCATATGTAAGAATTTATATATAAATTGTATTAGCTTACATTTAAATAGCAGGAGCAACTGAGTCATATCTGAGAGGCCGAGAAGCTGGTAGTTGCTCAGTCTTGAGTGCTGGGTTGGTGCCTCAGCTGTTAGAGCAGCTCCACAGTACAGTGGTTGTCTCACATTAGAGATACTAAGACTCCAATAGTTGTCAATCCACGGGGCTGGTGCCTGAAGAGTCCCAATATGGCACCCAAATCCTGGGGGGTTTCTGAAGAACTGTTAGCCCTCAGTCAATGACAGAAGCCTGGAAACACTTGGTCTGATGTCAGCGAAGGCAGCAGCAGCAGCAAATTAACTTGTCATCCAGAGGGAAGGACCAGCAAGCAAAAAGAGAATACCCTTTCTTCTACCATGCTTTTTGTATCTGGGCTGCTACCAGGAAGTAGGCCCACTGAGGAATGAAGGAGGAGGGGGCAGGGAAAGCAGCATAGAAGAAGAGATATAGAAGGAAGAAAGGAAATAAAACACCTAGAGGAGAAAGCACAATTATTAGAGACTGTATAAGAGAGAAGCAGGGACCATTGCCAGAAAATACTGTTCCATTGGGTTGTTGTATAATGGAGCTGCCTTTCTGATGAGAGGTTGAAAACTGATGAGACTATTGCAGAACTGACCAAAAGCAGAGAATAATTGTCAGTGAGATGCTTACCCCTAAATGACACATCTGCAATTCCGCCTTTATACATAACATGAATGCATCTTTCAACTCTCACTGGAAAAGTTTCCTTATGTAGTATATGGTGATTAACACAGAAACCCACAATTGACCAATGTGCAGAGAACCAGAGGTTGGAGCGTGATTAACCCTGAATAGGACATCTATTTTTCAAACTTCTGCCTCCCAAGGCTCAGGGATCATTGCGGAAGAGGAGGCAGAAATACTGTAAGAGCCAGAGGTGATGGATGACCAGAGGAAAACAGTCTTCTAGGCAGCTGGTCAGTTATGCGTATGAACTCACAGTAATGGTGACAGCATACACAAGTCCTATATAAACTCAAACCAGACAAAACTCTGTCATCGACATGGAAAATGAGTAAAAAATTCCAACCCAACCTAAGGAACTTTTAGTGATTGATAAGTTCTGTGAGGGGGGAAAGAGTGTCTTACTGGAGTGGGACTCCTGGTGGGCCCAGTGAATGGACTCATACAGGACATTGAGGGTCACAAATCAGACTCCTTAGACCATGTTATTCATGTAGGAGAGAACATTAAATTGGGCTGGGCCAGAGTGGGGAGGTTCAAATAGGGGCCAGGATCTAAATTTTTTTTTAATTCTTTCATTATAATTTAAATCTTTATTTTCAGTTGTCTGATTGTGCTCTTATTTACTTGTCAATATTTACTATTTTATATTTTACATGGTAAATTTAATAATTTTCTCATTTTCCTCTAATTTTAGTTCTTCCTTTTCTATTTCTTCTTATTATTATTGAATTTCAAATACTTGACTTTCTTGGTCTACAAAGCCATAAAATTTTAAGTTCATTGATCTTATTTTGTCCAATTTATTTTAAAAAGTTCTCCATATGTTATAAATTGATTTTGTCGGGTTTCCTTTCTCTTTTGAATACTTGCTTGTCACACAGTTCTTATTTTCAAATAAAAGCATGAAGTTAACACTAAATGTTAAGACTTGGCGACTAGAGAGATGGATCATGGGTAAGAGCACTGACTGCTCTTGCAGAGGATCATGTTTCAGTTCCTAGCATCTACTTGCTGGCTAATAATGGTCTGCAATTCTGGCTTCAGGGGAATCTGATGCCCTCTCTGGCCTCAAATGGGACTTAGATACTTTCAGGCACAATATTCATATACACAAACTTTTTTAAAAAGTAAATAATTTTTTAATGTTAAAACTTGGAGGCCTTCATTTTGAAGAAACATGAGAATTAAATCTTCAGGTCAACATATCTGTACTTCTTGCCATCAAGTCATAAGCATGTCTAGACTTTACAGACAAGTTAACTTTCAAATTTCCCTCTTTGTAACAATAAAAATATACAATAGTTTCTGAAAAATGAAAGGGTCCATAATTAAATATTTCTGCAAGAGAACAAACTTCAAAGTATTAATTACTTTGATATTACAATCCCATATGGTTTTTTAAAGTTGGGTAAAAGCTGTATGTTTATAACATGAATTGACTTTAACACAGCCATTGGTACACTGAGAAAAATAAATGCTTGGACTTTTAATATTCCCATGTAACCCAGTTTCCTGGATTTGGTAAGAACATTTGAAGAAAAAAATTCATGTTCTCCTAAAATATAATCTAATGCTCCAGCATGTGTATCATATAATCAACACCATTAGTCAGTGGACTCTGCTGTATTTGCTCAAATGTCCTGCATTATGGAGAGTTTATGATCTTCTGAGAACACAGACATAACTCAAGTTATACATTTAGCCATGAAGATTTATTTATTATCATCCCTATTAACAAGGTCTCAGGCACCAGCTAGAGTTAGTTGACATCCCATGCTATAAACTTAAAATTTAGAAATATTGTTAGTATTATATTTAATGTTTCCAGAGAAGTCTATTTTAAAGCCCAATAAGAACAGGGACCTCTGGCTGACTAGATTTACCAGAAGGGCAGACAGGGGGAATGGATGAGGGTGCTGACAACACAGTGGACAGTGACA
>NW_008355473.1:864600-866879 GCF_000622305.1 Nannospalax galili | reverse complement strand
ATTAGACAGTAGAGACTATAAAGGGAAGCTACTAATCTCATACTAAAAGCCATTGCAGTTGGGCTAGAATGATATCTGAAGTCAAGTGTAGTTTGCAGTTCTATCTTTTCAAAATATCTAGTTACTCCTCTTTACTGTTTTCTTAAAATGTATTATCGTTGTGAGGAAACATGCCCATGCCATGGGTGCATAGGGATGCCAGAGGAAAGTTCTGTGTTTTCTGTTCTCTCCTTTTTTTCTACCTTTATGTGGGTTCTGGGGATCAAGCTGCGCTCCTTGCACTGGCATCACCAGCAAGCACCTTTACTGGCCAGTCCATCTCAGCAGCGCCCTCCTTCTTCCATCTCTCTCTCCAATGACCCCGCTCTGTAAGGACTGTTGAAGCTGCCTTTCCACCTACCTTTTCTCTAACGTATGAGTATCCACAAGTAACACACCAATTCCTGTTGAGTGGCGCTGACTCAGAGGTATCTTCACTCGAAAGGATGAAACGAAGCCCTTATCCAGTATCACACATTAAAATCGTGTGTGGATAAAACACATAAATCAAACATTTGAAACTGTAAACTCCTAGAAGAAAACTCCAGAGAAATCTTGGCAATGATTATTTTTGGACATTATACTGACAGTTCAGGCACAAAGCAAAAATAAGCAAGTGGAAAAACAACAAAGTAAAAACTTTTCCTCAAGAAAAGAAACTAAAAGTATATGAAAAGGCAGTGTCCAGATTGGAAAAACTGCCAATCTAGTAAGTGACTAATATCCAAAATATATGAAGAATAAATCAAACATTTGAAACTGTAAACTCCTAGAAGAAAACTCCAGAGAAAGTCTTTTCACAGCAATCTTGGCAATGATTATTTTTGGACATTATACTGACAGTTCAGGCACAAAGCAAAAATAAGAAAATCAAGTGGAAAAACAACAAAGTAAAAACTTTTCCTCAAGAAAAGAAACTAAAAATATATGAAAAGGCAGTGTCCAGATTGGAAAAACTGCCAATCTAGTAAGTGGCTAATATCCAAAATAGATGAAGAATTCATGTGCTTCAATAGCTCAATTATAAAGAAACAATCTAATAAAATAAAAGATTTTAATAGACATTTCTCCAAAGAACTCACATGAAAAGTCACTTTATGACAATTATAAAAGCATCAAATTAAATAAGAAGTATATAAAGTTTTATTAGGGAACTAAAAAAATCAGTGCAATCAAAACTGTAAAACACTGTGGGAGAAATGCTGAAGAAAACGTAAATAAATGGGTGTGTATCTGTGCTCATTGATTGGAAGAATTATTATTGTATATATGTATATATAATAATGTTATATATTCATAGAGTTCTTTCTATGCATTAAATTCCAATGCTATCAAAATCCCAATAGAAAGGGAGTTATCCAAAGACGAATGATCAATGTTGGATAGGTTGTGGCGAGCAAGGACCTCTCAAACCTGCTGACAATAATGTAGACTGGTGTAGCCATCACGGGAAATGGTTACAGAAGACCCTCAACTCATCAAAAATAGAATTGCCACCTGATCTAGCCACCTCTTCAGTCAGTGTGCACCCACAGGAAATTAACTAATACTTCATGGAGATAGTGTTCACTGAAGTTATTCACAAAGGACCAGATATGGAAATAGCCTAATTGTTCACTGCCTAATGAATAAATAAAGAAACATAAGAGAATGGGATATGATGCAGTCATCAGAAAAGGAGACATTGACATTTTTGTGACAGCATGGATGAACTTAGATAAATTTTATGGTAAGAAAAATTAGATACAGAAAGAAAACCACTGAGTGATATGAGTGGAAACTAAAATCATTAAATTGAGTACATAGAAACAGTGGAGTGGAGATTGTCAGATGTGGGAATTGGAAAAAAATGTAAAAACAGGTCAAGTGGCACTGATTTGTAACAGGTAGAATGTTAGGATTTATAATTAAGCTCATTACGCTGTGTACAAAAACTCTTGATAAGAATAAGTTTTTACTCTTATTGCTGTTCACATACAAAGGTAACCATGATGGACATGAATATGTAAATTTAAACATGATAGTATTTACATTTGTGTAACAATATTTTCTACCTTAAATATGTAGAATGAAAACAATTTTTATAAAGGAAAGACAGAAACCTATAGGCTTTAATAAAGCAGATTACACTCTAAAAGCGTGTCTCTGCCAATCAATTGAAATTAATAAAATAGCCTAATAGCCCCAGGGAAATAGAGAGATTTGAGGAGTCTGCATTAGAAAATGAGCTGCAGTACTTT
>NW_008355473.1:862051-864511 GCF_000622305.1 Nannospalax galili | reverse complement strand
TTTGTCTTTATATATAATGATACAGAAGTGCATGACAGATGATAGATGATAGAGAGATAGATAGAAAGATAGATAATAGAAAGATATATAGAGATGATAGATAGATAGATGATAGATGAGAGATAGATGAGAGATAGATTATTGATAGAAGATGAAAAGATGGTAGATATTATAGAGATATCTCTATCTCTTTATACTATATTAATACACAAGCTATCATTTCTTTAACATGAGGGATAAACACACAAATACAGGAATATGCATGCACACACATACAGACACACATGCATGTGCACGCACGTGCATACACACACACACACAAATACAGACATGCACTCATCTCCAATTTACGAACATGTCAGAATCATTTTCTTTACTACTATATGACCAAATAACTTTGAGTCGTGACTTTTAATTAGAACATATTAATCGTGGTAAAGATGTGCCACCATTACTTAGTCATATTGTGTTACTGGATACTTAATTTCCCTGTGACATCACTGGGCACTCTTACGAATGTAGACATGCAGGTATTTTTCCATATTTGGAGTGCATCTTTGAATAGATAGATTCTCTGAGGTAGACTGATTGTTCTTGAAGCAATTTGGCTCTTGATATGCATGGTCAAATAGATTTTCCTAACAAATAAACAATTTACACTTCTGTCATCAAAACATTCAAATGTTTGTTTCTCTGAATTCCTGCCAGGACAAGAACCATTATCTTAATTGTATTTGCCTATTTTTTTATCTTAGTTTCATTGAAATATATCAGTCTAAGCACTACCTTAGCAATATATATATATATATATATGTATATTTTTAGATACTTTAATTTGTGGCTATATATTCATAACTTTCCTGGATTGTTACTAGCCCTTTGCATTTAAACCACTGTGTTTTGCTGTCAAACTATATAAAATATAAGCACTGTTCTAGTTTGCTTTTCTGTTGCTTCGATAAAACAATGACCAATAGCCAATTCAGAAGAAAAGGGTTTATTTGATTTACAAGTACAAACTTCAAAAGAATGCTGTCCTGCTCTTCATAGCTTGCTTAGCTACCATTCTTAAACAACCCAGGCCCTCCTGCCCAGTGATGGCACCACTCAGGTAGGGCCAGTTCCTACTACCTCAACTAGCAATCAAGAAACGTGCCCACAAATGTACCCACAGGCCAATCTGGTGGAGAGATTTCCTCACTTGGAGTTTCCTCTCCCAGGTGTCTCTAGTTTATATCAAGTTGAGAAAAACTAAGCATCACAATTAACCCCTTTTCAACTCGACACACAAATGCATCACTATTAAATCATAACCTTTCCTTCTGTTCATCCCCATGTCTTGTTTATCCATGTCAATATCACAATATAAAAAAATAGTAACACTTCAAGAATCTCAGAGTCTTTAAAATATTCAAACACTCTAAAAATTCTAAGTCTCTTAAAAATTTTAGAAGTCTCTTAGCTGTGGGCTCTTGTAAAAACAAAAACAAGTTAAATACTTTATGTTAAAAGAGAAGAGTTAGGTACAATTAAGTAAAACCAAAATCCAATAGGGTAGCTTATGGTCCAACATCTGAGACTCACTCATCTTCTGGACTCCAAAGGGCTTGGGCAATCCCATTTCTCTGGCTCTGCCAAGTTTATCTGGTAGCCTCAGGGCAACTCCACTCCACACATGCTACTATCTTTGGTGGCCGTTTCAGGTTTTGGTATCTCCAATATGTAGGGTTCTCCATTGCTACTGAGACTGCACCCTCACCAATGGTCTCTCCAGGGACTCTGACCTTGTCACAGGTTGTCAGTCTTTGGCTTCTCTGCTTGACCTCTTCAATCCTGGTGTTTCCATTGCAACTGAGTCTACACCTTCACCAATAACTTCTTAGTCTCTCATAGTACCATGCCTCAGTTGCTCCCCATGACCATAGATGTAGAGGTTGCATTGTAGATGTGTGATTTAAGACCGGGCTCTTTATAGTCACTTGTTCTCTGCATTTGACTAGCTGTGGAACTTTATAATGGTCTGCATCTGTTGCAAAATGAAGCTTCTTTGGTGAGTGGTGAGAGGCATACTTGTCTATAAATATAAGGACATGCATTTAGTACACAGTATGAAATAATGTTGGTTTAGGGAAGTGACAGAAGTGGTTCTCTTCTCTAGGACCTAGAACCTCTCCAGACATGTGTACTTAGCTATGTTTACAGTACCATGAACGATTTCCCTCCCATTGAGCAGGCCTTAGTCCAATTAGACAGCTGTTGATTATCATGAAGGAAAAGAAGTACCACTCATGGTTCTTAGACTTTACAGCTGGGTAGGATCGTCAATTGGTAGCTTGTGTAGTATCTAATTTTTTAAAAACAGAAATACCAACTCTATTAAATTAAAAAAAGCAACAAAGGGGCCTGGAGAGATGGCTCAGCAGTTAAGAACACTAGTTGTTCTTGCAGAAGACCCAGCTT
>NW_008355473.1:859957-860747 GCF_000622305.1 Nannospalax galili | reverse complement strand
ATCTACATATATAGATATGTAAAAGAATAATAGTGTAGGCTCTCCATTATGGCCCGTGTTTAGCCACATGTTCCTAAACCTGATACCTGTGTCTGGTATGGGCTCCATCTTGTGAGGTATACCTTAAATCCACTTATAAGGTGACTAGTTACTCCCAAAACACTCATCTCACTCTTACACCGGTGGGCTTATCTTGTAGCTTGCTGTAACTTACAGAGTTCACAGCTGATCAAGGTTAGTGATTATTTTTCTCTTCCAGTAGTTTGTACTATGAAAACTAGTCAGAAAGGATGAAGTTTTGAAGTTCGTATCAATTTGCTTTCTCCTTGTTTGTTCTACAACCATGATGTAGGGTCTTCAGCAATAGGGCCTTACTGACAAATTCTGCCAGATAACCAAGAAGAGGAGCAGTGGCCAGTATTGTCTGAAGGAATATGGGGCCAGTGGTCAAAAGCTTCAAAAGAGGGACTGGAAGTCCACTTCTGGCATTAGGCTTTTTTCTTTGAAATTATGAAATTCTCAGGTATGTGGACGGAACTGGAAACAACCATCCTGAGCAACGTAACCTGGACCCAGAAGGGCAAAATTCGCATGTTCTTGCTCATTGCTGGATACTAGCTTTCAAGTCTTAGATATGCATATTTCAACTGGAAACTTCATAGAGGGGAAGATAAATGTTGTTCATGTGAGGGGAGATAGATGTTGTGATGTAAAGGGGGAAGGCAGAATAATAGAAAGAAAAGGGTTAAATGAAGAACAGGAAGACAGGGCAGAGGGGGGAGTACGGGGA
>NW_008355473.1:852544-855873 GCF_000622305.1 Nannospalax galili | reverse complement strand
TTTTTTAAGTTTTTAATGTATTTTTTAAAAACTTTTAAAAAATTATTTATTATTTTTATGTGTATGAGTATATTGCCTGAATGTGTGTAAGTGCACCTGTGTCATGCAATGCCTGTGAAGGTCAGAAGAGGGGCCCATTGGATCCCCTGGAACTGGAGTTTCAAATAGGGAAGATAGCTATCATGTGGGTGCTGGGAATTGAACTTGGGTCCTCTGCAAGAGCTCTGACTTGGGCCTCTGTGGGAACTCCTGAAGACAAAAGCAATCTGGCCACTCCAATATAAAATCAAAAGAGAGAACCAGAAGCTTAGACGAGCCAGCTTTTAGTCCCCAAAAAGTAAACCACAAAAGCACATAAAGTTTACATAAAGAAGCAGACCTAAACTTGAAGGCTTGAGTCTCACACAAGAATCAGAAACCACAAAAGAAATTCACATACCAAAATCACAGAGAAAAAAATAACATGAAAAGCCAAAATAACATATCCCCACCAAATAAAAATAGTCCTCTAGAGGAGAACAATGAGAACCCCATAGAGGTAATGCAGTACATGGAACTCAAAAATTACAAACATGATAAAAGAATTCAGTGAATTTAAAGAGCACACAAAAAAGAAATCAAAAGGAGATAGGGATAAACTTCTGAATGAATTCAGAAAAGAGCTAGAAATATTGAAGACTACTCAGGCTGAAATGAAGAAGGAAGTGAAACACTTAGTAAGCCAATTAGAAATGACAGGAGAAAGCCTCACCAACAAGCTGAATGAAATGGAAAACAGAATATCAAGAGTGGAAGATAAAGTGGATGAACTAGACCACTCAAGGAAAGATTACGAAAAATTTAAGAAAGCACAAGAATGGAATATGCAGAAATTGTGTGGTATGAAGACTGGAAGATAAAGTGGATGAACTGGACCACTCAAGCAAAGATTATGAAAAATTTAAGAAAGCATGAGAATGGAATATGCAGGAACTGTGTGACACCATAAAAAGACCAAACTTATGAATCATAGGCATACAGGAAAGATAAGAACCCCAAGGTAATGACAGGGACCAGATCCTCAACAGAATCATAGAAGAAATTTTCCCAAAATTAAAGAAAGACATGTCAATACAAATACAAGAAGCATATAGAACACCAGACAGGACCAGAAAAAAAAAATCTTCACAGAACAAAGAGACAATACTGAAAGCTGCAAAAGAGAAACAACAAGTCACATATAAAGGAAAACCCATTAGGATTACAGCTGACTTTTCAGTGCAAACTATGAAAGCCAGAAGAGCCTAGATAAAAGTATTCCCAGTTTTAAATGACCACAGATGCCAACACAGATTACTATACCCAGCCAAAATCTCTATTATACTTGAAGGGGAAAGAAAATCTTCCATGACATAAACAGGCTGAAAGGAATTCATGTCCACCAATCCAGCCCTTCAGAGAGTTCTTGAAGCAAGGAAGCAAGTTCTGAAGAAAGGAACGACTATACCTAAGGGGTTGCGGAAAGAAATTCAATGAAAGTATAACTGTGAAAAAGTACAGCTATATCAAGAATGTAAACAGAAATAAAAATGACATTCAATACACATCTTTCATTAATAACTTTAAATATTAACATACTGAACTCCCCAGTCAAAAGACACAGCTAGGTGAATGGATTAAGAAACAAAACCCATCTTTTTGTTGTCTGCAAGAAACTCATCTCACTTTCAAGGACAGGCACTATCTTAAGGTGAAAGGATGGAAAAAATATATACCAAGTGAATAGTTCTAAGAAAAAAGCAGGTGTTGCAATTCTAATATCTGACAAAATACACTTTAAACTAAAACTAATCAAAGGAGATAAAGAGGGCCACTTCGTTCAGATCAAAGGAACAATAAACCAAGAAAATATTACAATCATGAACATATATTCACCAAACTCTGGGGCACCCAACTTCATAAAAACAACACTACAGGACTTTAAGACTCAGATTAATCCCAACTTATTAATAGTAGGCGACTTCAATACCCCACTGTCTCCATTAGATAGATCAACAGGGCAGAGAGTTGACAGAGAGAAATCTGAATTAAACAATACCATATTCAAATGGACCTAACAGACATCTACTGAATATTCCACCCAAGCAACAAAGGACATATTTCTATTCACCGCCCCATGGAACATTCTCCAAAATCAACCATATACTGGGGCACAAAAGAAACCTCAAGAAATACAAAAATATTGAAATAATTCCATGCATTCTATCAGACCACGAGGTAATAAAGCTAAAAATCAACAGCGGAAGAAGCCGCATGAACACATGAAGATTAAACAACACACTCCTGAATGATGAATGGGTCAAAAGAGAAATTAAGAATACATTAAAAAATCAGAAAGAGCCCAAATAAATGACCTAACACTGCAACTCAAGGCACTGGAAAGGCAAGAACAAGTGAAACCCAAACCCAGCAGAAGAGAAGAAATAACAAAAATCAGAGCAGAAATGAATGAAATAGAAACAAAGAAAGAAATGCAAAGAATCAATGAATCTAAGAGCTGGTTCTTTGAAAAGCTAAACAACATAGACACACGCTTAGCCCAGTAAATCAAAAGAAAGAAAGAGCAAATCAAAATCGAAATCAGAGATGAAAGGGGAAACATCACGACAGACACCCAAAAGATCCAGACCATTATAAGGGAATATTTTAAAAACCTATACACTACAAAATTTGAAAATCTAAAAGAAATGGATGGATAGCTAAAATTATGGAAATCACCAAAGTTAAACCAAGAAGAGATCAACAATTAAAACAGAGGCAAAACACATAAGGAAATTGAAACAGTAATACAAAACCTCCCGACTAAAAAAAGCCCAGGACCAGATGGATTTATGGCAGAATTCTATCAGATATTTAAACAAGATCTACATCCAATATTGCTTAATTTACTCAAAAAGATAGAAATGGAGGGAGAACTTCCAAATTCCTTTTATGAAGCAAGTATCACTCTAATACCAAAGTCAGGCAAAGATACAACCAAAAAAGAAAACAATAGATGCATATCCTTAATGAACATAGATACAAAAGTTCTCAACAAGATACTTACAAACCGTATACAGACACACATCAAAAAGATTATCCACCATAATCAAGTTGGCTTCATTCCAGAGATGCAGGGATGGTTCAATATATGTAAGTCATAAACATCATAAATCATATAAATGGACTCAAAGACAAGAACCACATGGTCATCTCAATAAAGCAGAGAAGGCCTTTGACAAAATTCAACATGCACTTATGTTCAAAGTCCTAGAGAGAATTGGACAGGAGGGAACATCCCTCAACATAAT
>NW_008355473.1:850971-851803 GCF_000622305.1 Nannospalax galili | reverse complement strand
GTATAGCCAAAACAACCCTGAGAACTAAGAGCAATGCTGGGGGGATTACTATACCAGATTTTAAGCTCTTCTACAGAGCTATAGTCATAAAAACAATATGGTACTGGCATAAAAATAACCCCATACACCAATGGAACAAAATTGAAGACGCAAAAATGAGTCCTTGCAATTTTAGCCACCTGATTTTTGACAAAGGGGCCAAGAACATTAACTGGAGGAAAGACAGCATGTTCAGCAAATGGTGCTGGCAAAACTGGATCTCCACTTGTAGAAGAATGAAACTAAACCCCTATCTTTCACCGTGCACAAAAGACAATTGCAAATGGCTCAAAGACCTCAATGTAAAGCCTGAAACTCTGAAACTCTTAGAAGAATACATTGGGAAACACCTACAAGATATACGTGTAGGAAAGGATTTTCTAAACCGGACATCAATTGCTCAGGAAACAAGGTCAAGAATCAACAAATGGGACCAGATTAAACTAAAAAGCTTCTGTACATCAAAGGAGGCAACTAGGGAAGTGAAGAGAAAACCCACAGAATGGGAGAAAATCTTCACCAGGGACACATCTGATAGAGGTTTAACATTCAGAATGTATAACGAACTTAAAAAACCAAGAATCGAGATAGGAAGTAACCCAATGAAAAGATGGGCTAGGGAGCTGAACAGAGAGTTCTCAGAAGGGGAAGTAAAGATGGCTAAGAAGCATCTTAAAATATGTTCAACAACCCTAATAATTAGGGAAATGCAAATTAAAAGCACTTTAAGATTTCAGCTTACCCCAGTCAGACTGGCTAAGATCAAGAGAACAAATGATACCAAATGTTGGAG
>NW_008355473.1:849789-850774 GCF_000622305.1 Nannospalax galili | reverse complement strand
CTCTTTTCACAATAGCTAAGAGATGGAAGCAACCTAAGTGTCCCTCAGCTGATGAGTGGATAATGAAAATGCAGTTCATTTATACGATGGAATTTTACTCAGCAATAAACAAAGATGAAATCATGAAATTTGCAGGTTAATGAATGGAACTAGAAACTGTTTGCTAAGTGAAGTAACACGGACTCAGAAAAAAAAATCAATGTATGTTCTCCATCATATGTGGATCCTGAAACCAAATCCTGATAAGTGAGTATATATCCAGACATAACTACAGGAACCAGGATAATGGAAAGGAACCAGAGAGGTAAAGGAAAGAAAGAACCTGAGAGAGAATAACAGTAGGAAACAGGCCTTAATAAGGGAGATATGGATAAAAATTGGGTTAGTTTAAGGGAGTGGGGAGGGAAGGGTGTACAAGGAACCTAGGAGATAAAGGGAAAGAAGGAGTTCAAGAGAGGTAGGACCATAGGAGAAGGGTATTATTAAGGGAGAAAGGGGAAAAATGGGGGAACCTTAATTGAGGAAACCATGATGGAGGGGTTAGACAATGCGAGAGACAAATAATACCTAGCTAATTTTAAAAACCAGAGGGAACCTTATTAGTCCAACAACCTACTGACAAATTATACCTACCAGATCAGGAAATATATGTCTAGGCAAGGTTAATGTGAGAACAATTGTTCTTTGCCAAGGCTTTGTCTACATGGCACACAGTAATTAAAAGTACAAGACTGGTGGAACTAACCTTCTTGGATGTTTAATAGCCATAGTTTGAGGCCTATACTAATTTGCTAAGAGGGACATAAAGGACAATTTTTGCTCCTTGCCCTCCTAAGTCGACTAGTTCCAGGGGACTATGAGCATCTCTCAAAATGTCCTGTAATTTTGGTTGGTCACCTGTCCTCTTGATCAAGGAGGCCAAGGAGACCCCATGAGATAGACTTGAACCAGTGTCCAGTCTACAAAGAGGAGGGTCAACACAGAG
>NW_008355473.1:842313-849392 GCF_000622305.1 Nannospalax galili | reverse complement strand
ACTATTGGCAAGTGATTGCTGCTAGATGAGGAACAGCTGACCTTCCTAAAACAAAGACCTCTAGATAGGCTGACTAGATTTACCAGACGGACAAGTAGTGGGGAATGGCTGGGGCTGCTGAAAATACAGCAGACAGTAGCAGGGATAACAGAGTATAAGGGCTCTAGTGGGGAGACGGAGACTATGGGAGGGTGCCATCTGGGAAATGGGTGTATAGTTGAATAAGATGATTTGAAATGTTCTGTGTGATATATACACAAAAAAAATCAACAAATTTTTTAAATGAATTTTTAAAAATGAGGAGAAAGAATAAAAATGTATGTCACGTTAATTAGTAGAGGTGATAAACACTACCATTGAAATCTACCCGATGACTTTATAGACACACACAGGTGCCAAGGATCCAAGTGCAAGTGATTATGACTAGTAATAATCAGATACATACAGATTAGAAACGCATTCTCCAACATCTCAGTGTTAGTACCAAAAGCAATGACTCTTTCTGTAAGAAACAGTATATTTTTAAATGAAATGGAGATCTTTTTTAAAGGGTTCAATATTGTATAACTGTATTAATTCAACAGTGAACCTGAAAATTTATAGCTACTTTTGAAAGAGATGTATCTTTGCTCTGGAAATGGTTATTGAGTATGTTAAAGCTGTAATGAAATTCTTCTTCTAAAAAATAAAAATTTAAAAATATTTCCCATGATGGCTTCTGCTATTAACTAGTTTCAGAGTTTCAGGTCTTAGATCTATTTTTAACTGATTTTTATACAGGGTAAAAGATATTGTTCAAGTTTCAATCTCCTTCATGTGAACATATACTTTCTTCAACACCTTTTGTTAAACTGCCATTTCTCTAGTGCTTGTTTTTGGCACCTTTGTTAACAATCAGGTGGCTGTTGGTGTGAGGATTATTTCCAGGCTCTATATTTATCTATGTATCTATGCTGTTTTGTCACAGTGACTCTCAAATATTTTGTGAAATAAGGTCTTGTAATTCCTCCAGCTTTGCTCTTTTGGTGAAATTGCTTTGGCTCTGTGAGGTCCATTGTGATAGTATGTAAATTTTAAAATTGTTTTTGTTAGTTCTGTAAAGAATATCATTAGTGTTTGGGGAGTATGGGGGTGTTTGTTTGTTTATTTAGTTGGTTGGTTGGTTTGGTTTGGTTTTTAGAGACCAGGTCTCAATATGTAGGCTTGGCTGGCCAGGTTCCTCTTGTTTATTTCGTGGGGATTGGAGGACAGATGCTCATCTATGAAAACATACAGACTGGAATCTCTGTTAGAAATGGCTCATCTACCTGTTCTCAAAAATGCAATGTTTGAAATGCCCTTAGCTGTTTGCTATTTTCCTTTGTCTCTGAAACAGATTAGAGATGGGTAGTCTGCCCCTGGATAGGGGGTTTTGGAGTATGCTCCAAATGAAACATGATCACTTTGGGATAAGAGAGCCCTCTTCTTTCCCAGAGTCTGCTCCTCTCTGGGTGGACTTCCCCTAGGAGGAGCATATTGGCCAGAAGTTTTCCTCCTTCAAATTCTTTCAGCTGTGGTACTTGTCAGATGTTAAAAGACAGTTAAGTCCTGGTTGAATGAAAGAAGTTCCTGTGGTGTTTACTTCCTAGGGATTCTTATACTCTGCACCCTAGGGACCAGGTAAAAGCTGCAGTTCCAGTGGGTCTCCATATAGCTCTGAGTGTAGTGGTGAGAGGGCAATAGAGCCACAAAGCCCAGTGCTGGGAGAGAACAGCAGGTGCTGCATGATTTACCGCTCTCAATCCTGGCATCCCCTTTCAAAACCATCCCCAGGTCATACAGGGCAAATTCCATAATAACCTAAGGCAGAGACAACCCAAGAGCCTTGGGCCTTCTGCTAGGAATGGTAGGCATCTTGGCAGAAGGGTAGGATCCCTCATTCACCAGTTCTAGACGGCAGTGCACCCCCTTCATTTCATAACGCAGCCACATTTCCCACAGCATAGAACTTTCTGTAGATTTGTGTCAGAGTCACTCCCCAAACCAAGAGTGTCTGTGAGGCAGCCACCTGCTAAGGAAGGGCACAGGAGTGCCCATAGAGTCCAGATGAGGGAATACACAGGGGTTTCTGATCTCCAGAGGAATATAACCGCAATGAGACCCTTCTTGGGATGGCTCCTGGCTGCATAATACTGAGCATCCACTGAGAGAGGCAGAGAACTTCTCTGAAGCAGCCTGCTGAGCAGACCTGAGGTGTCCTATCTGTTCCATCTGAGTGTCTGTAAGGTGATGGCTCTATACCAATAAAACCTCTGGTTTTCACCTGTACTCCTGCCAAGGGGAAAGCCTCTATCCTGCCATGGAGCCACATAACAGGTGTTGGGGCACTCTTCATCTCTTGCTACGCTATTATCCTAAGACTCTGGCTTTTTCTGCTGTTCATTTCTGGGTCTCTCCCTCAGACAGTCATCTCAACATACAACTCTATACCCAGTGCACTGAGCGCCTTAGCATCTTGGTGGGATGCTAAGTACCCCTGTTCTGCAACCCTGCCTCATTTCTCCTACTGTTTCTCCTACTCTAGATGCTTGTGAAAATTCAAGACACTTGTTGCCCTACTTTCTTGTATGTGTATTCTATTCAATTAAAGCACTAAAATTGTTCCAGGAATTAAGAACTTATTACCTAATAGGAATACAAAACCAATACAGATAAAATAGCCATAGGATGCAAATAGAGCTCCAACTGTAATTGCAGAAACGTAAAAAGGTATGGATGGATGATCAGATAAACAAATGAGTTCACCTTTATCACATCATTCCTGATAGGATTTGCATATGGGTTGAGTTTCCCAGATGTTCCTATGCTGGAGGCTTGCCCCCAGTGTGGCTTTGTTGAAGTTGGTGGGTGCCTTAAGAGGTCTGTTTAGTCAGAGATAATTAGGTCACTTACGATATCATCCTTAAGAGAGGCTAATGGCGTTCTCAAATTTTGGGCTAATTCCTTCAGGGATGATCGTTGTTGTTAGGTGAGGCTAGATCCCCTTAGGTGCTGTCCTCCGAACATACTCTCACCATTGCAGTATCCTCTCCTCTGTCATGAAGCCCTCATCAGAAGCAAGTAGATGCCAGCACTATACATTTGAACCTCCAGGTCTATGAGCCCAATAAATCTCAAGTGCATTGTTAAAACAACAGAAAATGGACTATTACCCTCTGGGGCTGGAGAGATGGCTCAGAAGTTAAGAGTACTGGCTGCTCTTGCAGTGGACCTGGGTTCAGTTCCCAACACCCATATGTTGCTAACAACCATCCATAATTCCAGTTCCAGAGGACCTGACGACCTCTTCTGACAGTGCACTTACATGCATGGAGGCAATACATTGAATACACACAAAAAATAAAAATAATAAATAAAATATTTTTTAGGAAAAGAAGTTTTGGGGCTGGAGAGATGGCTTAGTGGTTAAGAGTACTGGCTGTTCTTGCAGAGGACCCAAGTTCAAATTCCAGCACCAACATGGAGGCTAACAACCATCTGTAACTCCAGTTCCAGGGGATCGGACACCCTTTTCTAATCTCTACAGGCATTGTATGACACAGGTGTGCTTACATATACTCATACACATAAAATTGAAAGAAAGAAAGAAAGAAAGAAAGGAAGGAAGGAAGGAAGGAAGGAAGGAAGGAAGGAAGGAAAGAAAGAAAGAAAGAAAGAAAGAAAGAAAGAAAGAAAGAAAGAAAGAAAGAAAGTTTCCTGAAGATCAAGGTATGAGAGGTCCTCAGGAACACTGCAGCAACTTTATCAGTATAAACCACACTGTCCCTGGGCCAGCCCTTCACCATTCTGCACACTTACCTCCATGCTTCCATCACACCATTCCTGCAAGTCCCTTTCCTATCTACCCTTTAAGTCCACAAGTGAACACCAAGCTATTCATCAAGCCAATGCTCCAATAAATGTCCCTTGTATTTTGGCACACTCAAGTAGCAAGGAAGGTTCATGTTCTTCCTGCCCTTTACTTCCCAGGGGAAAAAATGAGTCACACTTAACACAAACTTTAGCAGAGCACAAAGGATAAGAACAAACGGCCTCAGCAGGACCTTTGACTTATCTTCACACAGGCAGAACTGGTAAAAGAAAGGAGCCAGGGGCTCCTCCCAAGCCCATGTGACCCCTGAGGGACAGATCCTCAAACCACCTGAAGAGTAATAATAAATTTGTTTATTTGGGACAATTGTATTGTCTTAAGCACCCAAAAGGAAAGTACAACCAAAAATTAAAGTGATCAGTATATTTCTTTTAAGAGTTCAAGGGATTACACTTTCTAGACAGTAGATTAAGTCCATATAAAATGAGATTTAGGCAATTATTTCTCATTGATTATTTTGTTTCTAAGCAGAAAGTCCTGCTTAGATGTAAGACTTCAAATCTTGGTCTGCAATACTGTAGTGCCCACCTGTAGCTAAGGGAGACAACCCACTACTGTTCTAAGATGATGGATAAATTTGTTTTCTCCCCCTATCTAGAAGCCTTTGAGAGGGAACTGACACAGATTCTAACCACTCCAACAGCTCAAGGTGCCTGAAAACAAATCCTGAGTCCATCACTCTCAAGTCCAGCCTTGGCAGACAAAAGAAAAATGAGGAGGAACCCAATGGAAGGATGCTTTTGGAAGCTCTTGTCAAGAAATTCCAATGGACTCTCATATGAACATTTTAAATTTGCCCTGTTTGGCTTTTTTCTGGTTCCCTGTCTAGAACTTGTAATACTAACTACACTTGCCTTTGCTTCTCCTTCACATCTCCTAGGCATCAGTCAAGGACTTTCTTTTCTCCCTACAGTTAAGACTTAATGCAATTTGGAAGTCTTTTAGGTAGACCCACTGAAGGAGTACCCCAATTGCCTCTCCCTGCATCCCTGTTCAGCATGGAAGAAGCCAGAGTAGTCTGTGACCCGATTCTCTATCAACAATTTGGGTAACCCCTTCAGAGGATAGTGTAATAAGAATAGGAGGTAGGAATTGGCTAGGCAGTTAGGTAAAAAGACCCCAAAGAAAAGCATCCAGTTTCTTGGCTAAAAGTCAAAATGTACTTGGGCCTCTTAGCAACATACTCTGTTCCAAAGGCCAAAAATGTCAAACATATTTGGGAGCTCTTATCTAATCCCTAAAATATTTTAGGGTTACCTCTAAAATATTAGTAAATGTTAGCAAAAACCCCATTAAAAAAAAAAGAAAGAGTGCAGGAAAAAGTGATGAGGAGATATGGTAGGAGTTGGAAAACATATTTGGGAGCTCTTATCTAATCCCTAAAATATTTTAGGATTACCTCTAAAATATTAGTAAATGTTAGCAAAAACCCCATTAAAAAAAAGAAAGAGTACAGGAAAAAGTGATGAGGAGATATGGTAGGAGTTGGAGGGGAGGGGATGGGCGTGAATTTGATAAAAATGCCTATGTGCATGCATGAAATTATCAATAAATTTTTTTAAGTTAAAAAAAAAGAACAAGGGGCTGGAGAGACAGCTCAGTGGTTAAGAACACTTGTTGTTCTTGCAGAAGACCCAGGTTTGAATCCCAGCACCCACATAGCAACTAACAACTGTCCATAACTCTGGTCCCAGGGGATTCGACAGCCTCTTCTGACCAATGTCCTATGTGCATGCATGAAATTATCAATAAATTTTTTTAAGTTAAAAAAAAAGAACAAGGGGCTGGAGAGACGGCTCAGCGGTTAAGAACACTGGTTGTTCTTGCAGAAGACCCAGGTTTGAATCCCAGCACCCACATAGCAACTAACAACTGTCCATAACTCCGGTCCCAGGGGATCCGACAGCCTCTTCTGACCAATGCGGACATTACACGACATGGGTGCACTTACCTACATGCAGGCAATACAAGCATACACATAAAATTAAAATAATAATTTTTTAAAGTTTAAAAAAAGAACAAATGGCCTCAGCCTGAGCTGTAGAAAGATGGTTCATGTGAAAGGGGATTGCCTGGGGAAGCACTGGGCAGGACAGTTCTCTGGGTACAAGGTTGAGCAAGATTTCTCTCTCCCCACCTCTGAAAAAGGATGGAAGGTGACTGGCATCTCAGGCTGAGAGGGAAGAAATGGGCTTCTGACCTGGACAAAAGATCATGAGGAGAACAGAAGGATCAGTCAGTCCTGGGAGGATGCTCTCCTTTCTGCCTTCATTTGAGGCACTTTAGAAATTTTACAGGAACGTACAGAAACTAAAACAGTAAGAATCTCAGTCCACCTCTTTCTGGTTGTGGGTCTACCTTTCAGGTCATGGATTATACCTCTTCATGTCATTTATGTAACATAGAAAATGACAACGTATATGTTGTTTGTTTGTTTTTGTTTGTTTTGTTTTGTTTTGTTTTGAGACAGGGTCTCCCTGTAGTCCCAGCTAACCTGGAGCTTAGAGAGATCCACCTGCCTCTGCCTCCTTCCTGGGTGCTGGGATTAAAGGCATGTGCCACCTCACCGGGCATGTTATTTCTAATTTAGCCATTTGGTATGTCTTTGTTTATCCTGGTTGTGCTGTGCCTGGGCAGCAGCCACCCAGAAGCCTCCAGGGCAGAAGCACCTTTTCCTTTTGTCATGCTGACATCTGCTGGACACTAAAAAATTTACAGGTGAAGACCAATGTTTTTTCCTAAAGTTTCTTGTGGGTTTGATTTAATGAACAGGGGTCCACGACTAGAGAGTGGGGAAACTAAAAGGATATTCTGTTAAAAATAAAATAAATTATTTAATTTAAAATAAGAGGGTGATTGGCAATCAATCACTGCTGGGTGAAGGAGAGTTGGTGTTTTTCGAGGGAGTGACCTTAGATAGGTTGACCAGGCTCCGGTGGATGAACTCACACTGAGGGACATCTGGGGACACAAACTTGACTTGATAGGCCTTAACATACATGAAGGAATACATGAAATCCAGTGGTGGGGGCTATGGGGGATACAGACAAGGGAGAGGGTCTACATATAATTAAGATGTATTGTATGAAATACAGAAAAAAATGATAAAAATATATATTGAAAAAATTAAAACTACAGAAATCACATTTTAGAATAAAGGGTATTTGTT
>NW_008355473.1:836056-840584 GCF_000622305.1 Nannospalax galili | reverse complement strand
TAAATATATATATAGGAAATATATATTTTTCAAATATATATATGAAAGTGATTTCATATTTTTAGGCTTTAGGACTATAGAAAGGCAGAGGTAACTGATGTGCACTTGTGTTGCTGATGAGTAGGAAGGCGTGTGAGTTTGCAAAGCATATGAAGAGTAATTTCTAAAGAGACCAGGCCTTTAGAACAATTTATGTTCTTAAAATCTTGATTCCACAAATAATGTTTTAAAATAAAAAGTCATTCCCAACGTAGTGCATGAAATTACATCTCTAAAGCCAAGTGTGATGGTGCATATGCCTGATCCCAACACTTAAGCAATAGAAGCAGGCGGATCTGGAGTTCAGGATCACTCTCAGCTAGAGAGTGACTTCAAAGCCAGCTTGGGCTACATGAAAATTTTTCCAAAACACCAAAAGCAAAATTAAAAATATGTCCATAAATGTCCAGGACATTAACAAGTATACATACACTGCTCATAGACTCAGTGGTTCTTTTTTAATATTTTACTGTATTTTATTTTTGTTTTAATTGAGTATTTGCAATTTTCATACACTATAATTTGATGGCATTTAGATCCCCTCTTCTATCTAACCATTTCGCCACAATTTTCCCTCCCCCCCCTCCCGGGGACCCGAGTGCGCCCTCTGAGGACTCTAGGGTCTCCCGGTTCCTGATGTGGATTAACAAAACGACATAAGACACTCTATTTGAATTTAGCATAGTTTATATGACGTCTGGGAAGGGGGGTGGCTTACAAGACATGGGTTCTCATAGGCTTATATTTGGATCACCCGCCACCAGCTTGTCCTGCCTGGCCCCACGGGCTGCTGCCTCATCCCCCTGGTGCCAGCTCACGGGCCCAAGCGAGTGCCTCATCTTGCCCTCAGAGCCCCTAGACAGGAGGGACATCTGTGCATGTGGCGCTGGCTTAACTAGCTCGCCCCGCCCCAAAGTGGTGCCGACTCCACCTCTTTCTCCCAGTGTGCTCTGCGCTGCCCAGACTTGCTCTGGTCAGCTCCAGGTTTTCCTAGCAGTTTTCAGGTTACAACCCCTCCCCTTACTGCCATCTGCCCGATTTAATGTACTCTGAATAATAAGGTCTATAGGGTCTGATTTATGTTCTTCAATGTGGGTCCATCCACTGGAGCCTCATTAACCTATCAAGAATCCCATCCGTGTAAGAGACAATCTCTCCCGGTCCCAGCACCTTTCAGTTGACAGAAGTTCCTTAGTTTGGGGTCTTTTTCCCATTTTCCCATGCCTATGCTGGACTCTTGTCTGGTTTGAGCTTGCACGAAACTTGTGCATGCTGTCACCATTGCTGTGAGCTCATATGAAAAACTGACCAGCTGTCTGGAAAACTCTGTTTCCTTGTGACCATCCACCTCCTCTGACTTTTACAATCTTTCCGCTCCCTCTTCCAGAATGATCTCTGAGCGCTGAGAGGCAGAAGTTTGAAATAAGTGTCCTATTCAGTGATAAGCAGTATATAACCACTGTCTAATTGGATTCAATGGTTCTTTATCAAACGTGTACATCAGATGCCTGCCACTGAAAATATAGATGCCTCCTATAAGAATTTTCCACTTCAGTTGGACTGGGGAATGTCTAGACATTAGGATACTGGGCTATTCTTCTATGTAATTCTCCTACACTCACGTCTAAGAGGGGAGCCTCAGTTTAATAGAAGAAAAAAAAAAACAGACACCAAATGTCACTTATAAACCAACTTTCCTGCACAAAACATCTGATTGCATGTTAACAGTCCAGATGGAAGAAAGAAAGCCCTATACCTGATGACTTGGAAATGTGACTGCCTAGAGAAGCACCTGCCAAAATTAGAGTCATGTCTGAGGACTGTGAGCAGTATTCACATGAAATATCATTTAATGTAGTAGTACACATGTGGTAGTAATGTGTGGTAGTAATATGTGGTAGTAATAATGTGTAGTAGTACACATGTGTGCACATGCATGTAGAGGACAAAGGACAAACTTCACTGTCATCCTCAGAAATGGAGTCCATCTCCTTTAAGACAGGATGGTTCATTGGCCTGGAACTCACCAATTAGCTAAGACCAGGATCTTTAGATCTCCCCCTCCCCTAAAACTTGGATTATGCGCACACACCACCACACCTAGCATTTTTATGGATTCTGGTACTCATGCTTGTAGTCAAGCACTTCACAGACTGAGCCATCTCCTCGTCTTATAGCATTATTTTTTAAAATGAGTATTTTTAGCTGTTAGTTTTTTCCAAATATCAATGTAGGAATGGGCCTTCTGCAGCTGCAGAAGCCATGGAATTTCTTGGCTTGCTTACAAGTGGCTTGGCCTCTTTCTAGGGCCTTAAAGTGGCCAAGCATCTCTGATCCGCCTTCTAAAAACCACCTGAGCCAGAGACAGCCCAACAGCTTTGGAAATAGTTCAGAAAGGCAACTTGGCAGAAAGAGATGCATTCTGGGGAAGTCTGACAATTTCCTAGAAGATGTCTGTAGAGTCTCAAGAAGGAATACCCTCCAATATGCACCTAAATGGTGTATGGGCTGCCTATCATATGGAGATGGAACTCTACCATTTCTAGATTTGGGGTTTATTTTCTAGAGAAGATGGAAATGTGGCTTTTTATATAAACTTCCTTTAGTAAAATTAGTCCACAATTAATTCCAAAACAATGTTTGTTTGCGTAGGCTAAACAAAACACTTTTGGACAGTCAGAGTACACCTATAAATTGGAGACCTCTGCATCTGTGTCTCAGAACCCTTCCTGCTCTGTACCTTCTGTGTATCCCTGAAGCAATCGCAGCAATGAATCACAGCAGTGAGTTATATGGATACAAAATATATAAAGAGTGCATCCTTTGAATGACAGTGTATAAAACAGTCCCCCTACCTATCATGTGGCCAAATTTATTTCATTCTTTCTTAATGTAAATGTGAGTTCCCATAAACAGCTTCCTAAGACTGCACTCTAAATCAAAGTTCTGACGCTTGTGTCTGTTAAAACACCTTGCTTTCCTGAACAGAATTTGCTGAACTTACATCATAAGGTACCCAGATATGTGACTCTTTCTTAATGTATGCTTATACAGTTTGGTAGAGGCCATGTTTCTGTTCACTACTGCACCCTATGGGGGCATGTTATGCTCAGTGTAGCTTTAATGAATTGTAGATTCATCTTCATCCCATCAGGCAAAACTTTTCTCCTTGGTGTCCCTGGTCTGACCCTTGCTGCCTGTTTTTCAACCTCTAGATCCTAGGTCTTGGATAACATCAGAGCATGTCCCCCTCTCCCATCCTTCTCGTTAAGACTCATCTCAAACCCAGAGGTATCCAAGACATCCACACTCAGCCTAGAGCTAAAGCTTCTTTGCATTAGGAGGAGACTCCCATCTCAGTAACACACACAGACACCTGCATCTTGGATGCTAATAGTAGGAGAAATTTGTCAGCACAGTATTTAATTCTACTCACTGCATATATTTTGCATTCTGGTTTTATTTCATATGAGTAACAGTATGACAAGTAATGGGCCCTTCTCTAGACTCACTGAGAAAATCTCATTACCTTCCAAGACAAATTGAATTTTTTGATGTTGAGAAGAATTTCATGAGGCTCATCCCTAAGCCTATAAAAAAACATCAGCTAAAGCTGATTAACCCACAGAAATCCCCCACAGAAAGCAGCTAAACTGAAAATGAGGGTAATGGTTGAGGGAGAAGCTTAGAAGGAGGAAAATGAACACCATACAAAGATGACTTCTAAGGAGCAGCAGAGAAAAGGAAAGACAAGGGCAGGGAAAAGAAGATTAAGTGGGGGAAAAGACGGAGCAGAGCTTCAGAGGTGGACATGATTGGGGGAGGGTATCGGTCCAAAATTCTACTCTCTGCTCTTTCAGTTTCTGTCCAACGGTGATGTTCAGATCCAACATCAGGTACTTCTCACTCTGATCATAGACTGGCCATACAGGAAGGCCATCCCCATTAGGATCCCTGAAAGTGAAAGAACACAGTGGGAGGTGAGATAGTCATCCTCAAACCCTTGACCTGAGGAAGGCCAGCAGGTCCACTTACCCACTCCGAGCAAAGTTAGCCCAGTATTTCATCATCTTCCTGCTCAGCAACTTCTCCTCCTCGGTGGCTTCTTCTGTAGATGAACACAAATCCAGCTGCTCACCAGGACTCATCAGGATCCCAGGGAGCCTCCCATTCAATGGATCCTATTCATATCCCTGCCCCTACTCAGGACCTCAAAAACTTACTGTCATTGTACTCACTTTGTGGGATATGCAGTTGAAACAGTAAGCAACTGGGGTTCACCCAAAGAATCCTGGCTTCCAAACAATGAAAACCGAACACACCTGAACATGTTGTCCTTGTCTACCACCTGTTCCTGCCATCCCCATGAAACTGCTGTTTGCTTTTGTTTTGGTGGGGGGGAAGACTGATTGATATTCTCTCTCTCTCTCTCTCTCTCTCTCTCTCTCTCTCTCTCTTTCTGCGTTTTTTTCTACTTTTTCTTTCCCCC
>NW_008355473.1:823256-836017 GCF_000622305.1 Nannospalax galili | reverse complement strand
TCTCTCTCTCTCTCCCCCCCCTCCAATCATCCCATTATCCCTGAAAGGTTGTTTCCAAGATGCCCCCTACTGATACCAAATTCCAATAATGCACAAGTACAGTATGTGTCGCATGTAGTCTTTGCAAATCCCCCTTGCGCTTTTAAATAATTTCTGCCTTACCTATAATAACATCTAGCACAGTGCAAATGATAGATAGTTGTCCATGCATGCCGTATTCTTTAGGAGATAATGTTAAGAAAAAAATCTGCACATGTTTAGTATATAATGTCCCCCAGTATTTTCAATCTGCGGATAGTTGAATCGCAGATACAGGGGAACAGCTGCAATGTATTTCTTTATTTGAAGAGGTAATACCCAATTAACAAACAAAATTCAATGGTGAGAACAAATGCCTCATATCTCATCAAAATAAGCTTCACTCTATTGCTTCCCTGAAGATACATGGCTACGAACTCCCAGACAAGCACTGCAGCCAACTTCTTGAGCACTTCAGGAAGGCAGGCTCTGCCTGCGCTTGGGTAAGTGGGCACCTCCTTACACATTTGGTCATCCATCAGCACATGTTATATACCTAATTCTTTTTATGAAAATTGTATCTACAAGCTCTACATTGTCATCTGTAAATCTTCCAACTGTTGTTCTAGAAAATCAAAATATGCATTTAAATATAAGTTATATGCAACTGATTTCAATGACATTTAAGTGCATACTAAATATAGTACATACATCTAGTGTTACACAAGTAGAATTGCAAAACTACAAATTGTATACATTTTAAATGTTAATAGACTTCTACTAATGTATGAAATTGTCTGTTCCCCATACCTGCTGCAATGTACTGGTTATCACGTGTTGTTCTCTGGGGCTAGAGAGATGGCTCGGTGGTTAAGAGCACTCAGAGGACCCAGTTCAGTTCCCAACACCCACGTGGTGGCTAACAATCATCTGTAACTCCAGTTCTAGGGGATCCTATGCCCTCTTCTGGCCTACATGGGCATTGCACTCACAGGTACACTTACATACATGCAGGCAAAGCACTCATATACAAAAATAATAAATAATTTTTAAATGTATTGTCCTTGCTTCACAACTCATGTATGCAGGTGTCTTCATTGACTCAATAGGCCCTAATATATAGAACAGAGTACATGAAATCAGGGTAGGGGTGTTCAGGGAAGAGTGCAGATAGGGGAGGGTATGCCTAAATGTGATCAAAATACAGTGTATGAGATTTTCAAAAATAGAATAAATTTTTTTAAAAACTGAACAAATGTATTTTTCTTCCAAACCGTAATTTTTTTTCGATGTTCCACTTGTCAAGGGTGGCCTGCAATTGTCCTGTTTTAACTGAGATTGAGAGGATTTTCCTATGTTCAAAGCCGCACGTGCTTCCTTTCTACGAATTGTTTGTTATGTTACCTGGTTTTTCTTGGGTTGCTCTTTTCTTACAGACTTTAGAAACTCTGAATTTCAAGGAACATATCCCTCTAACATTTAGGTTGTTACTGTTCCCCAGTTTGGAGGATCTTTGTGTCATCCCAGAGAAAGAGCTGACTGTTCACATGTATTAAGCAGGCACTGTTTGCTTTGTGGCAATTGTTTCATTTCATCCTTATAAAAATCTAGGAGGCTTGGAAGTCACAGGCAGGTGGATCTCTGTGAATTCAAGGACAGCCTGTTCTACATAGTGAGTTTTGGGCCAGCTGGGGCTACAGGGAGACCTTGTCTCAAAAAGACCGAAAAAAAAAAAAAATCTAGGCGGTAGCTCTGTCATTATCTCTAAAATGATGAATAAATAAATAAAATAAAGACTTCTACTCTCAGTAGAAGGCTCTATGCTCAGTGTCAAGAGGCCAACATGCATTGACTAAGAGCCTCCATTTTATGCTGTTAATAAAATAGTTTATTAGTAGTTCCTGAGTATAATTTGAATAATTTTCATTTTCATTTTTCATTTCCTCTTTCCCTTGGGAGTATGTGTATGAGATGAGCATGTACATGCATGAGGATATACATGTACATGTATACACATGCACATGTGTATGAATGACAGAGGTCCACACCGAGTGTCTTGCTCAATCACTTTTCCATGTTATATTTTGAGACAGGATCTGTCACTAAATCTGGAGTTCACTGATTGGCTAGACTGCTGTCCATCAAGTCCCAGAGATCCTCCTATCTTTACCTCATTAGTATAAGGTTTACAGGGGCAACCTGTTGCACCCAGCCTTTTACATGGGTGTTAGGGATCTAAACTCAAGTCCTCATCCTTACATGGCAAACACTTTACAGACTGAGCCCTCTCCAGAGCCCACATGTAGTTTTTTGTATTGATACTTTGGTCACTTAACATGCCATAGATTCCAAAGAGAATGAGCTAATATCACTGGTAACTATTCAGAAGCTCACCTAGATCCGATATGTCAAGCTGGAATTATGAAAAAAAATTAAAGCATTACTTTTTAAAGCCCTATTATAAGTTTTTCTGAAAGGGAAAGGGAGGCTCAGAGAAAAGGGAGAAAATACTTCTTTTATCAGAAAAAAAAAACAAAAAACAAACAAACAAAAAAACCTTAGATAATGTAAGTGTCCCAAGGTGCCCACCCTGACAGGATTTATTACAAACTAAAACACTCTTCAGGCAAAAGTTAACAGTCCTATTTCATTTTGGTTCCAAAGAAATCAAATGAGGACGTTTTCCAGAGCGGTATTGTATCTGTCTATGGTGAACTCAGTTCCAGCTGACCAGTCCTCACTGGCTCTTGTATAGTATTGGGTGAGTAAGGGACTTTATGTGAGCAGTGGGGACGTGACCTCACTTCATCCCTCATTCCATGTTCCTACAGGAGTCCCTGTAGCCAGCTTCTTACCAAACATGACAATGCTGCTGTTCAGGAAAGCTCCTCCAAAGACAAAGCGGATTTCATCTGAGTGGTCGGCCTTAACAAAGGCTGGTCTTGTGTTTTCAAAGCACTGGGGCCGGTGCTGAAACTCATAGAAGTAGACAGGTCCACCAGCATCTGACAAAAAACAAAGTAGGAAAGGGGCAGACACGCAAGTGAGGCCTGGCCCTGCATCCCTAACTATTAAGCTCTGAATATACAGACCAGAGGTGGGATAGATGGCTCTGGAGTGAGCAAGAGGCCACCTAAACCAGTCTTCCTTCTTTATCTGAAGCTAGAATTCCTTACTATAATAGCTTTCACTCCCCTAGTGAAAAAGAACTCACAACCCCTGGGACACACTGAGAAGAAAACAGTTCTCCTAAAAACAGAAAGGAAAGAAAACCCCTTTCATTCTGTGTCCAGGTCCACTCCCTCCTTCCAAAGCACTCCACATATATGCATCCTACATTCCACCTTTCTTCCATTGTTCTATAATGTCCCCACACATGGGCACACACACACGTACATGGGATACATGCATGAGAACACACAGGCACTCTCTCACATGAGCACACTGAAACACACATACACTTGGTCTTCAATTTTCCCTCCAGTTTCTGACTCATTTCTCTGCAAGTCTTCCAGGACCACCCCACAACACAGTTGCCTTATACTTATTACTTCCACTTTGTGGATAGCAAAAAGTGCTTATTTTAAGTGTGGAGTTTGAGAATCTTTTTCAAAAGATATATATATAATATCATATACTATATAATATAATATATATAAAATCATGTACCCATAACCCCAGCCAGAACATAGAATATGTCCATCAACCCAGAAAGAACCATTTCTAGTCACTTATCCAAAAGATTAGTAATATTCTTATTCCTATACCATAAATTGATTTCACCTGCTTTGAACAACATATAAATGAAATAATACTACAGATATTCTGTTGTGTTTTCAATGGCTCTTCTGCTCAACATGATTTTGAGATTCAAGCATGTTACCATATAGTTGATTTCTTTTCTTTTTAATGTATATTGAGTTTCTGTGCATTTCATACAATACATCTTAATCATATTTAGACCCCCTCCTCCATTCACACACATCCCCACAAGATTTCAACCATTCTCTCAAGCTTTTGTACCCAGATGTCTCTAGGTGGTTGATTTCCTTCTAATCAGTGAATGCTATTCCGGTGCATGAATTTGTTCATCCATTCATCTGATAATAGATAATTGTGTTATTATTAATACCCAGATAGTGCTGGTTATTATTAAAGCAGCCATGAAAATGCATACAGAAAGCCTTTCGTGTAGACACTCACTTTCAAATCTCTTCGGTGAAAACAAACCACAGATTTTTAAGTCTAGAAGTATTCTAAAGTACAGAAGTGTTCTGAATTAAGTATTAGGAATGGCTGAATGATGGAGTAGATGGTTTAACATCATAAGAAACTGACATTTTCCAGGGTGATCGTACTATTTTACTTTCCCACCAGAAGTTTCAAGGAGTTTTAAGCATTCCGCATCCGTGGCAGCACTTCTCGCTGTGGTGCAGGTGTGTGATTTTAGCCACTGTGGGTGGTAGATGGAACTAGTTCTCCCATTTTGGCTTTGTTTTGCATTACCTTGGTGATTAATAATGTTGAATGCCTTTTCGTGGGCTTTGAGACTTTCATGTATCCATAGGGGTGAATTATCTTGATCATAGTAGCTTTATATTTAACTTTAAAAAGAAGTGCTCTTCCACCTTGCATATAGTGCATGAGGGATACCAGTTTCTCCACATCCTTGACAACTGCAACAGTTTGTATCTGGAAAGTCCTCCAAACATTAGTCCCTAGCCTGGTGCTACTGGAAGGTGGGGTAAACTCTCAGAGGTAGGACTAAGTGAGGTGAGAGTCTTTAAGGTGATTGGAGTGTGTCTTTCAAAGAGGCAATGGGAAGTAGCCCCTTCTTCTTCCTGTCTTCTGCTTCCTGGCCATGTGGTAAATGGTTTTACTCTACTCACTCCTGGCATGACATGCAACCACAGACACAAAGCAGTATGGTCAGTGGATCATGGAGTCAAACCTCCAAAACTTTGAGCCTCAGTAAACTTTTTGTCTTTATAAGTCTGATTATCTCAGATTTCTGTTATAGCAATGGCAAGCTGACTAATATAGTGACACTTGTGATTTTCTTTTTTGTTGTTTTTGCTAAAATTATAGCCAATTTAGTGGAATAACACATGAAAAAGAATTAAATTTGGCAATTCTCTCATATAGTATACAAAAACTAAGTCAAAGTTTGATGAAGATCTAAATGCAAGAACTAGCACTATAAATATAGGAATAAATTCCCTCTGCTTTGAGTTTGGCAATTCACAATTAATAAAATAATATAAGCCATAATGCATCAAAATTAAAAGCCATCAGAGTTATTTGACAATATCAACACACAGGAATACACAGAATGGAGGAAAATATTTGAAAATCATATCTCATAAGAAATTAATATATGTGAGATATGAAGACCTCCTAAAACTCAAAAACAGAAAGAACTCAGCACAAGAAAGGGACAAAGCACTTGCACAGACATTTTTCTAAGAAACATAAAAATGTCTAAAAAATATTGCATGCTTCTCCTATGCAATAGTTACACATACACACACATATATAAGCATACATGGAGAGGGAGAGACAAAGAAGGAGAGGGAGACAAGAAAGAGGAAGAGCAGGAGAGGTAGAGGAGGAAGGAGAGGAGGAGAAGGAAGGGAGGGAGGAAGGCATGAATAAAGGAAGGAAGGAAAGAAGGAAGGAAGGAAGGACGGAAGGAAGGATGGAAGGAAGGAAGGAAGGAAGGAAGGAAGGAAGATAAATAAGACACAATTTTACTAAATATAATGGGCGTGGTAGCACACGCCTTTAATCCCAGCACTTGGGAGTCAGAGGCAGGCAGATCTTTGTGAGTTCCAGGACAGCTGGAGCCTCAAGGAGACCCTGTCTCAAAAAGACAAATAAAAGAATAAAGCAAGATTATGTGAAGGCAAGAAGGGACGGCAACAGATGGGAAGGAAGGCAGAGGGGAGAGGGAAGTGTTTGAGGGTGAATCAATAATATATATATATATATGTATAGAAGTCTCATAATGAAGTCCATTATTTTGTGTGCTTAGAAAATTAACTTTAAAATGTCTTAAGAGGATGTGAATACATTTCCAACCTGCTTAATAGGGGAATCACAAATCAAAGCCCTAATTAAATAACACATCGCTAATATATACCTATGCATGATACTTATTAATTCTAAAATTACAGGAAGAAGATGTTGGTGAAGGAATATACAATGGTACAGGCACTGCAGAAAATATAGTTCTTTAAAAAATGGAATCAACATGTGACTGAGTAATATAACTTCTGATATATGTCTAAAAGAACAGAAAGCAGAGACTTTAGCAGAGACTGTTACACACACATTCAAGAGTATTATTCACAATAGTCACCCAAATTACCATTGATAAATAGATAGATAAATGTGGTATACACATGCAAGGGGTATTAGCTAGCCCGTGAAAGAAATTCTGATACACAGTAGCAAAGAGATGAACCTTGAGGCATTTTACTAATAAGCCAGACAGAAAAGGGCAATGATTCAATTTATAGGAAGTATTTAAAAAATTGTCAAATTCAACTTGTGCAGCCTCTATGGAAAACAGTGTGGAGAACTCTTAAAAAACTAAACATGAACCTACCATATGACCCAGTTATACCACTCCTTGGCATATACCCAAAGAACTCGTCCTATTGCAGAGACACTTGTACATCCATGTTTGTTGCTGCTCTTTTCACAATAGCTAAGAGATGGAAGCAACCTAAATGTCCCTCAACTGACAAGTGGTTAACAAAAATGTGGTATATTTATACAATGGTGTTTTATTCAGCAGCAAAGAAAGATGAAATAATGAAATCTGCAGGTAAATGGATGGATCTAAACTGTTATACTAAGTGAAGTAACAGACTCAGAAAAACAAACGATGCATATTCTCCCTCATATGTGGCTCCTAGTGCCAAATCCTTTTAAATTCCAGGTGCTTTTAATAAGATGATGCTATACAGCAGTCCCTTCTGCATGAAATAACTACCATCATCATGACTTTGGCTGAGCTTGATCGCTAAACATAGTCACAACTGGGTTTGCTGACGGTTGTGCTCATTCATTAAAGGAGTATCCAGCCACTCTTCCCAGCCAACTAGTCCAGCCTTGGAAGACAAAAGAAAAATGAGGAAAAACCCAATAGAGGGATGCTTTTGGGAGGCCTTGTCAAGAAACTCCAATGGACTTTCATATGAACTTTTGAAAATTGCACTGTTCTGACTTTTTTCTAGTTCCCTGTCTAGAACGTGTAATGCTAATTACTCTTGCCTTTACTTCTCCTTCACATCTCTAATTTATGATTCAAGGACGTTCTTCTTCCCTTAGAGACAAGGGTTATGCAATTTGGGAGTATTTTAGATAGACCTATTGAAGGGGTACTCCAATTGCCTCACCCTGCATCCCTGTTCAGCATGGAAGAAGCCATGCTGAATAGGTCAGCGTCCCTATTCCCTATTGGCAAGTTGGGTAACCTCTTCAGAGGACGTTGTGATAAGAATAGTAGGTAGGAATTGGCTAGGCAGTTAGAGTAAAAAGGCCCCAAAGAAATGTAGCCAGTTTCTTGGCTAAAAGTCACTATCTCCTTGAGCCTGTTAACAACATACTCTTTTCCAAGGCCAAAAATTGTCCAAAAGTATTTGGGAGCTTGTACTAATCCTTAAAAGATTTTAGGGTTACCTCTTCAGAGGGGGAATTTGGAGGGGAGGGAGTGTGAAGACACCATGCCAAGGACCATGAGCCACTTACAAAAGGACTATATGATCCTATTAAAAATAAATTTTAAAAATTGTCAAATTCATAGAAACAGAAAGTAGAATCTTTGTTCCCGAGGTTACCTGAATGAATGACACATTATTGATTAACCAGAAGACAATTTCAGTTTGGGATAATGAAAAGGTTCTGGACTTATACATTAGTGATGGTTACATATTACAGTGAATTCAAGTCCACTAAAAAGTACACTTGAAAGTGGCTAAAGGGCTGAAGATGGCTCAGCGGTTGAGAGCACTCATTGCTCCTGCAGAGGACCCAGGTTTGATTCCCAGCACTCACACGGCAGCTACAAACCGTCCTTAAATTCCAGGGGAATCCGAAGCCCTCTTCTGACCTCTGTGGCATTACACACACGGGTGCACTCACATACATGCAGGCAATACACTCATACACATAAAATAAAAATAATAAATAAAATATTCAAAAAAAGTGGCTAATATAAGGCCAGCAAGATGACTCAATGGGTAAAGGTACTTGTTACACAAGCCTGATGAGCTGAGTCCAATCCCCGGAACCAACATAAAGGTGGAAGGAAAGAACCAACTCCACAAAGTTGTCCAACTGCCACATACATATCATCACATGCATGCCTACACACACATCATGAACACATACATACCCAGTAAAAACATAGCTAAAATAGTAAATGTTTTGTTGTGTATATTTTGGAATAATTTTTAATATAAAAATATTGCTTAATTTCTATGTGTGTTTCCATATTTCCTTTTGTTGATTTCTGATTTCACTCCACTTTAGTCTATTACATTTGCTGATAACTTAGTCTTTTACATTTACTGATACCTGATTTGTTGCTTAACATCTGGTTTATCCTGGAGGACATTACGTGTGCACTTTAGAAAAATATGGAATTCAATGGTTCCTGGATTTAATGTTCTTTATGTGTCTGTTAGATCTGGCTTATTTATATTATTATTTAAGTCTTATAGTTCCTTCTTTATATTTTGGATAACTGTTTTGTTATTGAAGTGAAATGTTAAAGTATTAAACTATTAAAACAAAACTACCCCTTCAAGCTTTTGCTGTCACTTTTTCTTCACGTATTTTGTGGCTGTGTTGTAAGGTGCATATAGGTTTGCATATGTATTTATAATTATAGTATCTTCATGGTGGAATCACCCTTTTACAACATCCGTCCCAGTGACTTGTCACAATTTTTGTCCTAAGAGTTACTTGCCTGATTTATGCAGCAATACAGCTCTCTTTTTCTTACTGCTTGCATTGAATATATTTCCCATTCTTTTACTTTCAACCAATTTGTATGCCTGGTTCTAAAGTGAGTTTCTTATAAATAGCATGCATCATCTTTTCTATAATCCCTCCTGCAATCTTTGCCTTTTGAGAGATTAGACATTTACATTTAATACAATTGCTGGCAAGGAAAGACTGATTTCTATTACTTGGGTACTGGTTTTCTGTGTATCTTACTACATTTTGGTTTTTCTGTTCCTTCATTACTGCTTCTTTTATGTGAGACATTTTCTGGCACATCATTTTGATTTGCCTCTTCTTTTACCATGTATTTTCATTATTTTCTAAATTAATCTTTAAAACTGTCATTTATACCTTAACTTATAATAATCTATAATTCAGTTCAAATTAACAACAATTTAGTTTTGAAGCCATTAAAACTTTTATTTATGCAATTAAAAAAATTAAATAATATCTCTATACATTGTGTCATAATATCACATTTACAATTGTTTTACTTAATTGTCATTTAGGAAAGGAGGTGTTATAAACAAAACTGCATTAATAATGGTTTCCATATTTACTTACACAGTTTTACTGATGTTATGTATCCATTCATGGGGATTTGCAATGCTTCCTACCGTTCTTTTGTTTCAGCTTAAAAGTCTTAAAAGGATTCCCTTCAGCATTTCTTGTCAAGCATATTTTATAGCTACAAGCTCAATTTTTGTTTCATTGGAAATGTAACCATTTCTCCTTCATTCGTGAAGGATAATTTTACGATATACCAAATCTTGATTAGCGGGCTTTGGTTACTTTTCCTTTTAACCCTTTAAATATGTCATCCTAAAGCCTTCTGACCTCCATTATTTCTTTTGATGAATCCAATGTTAATCATATTGAAGATATTTTCTATATCACAAGTGTCTTCTCTCTTCTTGTTTCCATGAAGTTCTTTTGTGTCTTTGATTTTAGATAATGATGTGCCACTGTGTGGTCTTTGAGCTTTTGCTGCCAGGGGTTTGTTGAAATTCTTAGATGTGTGTAGTCACGGCTTTCAGCATTGGGACATTTTGTCCATTGCCCATTCTTTCTGCCTCTTTTCTTTCTCCTGTCTTTCCTGGACTCCTATTACACCAAAACTAAGTTGCTCAGTAGTGTCCCACGGGATTCCTATGTCCTATGCATTTTCTCTACACTTTTTCTTTCAGATTCCCAACTGAGTACTCGCAAATGACCCACTTTTAAGTTCCTTGGTCCTTCTTTGGTATGGTCAAATCTGTGATTATTTCCCTTTAGTGAATTCTTTCTTTTTAATATTTTATTTGTTATTTTTATTTTATGTGTATGCATGTACTGCCTGGATATAGGTAAGTGCATCCGTGTCGTGCAATGCCCGCGGAGGACAGAAGAGGCTGTTGGATCCCCTGGAACTGGAGTTAGGACAGTTGTTAGCTGTCATGTGGGTGCTGGGATTTGAACCCGGGTCTTCTGCAAGAACAACCAGTGTTCTTAACCACTGAGCCATCTCTCCAGCCCAGCCCTTTAGTAAATCCCTTATTTCAGTTATTTTACCTGTTTACTCTATTTGGTTTCTCTTCCTAATTTTATACATTCTACCTCTTTAGTCACTATTAGCGATACCTTAGCCTCAGTATTCCCTCTGGTGTTTTGTACACAGTTTCCTTTAGCCATTTGAACATATTTTTTGCTGAGGCATTGATGCTACAGTGGTTAGCGTACCATCATATTTAAATAGTGCCTTCCATATTTAAATAGTTGATTTAAAGTTTTTGCCCAACATTTCCAATTTTGGATTTCCTCAGAAACATTCTCTGCTCACTTATTTTTCCTACATGTGAACCATACATTTGTATTTCTTTGTCTATTGTAATTTAATATTTTATTATTTTTTATAAGTATGAGTGTATTGCCTGCATGTATGTAAGTGCACCCATGTCATGCAATGCCTGCAGAGGTCAGAAGAGGGCATCAGATTCCCTGGAACTGGAGTTATGGATGGTTGTCAGCCATCATGTGGGTGCTGGGAATTGAACCCAAGTCCTCTGCAAGAGAAGCTAGTGCTTTTAACTGCTGAGCCATCTCTCCAGACCCTGGCTATTGTAATTTAAAAGGGCAGAAATTTGAATATCATAATGTGGAGGCAATGACCATCAGATCCTATAGAGTCCCTGGGTTTGTTTCCACTGATTGTTTGGTTTACATTAGTGATGTCCACCATTTTGGCTCTGGAAATTGAACTTGGATCATCAGGCTTAGCAGCAAGTGCCTTCACCTTCTGAGCTCTCTAACTGGTCCCCAGCTTTAATTGTAGTGCTAATTTAATTGTAGAAGAACAGATCTATAATCTAAACTTTCTGGTCTGTTCTGCTAGTCTATGTGTCTACCCTTCAGCCAATACAAGACTTTCTTAATTATTTTTTAATATTTTATTATTTTTATTTTATGTGTATGTGTGTATTGCTTGCATGTGGGTAAGTGCACCCCTGTTGTGCAATGCCTGCAGAGGACAGAAGTGACTGTCAGATCCCCTGGAACTGGAGTTACAGTTGTTAGCTGCCATGTGGGTGCTGGGATTCAAACCTGGCTCTTCTGCAAGAACAACCAGTGTTCTTAACTGCTGAGCCATCTCTCCAGCCTCCTCTTAATTATTTTTTGAACACTTTTTAATTTATTTTTTATTTTATGTATATGAATGTTATGCCTGCACCTATGTAAGTGCATCCATGTCATGCAATGCCTGTGGAGGACAGAAGAAAGCATCAGATCCCCTGGAGCTGGAGTTACAGACAGTTGTTAGCCACCATGTGGGTGCTGGGATTCGAACCTGGGTCTTCTGCAAGAACAACCAGCACTCTTAACTGCTGAGCAGCTCTCCAGCCCTGGCTTTTGTAATTATTATATCTCAATGATACATCCCTAAAATCAAGTGAATTTTATGTTCTCCAACTTTGTTATACTTTCTCAAGATGGCTTTGGCCATCCTTGCATTTCCGTGTAAATTTTAAAATTAGTTTGTTCATTTCTACAAAACTGCTGAAAAAAAAATTGAGACTGGGATTGCACTGAGTCTACAGATCACTCTCTTTCATTTTCTCTTTAATCATTTTTTAAAATATTCTATTTATTATTTTTATTTTATGTGTATGCGTGTATTGCCTGCATAAAGGTAAGTGCACCCGTGTCATGCAATGCCTGAGGAGGACAGAAGAGACTGTCGGATCCCCTGGAACTGGAGTTACGGACAGTTGTTAGCTGCCATGTGGGTGCTGGGATTCAAACCCGGGTCTTCTGCAGCAACAGTGTTCTTAACCGCTGAGCTATCTCTCCAGCCCCCACTCTCTTTAATCATTTTAATTAAGCTTTTACTCCTTTATTCCATCAAAGTAGTTCTTGTCAAGGTCAATGGTGACCTCTGTGTTTCTGAATTCAGCAGTCAATTTTCAGTCTTCATCTCTGAAGCTATCATTAACAGACTTTAAGTGTCACTGATACCTCTATCCTGCTTCTACTCCACTGCATTTATGACCATCTAACATTATCTGTGTGTGTTTGTTTGATTTCCAGCATTCCTCACTAGAATGGTGGTGAGATACTTGTTTGTTCTCTGCTACATTTCCAGGATATAGAACGGGACCAGGCACAAGGGGGGTCATTGGTAAAGAGTTGTTAAAGGAAAAGATATAAAAGGGAAAAGGGAGAAAAAAGGAAGAAGGAATGAAGGGAAT
>NW_008355473.1:812011-823098 GCF_000622305.1 Nannospalax galili | reverse complement strand
AGGGAGGGAGGAAGAAAAAGAAAGAAAGAAAGAAAGAAAGAAAGAAAGAAAGAAAGAAAGAAAGAAAGAAGCAGAGAAAGATGACAAGTCTTGCATGCCCCCCCCAAACCAGGAACTTCACTTCTCTACAATTTGTTTTCCATAACTCCTTATAGCTAAGATGTTTGGGACAACAATTCCAGAGAGAAAATACTTGAGATATGGGCCCCAGAAAATTGTGGGGAGGTGGAAAGTTTCTATATGGCGATTAAGAAAAAAAATAAAAAGTCAAGATCTAGTCAATGCTCCCAAACTTCATGATAGATCAGTATAGCATGGTTCCCTCACAGATATGCAAAGAGTTCCCTCACAGTGAAGGAACCCAGACCCAGAAAAGGTGGTGTATCACATGGGTCCCTGGGCCTCCAATCTCACTATCTGTGTCCCTAGAAAGTGTTCTTCAGAGACTCACCTCTGTGATATTGAGCTGTGACCAGTCCAGGAACCACAAAGAACACATCTCTAAACAAGTCCAGTAGAGTATCATGGATGTCCGTCAGGGAGTGCATGCCATGGAAGTATTCTTTAGCCACAACATGCAAATACTGGGTAGGGATATGCTGTTAAAAAAAAAATCATGACCATAGGAAATCCAAGCCAATAACAATAGGCAACATGTTAATTAAGCAGTAACCTGTACAGATAAAATTCTGAATAGTGTCTATACATTGCCTCCCTTAACACTCATACCAGTCTTCCATGGATTGGAAACTGGCAGAATCATGACTCACAAAACCATGTGTATACAAATCCCATTCTCTGAACCACAAAACATAAACATTAGTGGGACTCGGTGCAAAGCAAAACTGTGGTGTCCTGGATTCAAAAGTTAAGAATTTCCAGGTGGCAGTAGTGGAACATTAAGGCCAAGGGAAGTCCCTTGAGAACATGAAGGATTTTATGGCTAAAGGGCCACACATCCACAAGACCATGCCTGTGACAAGCTCTGCTTCAAGTGCATTGCTACTCTTTGGGGTCTTGGAACTTCTGTTTCTTCAGCTATTAAAAAAAAAAAAAAATGGGTTGTCCAAAAGATTACCTGAGAAGTGATGAGAAAAGCAGGCTGACCGGCACAGTACCCGCCTGCATCTTGTCGGCTCCTGAGATCCATTACCCATTACCAAGCACCTTAATACGGCGGTCAGTGCTTTTTTGGTCCAGCATCAGCCTGCCTTCTAATCTCTCTTTGACTTTGTCCCAGTCGCTAGTGGCAGACTGAGGAAGTAAACTTCCTGAGGATTCAAGGGTCTGCCACAATGGTGATTGTTTTAAAAGGTCTGATGGTCTAGGGAATACTGGAAAATTTGTTGTATTTAAGCCTTTAATTTGGAGACACAGTCCTTGGTAGGATTCTATGAAATTTGGAGGAAAGGCTGCACAAACTATATCTGAGAATGCTGCTCAGACTCACTTGGTAGGTGCTCAGAAGGCTGAGCGTTCAGGTGTTTTAGTCAGACCCAAAGCAAGAGAAGACTCTGCAGTAGGTACAGGCTGTGGTGCAAGGGCCCATCCACTTGGACCATAGGACCAGCAGACCTCACAACGCTGAAAGTGTCCAAAGTGGGTAGAGAGGTTGCATGGGGGTGTTATTGGCAAGCACCAGAAGACAGCCACGAGGCAGACCCTAGGATTCTGAAGCAAAGTCAGAGAACTACTCACCGTTTGTGAATCAGCTCTTCCACACTTCTAAACCTCAAAGATACCACATGCTCTTCCTTTGCTCTTGTGCGTTCCTAGATGAACTACTTCCACCCTGAGATTTGGCTCAAGCTACCTTCCATGTTTGAAATGCCCTTCTTCTCCAGTGTCCCTTCCTCCTGTGAACCAAACCGGTGGCAATCTCCTCCAAGAGATAGTTACAGTTCAGTCAGAGGGATGCTACTATACAGCTCATATTTGAATATCCCTCAAACTTTAGACTTAGTTCACTTCATTGGACAGTCAAGACTCAACAAACAACCCTCTGCTGAGTCTTAAGGGCTAAAGAATCGCCTGACACGGGCCACTGTACAGTCAGAGGGCACTTTGAAAATGGAAGTGCGATCACTTCCCTTTCTCTGTTCTCAGCCATTTGATGAATTTTGCACTTTTTTGTAGGTTAAAACAGTTACATGGGCCCCTCAGCTACTCTCTACATTCTCCAACTCCCAGTCTGTCCTCTTAGTTCTTCCCAGCCTCCCCTGACTCCTGACTCTCCAAAATTCTCCCCAAAGGGAGCTACCTGTGGCTTCACCCATGGGTACCATAGACCTTAGGCCTCCATCTGGTCTGGTTCATATGTGTGGTTATGGTCATATCTGCCCACGACTCATTGTCTAGGGAAGTACTGGAGCATGTTGGTCTCAGTAGAAATTTGTTTGATGGATGAATAACAGTAAAGAACTTGGCAATGAGTGCACACTAAATAAATGTTTATGGAAAGAAAGAAGATAAAAGGAAAGAAAAAAAGTTCTTTTCCTATCTTGGTATTTAGAGAAAGAAGATGCTGTTCTTTGTGTATGCTGAATGAGCGCATGACTAAGGAATGAATAGATGAGTAAGTGATGGAGTAGTAAATGGATAGGGGAGTAAAGGACTGCCAGTGTAGAAACTTAGCACCGTGTCTACGGGCTGCGTAGTAAATATATAAAATTCTAATCCCCTTTGTATTTCAGAATTCATTACTTTTCAAATTATGGTTATATAATTCATTATGGATGCTGGTATGTGACATGCTGGAGGAGAGAAAGAACCGCAACATTCATATCGATGCATCCCAGAGACACGTGAATGATGGAATAGATACAGGTGCATGGAAATGAAAAGGCCTGCTGGCCACAGAGCATTTGTCAGATGTGGCTGAAATGAGGATGACCAAAAGTCTTTGGGATTTTAGAGCTCTTTGGACTCAAGAATTGTGAATAATGTACGAACTCAGGGATGGATGCTGGAGTTCGTACATTCCATAGTAATGAATTGATCAACAAATTAATTAAATAGATTTTTATAGGCTGTTGGTTTGCAACCCATTATTCACAATTCTTGATGTGGCTGAATCTCTGGAGAGCCATACCACCCACCCTCACTTACCAATAAAATATGTATCAAGTTAAGAGCAACAGACTCATTGGAGCCGAGGAGGATCTCAGGAGTGTCCATCTGTGGAGAGAAACGAGATATTCTCTGTGAGCCATCTGGGCATGAGAAAACAAAAGTCTCTCTAGGGCAGGGCACCAGACTTTTCCAGGACACGGTGGAAAACCAGAAGTCCTTTCAGGCCCAGGTGGCCATGTGCAGTGGTAGCCTTATTGAGTTAACCAGGCAATGAATGGCCCCTTCTGACATCATATCAAAGACAGCCATTCCCTGTCACCTCTGTGTCCTTGTAGGGTCCAAGTGGCTACTGGTTATTGGTTAGATCAAGTCACATATGAAGTGCTGAACCCCAGCACATAGAACATAGCTGTATTTGGATATGAGGGTCTTTAAGCCAGTGATTATGCTTCAGTGAGGCCATTAGGGGCATCCTGATAAGAAATTCAGACACACAAAGGCACTAGGAATTCTGCACAAGAATATGCCACACAGGTTTCTAAACTAAGAAGGTGCATTTCCACTATTTAAGACATCAAGACTTATTTTGTAATACAGCCTAAGCTCACTTCAACTACAATCAGACTTTGATATCTGGTTCGCAGAGAAGCCAGTGGCTTGTTATTCTCCTTTTAAAGAACTTTTCAGTTGGGACTTCTAAGTAGCCAGCAGTAGGGAGCAGTTGGGAGTGGAGGCTAGGAACACCAGCTCAGTGGAGCCAGGAGAGTGGGGACTACTGTGATGTTAGCAAATGACTTAACTCTTCGTGCCTCAAGATTCCTCACCCATAAGATGAAAACAGCAAAGTCCCCCACAAGGCAGCAGTGATGGCAAGGTAGATTGTTGATATTTGTAAAGACCTCACAGTAGGGCCACATAATTCATTTTCTAGCAATATTACAGTTTTAAAATATGAGGGATAGACCCACTATCCATTGGTCAAATGAATTTCCTTGAAAATCATGGGGGATGAACCCTCTCCCAGAGTCATTCAACTTACCTATAGACAAATTTTAAGTAGAATTTCCTTCTATAGTAAAGAATTGGATTTGTTTTAGGTCTCCAATAATTGGAAGTGGATTTAACTGCAACCAGCTCCCATGCATTCCCGAGTAGTGCATATCTGAGTACCAATTCTCATTCCATCCCTGGCATTATTCCAAGAGCTAGCATTTACTGAGCACTTACAATATGCCAAGCTGTTTGATGTGTGCCCAGCATTGAGAAGCAGAGCCTAAATGCATAAAAATTACATAACACCGTTTCTTAACTAGCTAAGAGGCAGGAAACCCATGCTTTCCCTGCCGAGGGGCAATTTCTTTCACTGTGAAATAAGAGAAATGATGTCTGTTTGCAAGTTCTTGTTGAGGTGGTATGTGCTTGGCACATGGAAGGAGCTTGCAGACCGGTCACAGTGGTGATGATGGCTGCTATCCTCGGCAGCGCCCACCCTCTTCTTTCAAGCATAGACCCAGAAAGCAGTGAAAGACTTTACTTGGCCCGTAATCAATTGTTCCACTGCCTCATTTACAGTAAGAGGACAAAAATCAGCCCCCAAAATCAGTGCCAAAATATTGCTCAGAAGGTATTGGCAAAACATGCCTTAACAATCCAATGAATGTCTGGTTTTAAACACTAAACATTCTTATCATTTCTTATCAGGATAGAATAGTCTCACTGAAGCATAATCACTGGTTTAAAGACCCCCATGTCCAAATAGGGTTTACAGTAATTTGATAAGTTACCTTTTTTCTTGGTCACATTCCCTTCATTTTAAAATAAAGAGGTTGCTCTAGGTAAATGAGTTTTGACATTCTGAATTTGGTCTCTCCAAACTTCTAAGGACAGAACTTCTTAAACCACTGTGTCCAGAAGTCATCGCTCCTTCTGCATACCCAGGCCCATGTGGTGATCACGCCTCAGAGGACTCATCTTCACTGCCCTTTGATCCCCCGACTCGTGTCCTTCAGAGCTTTGTACATTCTATGAAAGCATCTTTTCACTCATGCATGTCCTCTGTCTGCCCCTGGAGAATGTGACCTCACAGGAAGCAGGAAACTGTGACCTGTCCACTACTGAAGGTTCATTCTTTATAAGTTTATGGAAATGCACCACATTTCATAATTCTGCAGCTTATACAGCATTATAAAGTGTTCTTGGAAATCAAAATGCCAAAACTGAGACTGAACATAAAATTTAAAGGAGGGAAGTTTTCCAAACCTATAGGAAGTAGTAACTGTATTCATTTAAAACAATCATTTGTGATTTTTTAGTAAAGACAAATGAATCCAACCCTTTTCTTTTCATACAGTTTCTTCTTTTGCTGTATGAGGAGAAAGACAGAAGCATTACTAATTCCCTAGGCCCCAGCTTTGCTTGCCTATGGTAGGAAATATTTGAGTGTGTCCACCAAAGCTTCATGTGATGGAAGTTTGGTTTCTGTTATAAATGTATTGTAAGGTGGTGAATCTTTAAGAGATGGAACCTAGGAGAAAGTAATTACATCATAAGAGCACCACCTTTTGAAATGATTAATGTAGTTCTCTGGGGACTCGGTTCTCAAGAGAGTGAGTTATAAAGCAAGACCACCCCTTCGTACTGGACCCCTTCTTCATGCAGTCCTCTCCTCTCTTTTCCTACGTCTCCACCACGTTGTAACATAGCCAGGAAAGCCATCTCAAAATTCTGGCACAATACAGTTTGATTTTCTATCACTAGACTCGTGAATCAAATTTATATTATAACAACCCAAAACAGAGTAAAACACCCTTTCAGACAGAGAGAAGAGTGTTGCTGTGTGCACAGTGATGAGCTCCAGCTCTCACAACACTGGGACTCATCTACAGAGACAAACAGTTGGCTTGCTTTTTGGGAGAGGCAGGGGGAAAATTCTTACCATGGGCAGCATGTAGCCACATTCTTGATTATTGACTCCGATGATAGAAGGAACAGCTTCAAATGTCTTTTGAGACAATAGTTCTAGAGGCTCATCGGGAAAGAAAAAACCATCAACCACTGGAGTAAATGACTTTGTTTCCTGCAATAAAGAGAAGAAAAATCATCAGCCACTTCTATTCACAAAATGTACTGTCCCCAAACCCTAGCTAAGCTAAGCCGATTCAGTTGAGCAGCAACTGAAATGCATTAGAAAAGGGAAAACAAAAAGCTATTGGCCCAGGTAAAGGGATCAGTCCCTGGCCATTCCTGCCATTTAGTTGGGCAAAAAGCCTTAACTTTTCCATCTGCTACATGAAAATAATAATAATATTTACCAAAGAAAAATAATGGCCTAACATAGGAGCTCCCTCAGTATTCACAGATAAGCAGCATCAACATCATTTGGAAATTCAGTAGATATGAAAATTTTTAGGCCTACTGTATATGAAACTCTGGGGGTGCAGCCTAGCAGGCTGCTGTCAGCAAGCCCTTCAGGTGAGCGAGGCATGCTCAAGTTTGAGAACCACTGGCCAAAATGGGGAAGGGAGGCGTGACCAGGATGATAGAGGTTGGTAAAAACGCTTTACATGGATGTCTTGGGTCTCACAAAGTACTGTGCCTTGGGTCTCAGAATGTAACTGGTTTTGGTCATGCTTTCCGGTTTTTAAATTTATTATTAGTATATGTGTATGATGGGAAATCGGGGATGTGCACATGCCATGGCACATGTGGAGGTCAAGCGATAACTTTGTGGAGTCGGTTTTCTCCTTTCATTTTTACGTGGGTTCCAGAAATTGAACTCAAGTTGTGAAGCTGATGAAGCAAGTGCCCTTTAGTCAGCGAGCCGTCTCTCTAGACCTGACCATGTTTTCTTTTTCTAGGTTCCCATTTGGGTGTTCGACAGCAGAAACAACACAAGAGAGTCATGATTATCCGCTTCATGGATCCTAGGAATGCAGATACTCAGTACATGCCAAATAGTTGCAAATGTTTGAGTCTGATATACAATGATCTTGATTATTCGAGGACTCACAAAGATTCTCAAGACTGGAAGGTGCATACAGTTCAATTAATCATCCAGTGATGGAAATTTGCCAAAGCTAGCCAGACTTTGAGTACTTATAGAGGTGGGCGTCTCTCTGCCTATTTCTTTAAAGACAACTGAAATTTTCTAATGTTTTTTGTTATATCAAGTAAAAATAACTTTCAAATACAACTTCCAGTTCTAGTCCTTGACTTTGGTTTCTGGGGTCATGTGGAGAAAGCATGGCCCTCTTCCTGGGGTGATGCTTTTAACATCTTAGCAACAAGCCATGTATCTCCTGGATCTTCTCCAGGTTAAGCAGGATCCCTATCCCATCAAGGTCTTTAAGTCACTTATAAAAATTCTAAACCCCATCATTTAGCTTTTGTCCTGAATCCCCAATCTCTCTCTTCCAAGTCTCCAATCAAAATAAATAAAATGGATAGAATTTTCAACCACTCCTAGGTTACCTTACCTCCAAATTTTCCCCTCCCTCCTCACCTGGCCAAGGCTCAGCAACTTCTTGGAGGACTTTTTCCTTAGGCACTTCAGCAGGGCCTGGAAGTCTGATGGATCACTACCACAGTCACTGGCAACCACCTGCAACTGTTTACAGAGAAGAGCACATAGATCATGGTACTGAACATATGCAGGGAAAAGAAAGACAGAAAGTGCCCTCTGACCAGCCCTGCATGGACCTTATATGTGAAACCCAGCCTGCTGACTGCCCCCCTGTAGCTCCACATTGCTACACTGAAGGTAGCTTTGCAGTATCCAGACTCTCTTTAGTGAATACCAGTGAATACCCCAGTGCTGGGGGTCATGAGTTGGAAAGACCAGTTCAGTGAGGTTATCTACATTGTAACTACATCCCAATCTTGGGGTGCTAAATGGAACTGGGAGCCTCAAGAGCAAGGGGCAGCTTTATAAGCTCCTGAAGCATCAATTGAGATATGACTTAGGATCAGTGTTCAGCTAATCCACTCTGTTCAATCCCCAACATAGCCAGGAATCTTTGGAGGTCTTCTCCCTATCTCTATATTAATCTCGATCATTTTTTTTCACTTCATAATTATAATTTTGAGTTTATTTCTATTTATCCTATTCTCTAGTTTAAGGCCCAAGTCCTGCCTCCTCTAAGATACACTTTCAGACTATTGCAGCCCCCGATAAGACCTGTCTTCTCCTGATCTCATATCACCCCAGTGTTCCCTACTAGGTCACTGCTAGACATCTTTTTGTCCTGTTACTGAGCTTTCCATACTTGCAGTACTTACACATTTATGGTTGTCCTTGAGCTTCTGGGTGTCATGAATGCTATGACTATTCAACAAAAGCTACATACCTGGAGAAATTCATAGCATATAGAGTCTGCATGCAACTGTGAGGCATTCAGGGACCACCTCCCACAACCATTCACAGAATCCAGGCAGAAATCCTCATACGAAAAGATCATAATCGTCCCTAGTTTATAATCTGCTTTCCCTACTGATAAAGCTATGAGTTCTAACACAGAAGCATGAATTGTGGACACTCAATAAATGCATTGTGAGTGAAGTAGAAACGTGCAAGCTGAAAATAACTTTATATTCAGTGCTACCAAAATTGGTGTCCCTCTGTACGGAGGATATTTTCACACTTTTATAACTATGAGAATGTTTTTGGTATATATGCTATTTTCTACATGGTGTTAAAATACCCAGTGAAGTGGTATACAACTGTAGTTTCATATACTCTAAAAGCTGAATCAAGAGGGTCCCTTCAGCCCAGGAATTTGAGACTAGCTAGGCAACATAGTGAGGCTCCCACATCAAAAACCAAAAGGGACTATAAACCTCTAAAATGATTAACGCCCAGGGGTTGACAAATATATGGAATATATTCCCTATCTCACCCATTAGCCACAGTATTATTCCCCACTGAGTGGAAATATCCTCAGAAACTTTCTCAGCAGAGCACTCTAGGGTAGCCTTTCCCCAAATGCACAGCATATAGAGTCTGCATGCAACTCTGGGGCATTCAGGGACCGCCTCCCACACCCATCCACAGAATCCAGGCAAAATGGAGTAGACACAGGAGATTAACTGTGTAAAAAATGAGAATAACCAAGACTCAGTTATGTTTCTATGCCAAATAATATTCTGAAAACAAAAATACCTTGAATAGTGTTGAGAACTGTACAGCGGAAGTTGTATCATGTAACTGATCTCTGTGATTAACATGCTAATTTATGCCGGCGAAATGTTTAGGAACTATGACACACATGCAGGCACTCAGGTACAGCGGTAGTGTTGCATTGTGTAGCTGGACCCACTTCCTGTTGAACAGGCCTTCCATATAGGACCAATGGGGCCAGCATGAGCGTCCTTGGGCATAGTCAGTAAAGAAAGCTAAGCATACGATGAGGCGGCAGTCCGTGGGCTTTCGGGGACCAAGGGGAGCTGTGAACAGTGTACTCACATCATGTTTCAGATCCTTATCAAGGCTCTTCAAGCTGGGGATGATTGCCACTCCACTCTGCATGATAGTTCTGTGGAATAAGCCCTTGCTCAACGGAGACAGAACCTAGAGAGAGAATGTTGGATATACAGTGGAGCTAATTCCAGAATCCCACCCACCACACATGACACCCATCCTTTCCTTAAAGACAACCTCCTAGGAAGCCTCCGTCAGGATCCTAGCTTAGCCAGGAGAGCCCTGGCTTAAGAGTTAAAGGACTAGAAATGAAGGTTTAGACAAGTTATTTAACCCCTGTAAATACCCATTTCTTTATCAAGTTTTTCTGTATTTAAGACAAGGTCTTAATATGCAGCCCAGGTTAACATCAGTCCTGCCTCAGCCTCCCAAGGACTAGTATTACAGACAGGTACGTCCATGGTCAGCTTCGTGAACTTTGTAGTCAGATACTCTGACATGATTTCTAGCTCCTTGACTTCCTAGTTAGATTGCGTTGGCAGGTTGCTTAATAGTTCTAAGTATCAGTTTACTCTCTCAACAATAGAGTAAAAATTGGGTCTGCGCCGGGCGTGGTAGCACACGCCTTTAATCCCAGCACTTGGGAGGCAGAGGCTGGCAGATTTCTATGAGTTCAAGGCCACCACCTGGTCTACATAGTGAGTTCCAGGACAGCTGGGGCTGCAGGGAGACCCTGTCTCAAAAAGATAAAAAAAAAAAAAATTGGGTCTGCATTATAGAATTGTTATAAGGAGTGGGAAATGTAATGAATAGGAAAGTATTCATTCAGTGCCTAGTCAAATTTCACTAATGAAGGATGACTATTCTCATATATGTAAGGTGGATTTATACAGTCATTCCTAGAAGATAATTTTGAAAATAAAAATACCTTGAACAGTGTTGAGTATAGTACAGCAGATCTCTTAACCCACTATTGTATAACTGAGCTCTGTGATTAACATGTTAATTTATGCCATGAAAATGCTGGCCAGTGAACTAGAACATCTCTATTCCCACCATTTTTGTCAAAAGTCACTTGTGTTGTCTCCAAACTTGTATAGCCAGCTGCACGTGTTATTGGAATTATGTAATCAAAGGAATATTACAAATCTAGGTTCTAGGCACATAAAAAGAGAATATAGGAATAATATGGTTCCCTCTGGTTTTCGTGACTAGCTAGGCATTGTTTCTCTCTTGTATCGTCTCCCGCCTCTATCATGGTTTTCCCACTTAAGGTGCCTGCACTCCCCCCCTTTCTTCCTTACTAATACCCTTGCTCCCATGATCCTACCTCTGTTGAACTGCTTCTTTCTCCTTATCCCCTAGGTTCCTCATATACCCTTCCATCCCCCCTCCCTTAGACTAACCCATTTTTTATCGATATCTCCCTTATTGAGCCCTGTTACCTACTATTCTTCTCCTTCAGGTTATTTCTTTTCCTTTACCTCACTGTTTCCTTACCCTTGTCCTGGTTCCTGCAGTTATGTCTGTTTGCATACTTATTTATCAGAGTCTGATCCTAGGATCCACATATGAGGGAGAACATATGTCAATTATATTT
>NW_008355473.1:800107-811573 GCF_000622305.1 Nannospalax galili | reverse complement strand
TATGTCTTATAGGGTTTTTACAGTTATACAATATTGCACTCAGTATAAATTTTAATTTTTAATAATGAAATGGAGATCTTTTTAAAGGTTAAAACATCATTTAATTTATGTCTTATAGGGTTTATACTGAGTACAATATTGTATAACTGTAATAATTCAACTGTAAGCCTAAAAATTTACAGCCAAATTTGAAAGAGATGCATCCTACTTCAGGAAAACGTTATTGAATATGTCAATTGTGTTGTAATGATATGCTTCTTCTAAGTATGTTGTTATTAAATAAATCATTTTTAAAAATTAAAAAAAAGCAAAAAAAAGAGAATATAAATCTAGAGAAAAAAATTGAGAGACAGGTGGCTAAGAAATATTGCTGTCAAATTTGGTGTGGACAAGAATGAGATATTTGGGAGAAGAGTATTTTTTTGTTGTTGTCTTTTTGAGACAGGGTCTCCCTGTAGTCCCAGCTGACCTGAACTCACTATGTAGACCAGGCTGGCCTTGACCTCACAACACAGGGGCACCAACCAAATACAAGGTATTTCTCATCTTTGCTCTTAGAACAACCCCTACCAAGGATCAAGAAAACTTACAAGACTAGAAACGCTTATGGCTCCCGCTGACCCACCAAAGAGGGTCACAGAGTCAGGGTTCCCACCAAAGAACTTGATGTTTTCCTTCACCCACAATAAGGCAGCCAGCTGGTCCTTGAAGGCCCAGTTTCCTGGGGCATACTGGTCCTGTGTGCTAGAGATAAGAAGCAAAGTGAGTCTGTGTCCTGTGGTGCAGGAGTTGTGTCAGAGCTCCTATGGTCAGATAGGTGTCAGCTGGGAGGGTATTGAGAATCAGAGCCCTGGAGTAGCTGGGAAAGCCAGGCTTAGACCTCACTTTCTAGGATTCTCTCAAGAATGATGAAAGTTTGTGACCCAGGGAAATACACATACAATATTGTACATTCAATAATAGGGTGGTCTTGGCTCCCCTCAGTCCATGGATCCCTGAAAAATTCTGCTGCTTAGAGTTGATTTCTTCCAACTGAGTCATGCCTTTCTGGACAAGAGGTTTCTATGAATGAAAATTAACAATAAGAACAGTGTGCACAGCAGCAGTCCTATAACCATCACAACCTGTGAGGCCAGGTGGTTGTGAATTTTATCCCTTTGCCTCTGTTGTTCTTCTCTGTCCTGTTCCCAAAAGGTTTACCTATAGAAACTGCATGGCATGGGCTTCAGCAGCATGTCATCCATGAGAGGCACTGAGGGTGAAGTAGACAGAGGCTGGGATACGCATCCCACTACCCCATTACCACCACCACCCCACGCTGGGCAGAGGTTTGGGCAGTGGTAAAATTTCCCCATGACCACAACTTGTGCTAACTCTTCTCAGTTAAATCTGTGAGTGTACCATCAGGATACTTATGGGTACTGCATCTCCTTCAAACAGACTAGGAAATTCAGCCAGGATGGATTGAATATCCTTGCTAGAAAGATTTAGAAAATTTCAGAGCTGGGATTCAATGAGTTTGGCCCCAGAATTCATGCTCCTGACCATTCCCCATGCAGGTGGCCCAGAGATGCACACTTCTCAGAACTATTGGACAGTTAATTTTTAAAATGTGTGAAAATACCATAGGACCAAAGAGACACATGGACCCAGAACCTTCACGTGGTGTACATCCTGTATGAGTAATCCTTGATCACACCCTATTCCCACCAAACTCTAATTCCCTAGCCTGCTCCTTCTCTTGAGTCCCTTTGTCTGTCTGTTACCCTGGCAGGCTCTGACTATACTTCACATTCTCAGCCCGCTCCAAGCTCTGCCAACTTTACCTTCCCGTGGTGGGTCCCACAATGGTCCACATTCCTCCCTGAATGGTTAAGATCTCAGCCTATAACACAGAATTCATAGCCTAGTCATTCATCATCTGGGTGGCTTTGGGCCAGTCATTTATCCAACATGGCCTCAATGCCTCATGTTGAAAGTGAGGACAACAGTACCAATGCCACAGGACTGCTGGGAAGACAGAAAATACAAGGCACACTGTGGTACATGTATTATCTTTTGTTTTGTGATTCAGTACTCCATAGCCTCAAAGATTCAGTAGCCTCCCCACTGGCCTGCCATTTGCTAATGGGCAACCATGGCCTAGCCTCTACTCTGTTCCATACTGTGCTTCCTGGTACATTGCTCTGAGCAGGATACTTCTGATACCCTCAGTCCTTAAAGAATAAAATCCAAATTCTACGATCATCCTGACTTTCAGTGACTTGCCCAATCAAGTAATTACAAGTCACACCACTGGGCTACATTTCTCTCCCTGTCCCTGATGGGCTATGTGATTGAGATCTGCCCAGTGGTATGTCAGCAGAAGTTATGAGTGCCACCTTCAGGCTGACCCAGGAACACCTCTCCTGTGTGACCCTCATGTTCCTCCATCAATGGCCAGTGCAGGACTGGGGCCCTAGACAATCTACATCAGAGCCACAAGACAGAAGGATCTCAAGGTCCCGAATGGCTAGGCAAAGGATGTCTGTCCATCAGGGACATGCACTGGGATTTACTTGAATGAGCAAGAAATCTTTATTTTTTTTAAACTGCTAAGATTTGAGGATTTTTTGTTAATGCTGATAACTTACCTAACTAATTAAGACCTTTTTTACTCAATGATGTTGAAGATTCATTCCTTCTTAAGCAGCTGATCACTGCCCATAGCTACTGCACAGCTGTACTTCCACAACTGCTTCTTGGGATTCCAAGTGTCAGTCATCTAGGGAGACTCACCTAAAGAAGCCAAATATTCCTAGCCGGTACTGGATGGTCACAACCAACACGTCCTCATAGGCAGCCAGGGCAGACCCATCAAAGATGGAGGCTGAACCGGTCTCGAAGCCACCCCCTGGGATCCACACCATGACCTAGAGGGGGGACAGAAACACTCCAGCCAGGCCCTCCCAGTACTTGTTGTAATAGTCTTTCTAGGGGAAAATATAAATGCCTCAACTTTTCCTTCTAAGTAGGCCCCAAGGACTTGTCTTTTGAAGATGGCCTAGGGCTAAGCATACAGACAGACACTGGCATCTGAAAGGGTATATTTGACTAGCTGAGTCAGCATGGGCAGGCTACTCGACCTCTCTGAAGATGGTTTTCTCCTCACGTAAGGGTTGTGAAGAATGAAAGTATCTCATGTAGGAGGGTTATCATAAGGCACAAATCAGATTCTGCATCTAAAGCTCCTAGAACAGTGTTGGTTCAGTTCAAGTGTTTGGAAAGCATTAACTGGACCCCATTGAGCCTGTGGCCCACAGGAAGACGGAAGCCACTGCACGGAGCACAGAAGAGCCAAGGCTGTGTAGTTAACACCGATTGTCAGCTTGGCAGGATCTAAAGTCACCTAGGAAACAAGCTTGCAGGCACATGTGTGAGGGACTATCCAGACTAGGTTAGCCTCTGGGCATAGTTGTGAGGAACTATGTAGACTAGGTGAACTGAAATGTGAATGTGAGGGGAGCCGTCCTATGGGCTAGAGTCCTAGACTGGATAAAAGGGAGAAGGAGAAGTGAGCACTCGAAATCGCCTCCCTCTGCCTCTTGACTGCAGATCCAATGTGACCAGCTGCCTCCAGATCCTGCTGTTGTGATTTCTCCATCATGATAGACTGTACCCTGGAACTATGAGACCGAATAAGCCCTTTCTCCCTTAAGTTGCTTCTATTATCACAACAGTGGGACAAATAATTAAGCAGCCTAAGACATTTCTTTAAGATTTTTTTCTTCAGTGCAGAAAGAGGAAAAACAAAAAAGAAGTGCAGACACTTTATCTTGATTAGAAAAATGAGGATGAATGAACATAAACATTGTTCAAATGGTATTGTTATTCCTTACATAATTCATAATAAACCACTCCTATTCTTTTAAGTTCCTATAACAGACCATAATCCTTGGGGTAGAAAAAGAGAAGAAAGCCATAGAGGAAAAAGCACTGGCTTTGTGTAACATAGAGCAAGTCATATGTGCACTCCTGCCTCAATTTCCTCATCTGTGAAATGGGTTCAACCATTCTTACACACTAGGTTATTGTGGGAATTAAACAATACAATGTTCAATGCCTGGCATGTAGCAAGTACTCCACAAATGTTTCTGGGAAGATACCACAGGGTGACTCCCATCGCAGAGGCATGTGCAAAGAGGATGCTGCCAAGGTATGGCTAAAATGCATAACAGAGGGGCCGGAGAGATGGCTCAGCGGTTAAGAACACTGGTTGTTCTTGCAGAAGACCCAGGTTCAGATCCCAGCACCCACATGGCAGCTAACAACTGCCTGTAACTCCAGTCCCAGAGAATCTGACATCCACTTCTGACCTCCGCGGGCACTGCATGACACGGGTGCACTTATCGACACACAGGCAATACAGGCATACACATAAAATAAAAATAATAAAATATTTTTAAAAATGTATAACAGAGAAGATGTTCCTTCACACACTCTATAGGACAAATTCTATATGTTCTTAAATGAAGTACTTGACATTATTACTTTACCGCCTCAATTATGTCAGAAAAGTTAAGATACAATTATACTATTTTGCAAAGGAGATCTCGAAACCCCCTGCCCCCCCCCAAAAAAAATCAGAGTTCTTCTAAAGTGTACCTTTTCCGGTATATGGACCATTCAATAATTAACAGGAATAAGGAAAAATAATGAAAAAAAGAAACAAAAATTGAAAGTCAAGTCACTTCCACTGAAAAGCCAAACAGAAAATACGGTAAAGTAAAGCCACCACTATGATTTTTTTAAAGCAAGTTACTTCTGAATGGCATTTCCCTTTTATCCAGTAGGAAGGCAGTTTCAATTCCAGATGCTGAAAGCCCAACTGAATCCCAGACCTGTTAGTAGAACCCCAAATGCAGCAGGCAGCCTTACCGAGAGACTGGAGCCATTATCAGCGTGGGCTGGTGCATAGATGTTGAGGTATAGGCAGTCTTCTGACACTGTGAAATTAGGGTAATGCACCCTGAGCATTTTTTGATACGTGATGAGCCACTCTGTGCTTTGGAAGCACCTTGGAGGGAGAAAGAGAAAAGAATCCAGAATCACTGTCAGCAAACTTGTCTAGGAGGGGCCACTTGCTAGGACAGCAACAAGGCCCAACCATCTCTTCTAAGCAAAGAGAATGTCAGAACTATTAGTATAAAGTCCAGTTATGCCCAATGCCCCTACTTCCCGAAACAAGCAAGTAAACTCATAAACGATTATTCTTTTTGTTTTAGTTCCTGGATAGGAAAGCACATTATGCAAAATAACCGTGCAGTTGCCTCAAAGCACACTCACCTGCCGTTATCCACCAACACTGAGTTGTCTATCAAAGACTTTGTTCCCACACTTCCCTCGTCTGCTGCCAAAGGAATAAAGTGCTATTTCCCTGCCTATGTACCAGGAACCAACTGCATAGACTGTAGGACTCCTGAACCCAGGTTTTGTGCACAGTCCCTCTGCCCGAACTGCCTCTTCCCATGTCCTCTGGCTCGTAGCCTTCCTTTTCTCTCTCCTTGTAGATTCAGTCCAAGTGTCCCTCCTCCAGAAGCCTTCTGAGATGTCTGTGCGACCATAGCTCTTTTTTGGAAACATCCACAGAACATGTGTTCTGCTCTAGAAATTGTCCTGGGTTCGTACATGGTTGTTATCATCTTTTCCAACTCAACTGTGAGCAGCAAAAAAGCCTATGACTCTAGATTAGTCTCCTCTGTACCTCACAGACCCGGGCACAGAGCCTGACACACACAAAGATTGATCTTGTACTGCACTTGATCTTTGCCAAAAGGCTGGGAAGAGATTTAAGTGCTATTGTATGTGTATGGACTTCTGTCATACCCAAGTGCTCGATTGTTGTTAGCTGCCCTCTTGGTAGAACAGTGGACATTAGTGGGCAATGAGAAACCACCATTAAAACTACTTCCTCTCAGGTGTTTATGCTTCCTGGACACTTTCTATGTTATTTATCACAAATTCAGGCCTCACTACTTTCCACAGAGCCATGTCTGACCTTAAAGCTTGGCTAAATGATTCTGTGTGCTCTCTCAAAGGCTTTTCTGACCCATGATGGTTGCCTTGGCACCTTCTATTTTAATTGTCAATTACTGTTTTTCTCTACTCTCCATTACTGTCAGTCCACATGCTCTTGAGGAAAGCTCTGATGACAGCCCCAAGCTTATAATGGTCTCGTTTTTCTCAATAAGGTACAAAAACAATATGCATACCATAGAAACCAAATTTCAAATTCTGAGTTTTAATCTTTTTCTGGGTTAGCTGCATGTGGCCAATACTTGGGATTCTGGATGGTGTAGGAGAGTGGCAAGGCCCAGGCAGCCCCAGTGTCAAGGGAAAATAACCCTGTGTGTGTGGCTGAGAGATAATGTTCAGTAGGGTGGGTATAGTAAAGATATTTTCAACTTAAAATGTCTTGCAAGGACATAGTCCCATTATAAGCTGAGGAATATCTTTAACCCACTGTGAAAATCCCCAAATCCTAATGGCATCCAATTATAGAATTGGTTATGAATGAGTATTAGTTGAATAAACGAGTGAATGAAAACTTGAATAAATATATAAATGAACCAACACATGATTTTTGTCATAATATCCTCAGTCCACACGAGGGCCACATGAGTTCATCTTCCGTGGTATAGAGAATGTCCTGGCACCAAGCTATGTCTTTAGCCTGGGAGCCTAATGTTTCAAAAACCATCTGACCCAACCTAAAGATTTTTCAAAACCTTAAACATCAGATATCCCAGGAGAATCTTCAGGTCTCCCTATCCCACACACAATTCTCTCTCATTCTTCTACAACCAACCTAGTAACTGATTACCCACCCAGCCTTGAAACTGTGCACTGACTGGGAGCTCCTTACTTCCCGAACTCCTGTGTCACAGAGGCTTAATTAATCCGTGATGATTAACCTTCACTGTCAACTTGAGTGAATTTGGAATCAGCTGGGAGATGCACCTCTGGGTGGAAGGCCCACCGTGAATGTGAGTGGCACTAGCCCATGGACTGAAGAAAAAGGATAAAAGGAACCCCAGCACCCCCCACCATCCACTTGATCTGCCCAGATGTGAGGAGTCCAAGATGCATTTTGCCTCATGAATTCTCATGCCTTCCCTAGCATGGATTAAACCATGAACCAAAATAAATCATCCTTCCTTTAAGTTGCTCTCTGTCAGTATTTAGTCACAAAGATTAGAAGAGTAACTAATGCAGCAGCCACACCATCATTCCACAGGCATTTTTGGAGTTCCCACTGTGGACCAGGCCTTGCATTAAGCAAACATGTGACTGTGGGGGCCATCCCTGCCCCCCCATCCGCCATGGTTCTTCTTTCTGAAGCTCTAACCCAGAGAGACCACAAAGAGGAGCCCTGGGTGATGTTCCACAGAAACATCAGGGCAGTCTCTTCTCACTGAAGACGGGGAGACCATTGCATCACTTTCTAAGTCTGCTTAGTGCTCAGAATCCCTACAGAGCTTTCAAATCATTCAGATTCCGGAGTCCAGCTCAGGAGAGTCTGATTCAGGAAGCTCAGAAGGAAGCCAAGGAAGGCACATCTTTTAAACAATGCCTCTAGAGATTCTAGTGTCCAGTCAGTTTAGAAGCCCTGAGATCCTGAAACTGGCCATAGACCAGTGGCCCAGGTCTATGGCCCTCCCACCTCCATATCCATTCTCCCTCAGCTTCGCCCCTAGGCTACATCCCCTACATTCCTCCCATCAACCTGCTCCAAATTCCCAGGGTCCCAGGCCACCCATGGAACAGAGGCTGGTCTTACAACATAGGATAGGTCGTGGCCTCTCGGAGGTCATTCCAGGGCACTGCAGGCTGCGGACTAGCGAATCGCAGCGATCCAAGAGGAGGTGCGGCAAAAGGGATCCCAAGAAACACGTTCACAGGTACGGGGTTTCCCAGCACGGTGACTTGCTTCCCCTGGACCCATCCCAGCCTGGTATACCTCTGTGGTGCTGCAGTCACAGACCCTGAGGAAACACGGGAGGAAAGAGGATCTGGCTGAAGAGCAGTAAGGGAGCCACCAACCTGGAGCTCCCATTGCAGGTGCTCTTTCTCCACTCAGACACCCTCTCTCTGAATCTGTGTCTTCCATTTCTTTCAGGATTGCCTTTATAGTCAACACTAACAGGGCACTGATTCAGTTTTTCCTGAGTCCACCACCAAGCCACAAAACCTGGGCAGAGGTTTCCCTTCTGCTAGACTAAAGCTCTTCCTTTCCATGGAGCTCCGCAGAAGCCAAGACCCTCCCAAACCAACCACCTCCGGCTTCTTAGACCCTTCTCACCACTGCCATACCCACCACTGTATGTCCATCGTTGTCTGTACATTTACTGGAAATTAAATAAACTACTTTTAAATTTTGGCCTGGAAGAAGCCTAAGCAATAATATCTATAGAGTTCTCATTTGAATGAGTTAGTTAGTTGTTTTGGATACACATGAAATGTGCATTAATGAATTAAAAATTCTTGTGTGAATGCCATATGAAATGAGTTCCTCTGCTTCCAAGGGTCTGAAGATGGTGCCTAGAGTGACTAGGTATACAAGCATCTTCGTTTTGGCACTAAAGCTGAAACTTTAAGAAAGCACTCAGTTACTTGCTTAGCAGGACCCAGGAGTCTAAGTACTACTTGCTCTTCTGTCATTTCATTTGTGAAAGTCCTGTCTCTACAGCCAATACCACAGAATACAAACTCCATTCTACATGTGCCCAGTTCCCAGGATGGAGCCTTGGAGTATGTAGTTGACCTGAGGGCACAGTCAGGTCTTTCAGACTCTACCTGTCCCTGAGAAGAAGGTCTTGGTCCAGAACTATCAGCAGCATTGGATATTGGAGCCCTTAGGCTCCACACAGCCCTCCTTGGGCCCTCGGAGCCCTCTGGGAAATGCTTTCATTTCCCCCAGTGGAAAAGCCCACCCCTCTCCCACCCTCTGAGAGCCATCATCTCCCACTGGCCATCTCACCCATGGCTGCAAAAATCCAAACGACCCAGATTAGGACCTGGCCATGGTGCACCCCAACCCCACTCATCTGGCTGGCCAGCCTGAACCGTCAGGGCATCCACAGCTGCTGCAGGTCTCAGAGATCTTCAGGTAGGGCCAGAAAAGGCTCCCTGTTAGTAGACAAGCGCTGAACAGACAGACACAGGTCGCAGAAGAAAGGAAGAGCGGCATCAAATGAAGATTTTCAGAGAATTGGCCAAGCAGGACTTTCCTGTTCTGATTTACATAAGAAGCGGCTGATGATTAACTCTTGTGCTGAGAAACAGCATGTTATAGGCTTTGACCTCATGGGATGGTAGAAGTCAGAAAGACATTCAGGATCAGCTGAGCCAGGGATCTTTGCCTGTGACAAATATCTGACAAACTACTTGAAGAAGGAAAGATTTATTTTGGTTTATGGTTTCAGAGGGTTCAATCCATGGTTGCTTGGGCAGAAAATTATGGGAGCAGAAGTGTGTGGTGGTAGAAAGTTTTCCCATGGCAAGCAGGAAACAGAGAAAGGGAGCTAGAAAGGGACCAGAGACAAGATCTCCCCAAGGATCTGCCCTAATTGACTTAGTTCCTCCAGCTAGGTCTCACTCTCTAGAGCTTCCATAATCTCTCAGAATAGCACCACCATCTGGGAACACATGAGCTTATAGGGGACATTTGATATTCAAACTATAACAGGTGCCTATAGCAGCCACAAAGGCAGCAAGCCACAGTGAATGATGTTGACTAGGAGAGACAATAGACCATGCTAAAGACTACAGAAAACTGGACAGCACATGCTTTTGTCTAAAGTCATAATGGTTTCTCAGTTGCAATACACATCTGTCTTATGAGATTGTGGTAAGCCAGTTTGTTTTAAAATGCAGTTTTAGTTTTTAAAACGTAACTCTGTGAGTTCAATATAGTATTTTTTTCCTGGTTTGAGTTGTGGTCTGTGTCAGCCTTCTGCTAACAATTATGATCTAGACTCAGGTGTCCCAGTGTAAACACCAAGGAACAGGTCCAGAGTGGAGAAATTATGATACAAGTTCTATGAAGATTTGTCTTCACTGTCCTGGGTACTTACCATAAGGCTTTTTTCTATATAAGTCCAGTCTAGAAAACTACTCAGGGGTACATCCTGGGGTATCCAGGGCATGACCCAGGAGCACCTCCCCTGTCCCAAATCCTTGGAGGCTGGACTGACACTTGCTGAAAATGCATCTCCCCATCTCCTGGAGAGTTGAGGACCAGGCCTTATAATTTGACAGCAGCAATAGTAGGTTTGAGGAGCATCCATCTAACGCATGGGAGATTATCAGAGTAGTGGCCTCATGAATATTCACATGGAGAGCATTAAATTCCTGCTGGATACAGAACTCTATACAACGAACAAGAAAGGATTTCCTCAAGGTCAGAGCCAGGGACTGCAGGATGCACTTTGTTCAAGGTGGGTGCTCTATACATTTGAAGTCTTCCAGGAAGCCCCTCTTTCTCTGATCACAACTCCATTCCTGTATAATGCTGAGATGCCACAAATTGTAGAAAGAGGACTTCATGGAATCTAGGTGAGAGTTTGCTTCCTAATTCAGCTCCTTTCTAAGCTTCTTGAATCAGACTCTCCTGAACCGGGTCCACGAATCTGAATAATTTGAAAGTTCTGTAAGGATTCTGAGCACTAAGCAGACTTAGAAAGCACTATGATGGGTTTCCTGAGTCTCTCAGTGAGAATGAATCACCCTGATGTTGACATGTGTCCCTTTTCCCAGGGCTGGTCTTTGTGGTCAGTCCAGGTTGGGGTTTCAGAGAGAAGAACCATAGTGGATGGGGAGTTAGCATCCATAATCACAGCTGTGTCTAGTATGAGGCTTGAGAACTCCATAAATACCTGTGGAGAAGACTCAGCTGTTAAGGGCACATATTGCACTTGCAGAAGACCTGAATTCAGTTCCCAGCACCCACATCAGGTGGCTCACAACCACATGTAACTCTAGTTCCAGGGGATCCAGTGCCCTCTGGCCTCCACAGGCACCTGCACACATGTGGTACACATAAACTCATGCAGACACACACACACACACACACACACACACACACACACACATGAAAATAATGAATTTTAAAACAAATAAATAAAATAAAGATCTCTCAAATTGCCCCAGAAGCCCAGTGACCAATAGTGGACAGTAGACTATATGTAAGTTGGTGATTAAGAACTGTAAACTAGGCTTAAGGAAGAAAAGAAGTGGTTGTATTAAGTGCCTGGATATTTATTCTACCCATCTCTGATGTGATGGCCATACATTTCTGGAAATGAGTGGGAATTTTGAAAATGTTTCGAGTTTGCCTACAGAGCTTACTTGTTTATGTATAATATCAAGCATTCAAATAGCTTAATGGATGTTTATAGGCATGTATATTGCTGATAGAATTCAGAT
>NW_008355473.1:764893-800020 GCF_000622305.1 Nannospalax galili | reverse complement strand
GTTGATGCTTCAACACATGTATACAGTCCACAGACCAAAGTCAGTCTACTTTTTAGCTTTATAGACATCAAAGCATTTTGCTCATAATCTAACGATATAGTAGGTAGACAGTAGTGTTTGCTAAATTAGAATCTAAGTCTGAGTCCTAGCCACATACTGGTTTTCAAAAAGTAATAAAGAAAAATATGACTTTCTTTCCCTCTGCCCATCCAACTGGGCCCTTCCTGTTATAGCAGCCACAGGCACCTATGACTTTAAATGAGTTTAACCTTAATAGAGACCTGGATTCTACTCTGATTCTCCCTCAGAATGACAAATGTCGTTAAATAAAATTTTCCTTTCCTCTGGGCTTCAGTTTTTGCACTTTATGATGATGACGACTTTGCAGGTGATGATTATTTATTCCTGTGTCCCAAGTGCGTGTGTGTGTGGTTTCCAGACCTGCCTGTGAGGCCAGAAGAACCTGAGTAGAAAAGAAGACCAGCTTCGAAGACGAGGAAGAAAGACGCTGCCAGGCCAGTGAAGGCACAAATGTTGCCAACTCAAAAGACATGTGGGTCAAGATAAAGGCCAATGTGGGTCTTCGGTGCCCATCTGTCCAAGGGTTCCTTGTCAGAAGTTCCTTTAACCATCTTTTCTTCTGGTCCTCCTTAGTTGCTATGATAAAGCTTCTCCCTGACCTTGTGTCTGTACCCCCCATCCAGTTAGAGGTCATATTAATTTAGTTTGAAGACTTTTTAAATATTTTATTTATTATTTTCATTTTTTATGTGTATGAGTGTATTGTCTGCATGTATGTGAATGCACCTGTGTCATTCAGTGCTGCAAAGGTCAGAAGAGGGCTTCAGATTCCCCTGGAATTGGAGTTAAGGACAGTTCATAGCCACCATGTGAGGACCCGGGTCTTCATAGCCACCCAGAGGACCCAGGTCCTCTGCAAGAGCAGTCAGTGCTCTTAACCGCTGAGCCATCTCTCCAGCCCCCTAGTTTAAAAACTTTTAAAGTGGCTTTACATGTACTATCTTGTCATCTGGGACCCACCTCTGATTATCTCAGATGCCACTCACTAACAGGGCCTATACTCGAAGTAACACTGATATTTCAGGAAGCAAGGACACTAACTACCATTTATAGGGGGCCCTATAGGTACCAGGCCCCAAGCTAGATGCTTTGTATATGTTACATAATTTAATGCAATTATTCCCATCTTGTAGATGAGGCAACCGAGGCTCTAAAAGATAGGATAATGGGTTTATACAGCATCACAAGAGTGAGAAGAATATCTATGTACCAGTTCTGCCTTTAAACTGCAGCCCTCACAGTTTGGGAAGGGGTAAGAAACAGGAAACAGTAAGATCAGGAAGGACGGGCTGGCTTCTGCAGGTCATGGTCATGAAAACTCAATCTTTTCCATTTACGCTACTTCCTTGGTCCTTGATGTTCCCATCAGTAGCACAGATCAGTACCCCTGAGAGACACAAACCTTTGATCAGTTCTCTCTGTCTTCCCAGATTGCTCTATTGAAACCCTGAGGGAGAAAGCTCCAAGATGAGAGCTAAGGTCTCAGAGACGTGGATTAAAACATACACAAATATAGACAAACAAAGGCTGATGAACAGAGGTGCTTAAAGGCCACTCCAACTTCTCCTAAGGGGAGGCTAAAGGAGCCTTGAAGGCATAAAGACAATGGCAATGATCTCAGGTTAGAAATTACTCAAGAGGTGGGCAAATCAAAGGATGGATACAGGTCCCCGGGAAGCATCTCTCTCACCCCACATGGGTCTAGAGCACAGATAATGTGGATTCTTCTTCTTATAATGTGTTTTTTTCAAATCTATTACACATCTATTAAGCCCAAATATTTTAACATGATTTTCTTTTCTTCTTTTTTTAATTGAATGTTTGTGATTTTCATATAATTTGATGTTATTTAGAACCCCTCCCCTATCTGCACCTCTCCCGATTGCCCCCTTCCCAATTTAATGTAGTCTATTATGTATATAATAAGGCTTATAGAGTCTGATTTGCATCCTCAAATTTGACACAGACTTAATCTGAGACTCACGCCTTATAAAATAAAGCTTTTTCTCATGAAGACCACCATTCTTAACTTTTTCTGTAAAGTCACTGGGGGAGTAAGATGTAGGACACTCATGCTTTTGGGTTTCAGCATAGCCTACACAAGAAAATATTGTCCATTCTGTGGAAGAAAATGGCTTCCTCACCAAATGAATTGCATTGATGTGGCTAACATGCCCTTGTAAGAATGGAGTAGAAATGATTCTTAACGGTGGGCTGGAGGAGTGGGGCAGAAAATGAGGTCAGGTATTAGAAAATTTATTAGTATGAAAGCTTGTCCTCATGGTGCAGGATTGATTGTCCTGAAAGAATGCCTTATGTGTTTCTAAAATGGAAGGGAAGACGCAACAGAACTGCAGAATGAAGACCACACCATGGATGAGTTGGGGGTAGGGGTTACCAGCATCATTAAAAACTTTGGTCATGGTCCTTTTCTACATCCCAGTGGTCATGGTAGTCACCACAGAGGTAGGTTCGTTAACATTCATCATGATGATGGAGCTTCAAAGTCATACTAGGCGGGAGCACTCAGATGCCAGAAGCCAGGAGAGTGTGTTAAAAACCACAAAATACAAAGGATCACACAAGGAGCTTCACCTATAGGAAATATTAGAGCTGGTTAACCAGGCATAGTGTCTGGAGAGGCAAGATGGACCACTGAAAGGATGTTGCTTACATAGAACACAAGTGATACGAAGAGGAAAGGGGGATTATGGGGAAGGATGTTTAACTGGGAGAAAGATGAGAGGGTAGGACACAGAAGATAGTGGGAGGAGGGGTAATTTAAACTAAAGATGTTTGAAATAGGTGTATGGACTCCTGATACTTTATAAGCTTTATTTAAATATATTCATATAAAACACTGAAGTTACCCTACACGGAGGAACATGGTCCTCCCAGGAGCCATAGACTGACAAATAAAAAGCCCAGGCCCAGGTGTGGGATACCTCCCCTTGAGTTGTAGTTCAGGAGTGTCCCAGAGACCACCCCCTAAATCAATACAGGCTACTACCATCACTTTTGGTTGCCCACCAGAATTTGAGGGTAAAACCTTATTACTGAAGACACCACCGTACACTTTTATCACAGGACACGGAGAAATCAAATTGATCTAACCAAGAAGCTTCTTCTCTGCTGACTAGCTTTTATAGTTCTGAAAGGTGCTATGCAGGTTGTTAGGGCAGAAAAGTCATCAGCAATCTTACCCAGCTGTATAACTACAGCTACTATTGTATTGTATAAACTACAATAACGACCAATGTGGCAAGATAGGTCCATGGCTACAATAGTGAAACAAATGTTATGGGGGGTAACCAACTGCTTTTTTATTGGGTTTAAGGTCCATAGGAGGAAACACATGTCTGGTACCATAAATCTGGCCATAGTTCCTCACATTGTAAGTCTCAGGGGTGAACCTATTATTACTTTGCTAACTGGACATAGTATCAACTTACACTCTAAATTCATATCTCTATACTTGTAGCTTATTCAGCTCTCAGACCTCATCAGGGAAGTCACAACTGGCCAAAGTATAAAGAATAAGTTTCTGTGGCGTGCTTAGCCACAAATGAAACATCTATGACGCACACATACACACCCAAGGCACAGAGACTATCTCAGAAGATGGGGCAGAAAAACTGTAAGAGCCAGAGGTTAGGGAAGACCGGAGTCAAGCGGTGTTTTCATGGATATGATAGGATCTCTGCCCTCATGAATTCACAGCAGCTGTGGTTTCTTGCACAAAGACCTGCGTAAGATCAAGCCAATTAACATTCCAGAATGGAGATGAAGAGGCTCATAAGCCTCCACCCCTAGCTGAGGAGCTATGGACAGTTAGAGGCTTCTAGGAGAGCAAGAGCCAGTTTTAGGGATGATCCCTGGTAGGCTGACCAGTGGGTAACTTCATACTTATGAATATATGGTCAGCACAATTTGCACTTGGAGGGTTATGAAAAAAGAGGGCAGAAAGTTTGGAAGGGTTGAGGTGGGGTGAACATGATAAAAGACATGTGCATGCAAGTATGAAATCCTCAAGTAATTAATAAAAATGTTATGTTTGAAAAGGTCCATAATAAAGGAAGACACAGAAAGGAGGAGCAGCAGAATGCCAAGGGCGCTGCCAAGATGGAAAACAAACAGCAAACACGAGCCTTCCTTAAGCTCCCCCGAGGCTCTCAATCCCACACTTAGACATAGCTCTGGTGAACAACTCTCTATCTCCCATCGTCATCTCTGCACCATGTAACTTAGTAGCCCACTCAGCCTACTCTATTGTCTTTGCAGACTTTGTTCTCACATTTCTCCAGAGCTACATCTTTGTACCTCCTACAGTACTCTCCTACACTTGGTGCATGTTTCCCAATCACTACCAGAGAAAAGGTTAGAACTGAGCTGCCACTTTGTGCCAGGTACTATCCGTGCCTTGCCAGCCAACTAAGATGGCATCCTCTACTCTTGAAAAGCGTGGTTGACCCAGTCCCAGGGCTCCATTATACCAACTGCTTTCTGAGACCACTCCTGTGCTACTTATATTGTTCTGAGTCATCTAAGAGCATATTCCAAGAGAGGATTAAATATAGAAATGTTTTATTGGGGGAGATATCTAAGACTAAACCTGGGGAGGGAGCGAGGAAAGTTCAGGGGAGCTGCCAGGCCATGATAGAACCTGTAAGGAGAGTCTAAGTGTACAAAATAGGACAAAAAGTTTGGATGGGATGTAGAATCCTAGGTTCCTATGAAAACCACAGGAGGTCTAAAGAATTTTGGAATCCCAGAAACCTAAATCAGTCACCCGAAGGGTTCCCCCAAAATTGATCTGTGTTTATATCCCTCCCACATTTGGTAATAACTGGCAGAAACCTGCAAGAAGCAAGTATAATGTGATAACAAATTTCAGAGGCTGACAGCTGGCATTCTCAGTCTAATTCTTAGACGTTACAGTTTGAAGCCTCTGTGTGTGTTTGTGTGTGTCTTTGTGTCTGCGTGTTGCATGCACGCACATGCACACATACAAAGTGAGCCTTGCCACCAGGACTGCCTAATAGGAGCTAAATATTTTCAGATCCAACAGTGAGGTCATGTGAGCATGTTTCATATATTACAAGTTGGAACCGAGCAAGTCTGTAAAGCACAAGTAAGTTACTTATGCGTGGCTCGCCCTTTACTGCACCAATGCCTCTCCCTCAATAGAATTAATATACCACTCATGACAGGTTCTCTATCACTAGCCAATAGAGCAGGAAAACAAACTTGGTTCACATGTACGTTGTGTTTAAGAAAAACTGGTCGAACTTCAACAGACACCCTCAGGTATGGTCCTAAAGGAGAATGGGTAAGAGAGAAGTTACCTAGTGTCCAACTTTAAGCAATGCATTTGGATGCCTACCTTGAATTAGAACAAAAGTGACCTGAGGTAAAAACTCATATGACTACTGGACAATGATGAATGAAGTGAGTTGCTCAGGCACCTGGAAAGAGGAAGATAGGAAAAGTCATGACCTGGAGGTTTGAGGAAGAATCATGCATATCCAACTAGGAAGTGGACCCAACTGTGTGGACCTCTGTGTCTCATGTTGAGAAAACGTTACTACTGTGATAGTTTTAATTATCAACTTGACATAACCTAGAATCACCTGGGAGAAGAGCTTCTAAGAATGTCTGTGAGGGATTATCTTAATCACCTTTATTGGTATGGAAGACCCACTGTGATCAACACCTTTCCCTGGGTTTGGGGTCCTGGACTGATTAAAAGGAGAAAGCTAGCTGAGCACTAGCATGCTTGCATTGGGTCATTGCTCTCTGTTCTTGATTGTGAACATAACATGACTAGCTGCTTCTGAAGTTCCTACCTCCGCATGATGATGACTTGTCCACATGATGTATGTAACTGGAATTAGCCAAATAAGCCCTTTCTCCCTTGCATTGCTTTTGTCAAGGTATTTTAGCAAAGTATCAGGAAATGAAACTAAGACAACCACTAACTAGGAGCTCTACAACAAATGGACAAAATTCACTGGAAGCATATCAACCATGCCCTCTCTTCAGCTATGCAGTGTTGCTGGACGAGTCTATGAACAGAATGGACATGGTGACCAACAAAACTGTGTCTAGGCTTTGATTCACCAAGGCCTATCTAGGTAGTATGGTTGCTGAATAATCAGCAGCCGACACTAACACAAGCCTTCAGTAGGGTATTCTTCCTAGGTGGAATGTCAAAATCCATTTAGAAACCAATTGTTATGTCAGATTTGACCCACTTGGGAGTGGGAGGACAGCAACTCATCTTACGAGACGTTGACTCAGGAGTTTGGCTTATGAGTTTACCTTCTCTGCCCTTAATTCATTTCCCAGCACCACTATATCTGAGGGCTTTGGATTAATTTGATAATGTGATCTCATGCAGCATCACATTAGCAAAAGGTTATGGTTTAGGATGAGACATAAGCAGAAGCCTTCGGGGTCCACTGGTCCTGTTATGCCACATCAAAGTGACAAAGTCAGCCTAATAGATCAATGGAACGGTCTACTAAGAAATCAGCTAAGGTTATATGGCAAGAACATCTCGTGTGGCTCGAATACTGTGTGTCATTCAGCACAGTAGCCTCCTCTTCTTCATAGTGAGAATGTTCCAACACCTACAATGGATGCCCAAAACCAAAGATAACACCAAACCATATACTTTTTTTCTATATATGCTACCTATAATAAAGTCTAACACAAATTAGTCATAGTAAGAGATTAGACATTATAAGTAAAAGATAGAACAATTATAACAATATATTGTAACAAATATTTTGAATTTCTATTTCTGAAATTCTACATAATATTTTTAGAACTTGATTGACTCAACCAAGAACATGAGAAACAAAATCTTAGAGAAAGGGAGCCTATTGTTTGTGTTATACAATGCTCAGTCATGGTGCTGTGCCCGACAGCTGAAACAGTCCATCCAGGGAATCAAGTGGTAAAAGAAATATTGATCTCTATCACCACCACTCTCAGTGACTCATTCGCAAAATACATGTTTCACTAACTGGGCATGCTGATGCACACCTTTAATCCCAGAACTCAGGGATCAGAGGCAGATGGGTCTCTGTAAGATCAAGGTCAGTCTGGGATAGTCTGCAATGAAAAAGTTAGGAAGCGGAGAGAGATGAATGCTGGTGCTCAGTTGGCTCTCCCTTTATTCAGTCTAGGACGCTAGTCTGTGGAATGATACCACCCACATCCAAAGTTGGTTTTCTCAACTCAGTTAAATCTCCCTGGAAACATCCTCCCTGACACGCCCAGAGCTTTGTCTTCTAGGTGATTCTAAATCCACCACATTAACATCAGTTATAGACCACATGAGGGCTAGAATATTTTGGATTCACTTAGTGCCTCAGTAACCATCTCCAAGTGTGATCCACAGGACTACGACCCACGTCAGGTATCAGTCAGAAGTAATAGGTTGCGACTTGTATTTCCAATCAGCTACAATAATCCATGGGTTGGATTAACTTTAAGTGACTTAACTCATGGAAATGCTTATGTTGATACATTTATTATAAAATATGTTTAAAGGCTAAAGATGACAGCCAGATGGAAGAGATGTGTAGCACAAGGCACATGGAAACAGCACTGAGCTCCCACAACTCTCCAGGGACAGTGCTCTCCAGGAACGTCCTATGTTCTTCTATCACAAGCACCACAAGCTCACTCATTTTGGAGGTGAGGAGGTTTCCTTCTGTAGGTATGATTTATTAAACTATTGGAATTGATTATTAACTCAACACTTAGCCTCTCCTCTCCCCAGAAGTTGAGGGAACTGAAAATTTTAACCATCTCATCACTTGACTAAGGCCTCACTCCCAGTCATCTCATTGTCATAAAAAGGCATGCACTGGGGATCCCAGGGGGTGGCAGGGGCTGCATGTCTCTGAGTCTGTGAGGATCCTACGAACTCCCACGAGAAACTGACTTCTACTACATACGCCATCAGACCGAGAAGGATAAAAGCTATGAAAAAGTAAAGGACAAAAGACAGTTTCGGACTCAAGTGTGTCCCAGCTAAGGAGAGTGCAAAGGTTCTGCACTGTACAGTCAACAACACGTGGAAATTGCAAGATATTTTAGACTCTCTTTGTTCACAAGCCTTATTTAGATTAATGGCTTTGTTGGATTAAGGAAACTCCTGAGAAAGAAGATACGACCTTTAACCAAAAATTAAAACTTTACATTATTAAATACTTTAAGATTTATGATATTAGGATGTTTGCCTTACTTATTTTTTTAATTTTTGAGAATTTCACAAATGAATGTTGTATTTATTTCTATCCTTCCAAGTCTCCTTCCAATTCTCCCATGTCTCCCCTATTCCCTCCCAATTACTTGTCCTATTGTTATGTATACATACATACATTTATATATATGCATATAAAATACATTTATATAAATGTATATATGTATTATATACATATACATGTAATGCACTGAGTCCATTTAGTGGTGCTCAAGTGTACCCACTTGAGATTAGATCCCTGGTGGTTTTTTGAATGAAGGTTATGTATGCCTCGATAAAGAAGATGAAAATGTGTTATTTACTTTTTCATCACTGTGACCAAATACTTGACAGAAACAATTTAAGTAAGGAAGGGTTTAATTTTAGCTTACAGTTTCAAAGGTGTCAGTCCATCATAATAGACAGGCAATGCAGAGAAGCTCACATCATAGCGTCCAGGAAGCAGAGGCACAGCATATAAGAAAGGGCTAGGACAAAATGCAGCAACCAAGGACATACCCTCAGTGACCTACTTCCTCCAGCTAAGCTCCATCTTCTCCCTTTTACTACCTCCAAATAATGTCATTGTATTAGGAATCCATCAAAGAATAAAGCCATCCATTAGTTCAGGGACCTCAGGATGTAATTGCCTCAGGAAATGTACTCACAGTCACCCCAGAGGTGTGATTTCCTAATCTCCTAGCCATTTATCAATCCAATTAAATTGACAATCAAGATTAGATTTCATAAAAATTATTATTTTATTCTCTAAAGAGTTTCTGAAATATTAACATTAACTGTTGTTGACTGTTGTGCTCATTCATTAAAGGAGTGCCAAGCAGGGTCACTGGACCCTCACCTGAGAATCTAGCCACTCTTCCCAGCCAACTAGTTCAGCCTTTGAAGATAAAAGAAGAATGAGGACCAGCTCAATAGATGGATGCTTTTGGAAGCCCTTATCAAGAAACTCCAATGGACTCTCATATGAACATTTGAAAACTGACCTGTTCTGACTTTTTTCTAGTTCCCTGTCTAGAATTTGTAATGCTAATTACTCTTGCCTTTACTTCTCCTTCACATCTCCTGGTCATGATTCAAGAACTTTCTTTTCCCCTAGAGACAAGAGTTATGCAGTTTGGGAGTCTTTTAGATAGACCCACTGAAGGAGCACTCCAATTGCCTCACCCTGCATCCCTGTTCAGCATGGAAGAAGCCAGAGCAGTCTGCATCCATATTCCCTATTGACAATTTGGGTAACCCCTTCAGAGGATGGCCTGGTAAGAATAGGAGTTAGGAATTGGCTAAGCATTTAGGGTAAAAAGACCCCAAAGAAATGTAGCCAGTTTCTGGGCTAAAAGTCAAAATGTCCTTGTGCCTGTTAGCAACACACTCTGTTCCAAAGGCCAAAAACGTCAAAATGTCAAAAGTATTTGGGAGCTTGTATCTAATCCTTAAAAGATTTTAGGATTACCTCTTCAGAGGGGGGAATGTTGGAGGGGAGGGAGTGGGCATGGATTTGATCAAAACACATTATATGCACTTATGAAATTCTCAATAAAGCTTTTGTGAAAGGTGGTGGTACATGCCTTTAATCCCAGTACTTGGGAGGCAGAGGCAGGCGGATCTCTGTGAGTTCAAGGCCAGCCTGGTCTACATAGTGAGTTCCAGGACAGCTAGGGCTACAGGGAGATCCTGCCTCAAAAAAAAAAAGGCAAAAAAAAAAAAAGTTGGAAAAAAAATTAACTGTTCTTTAAATGCTTAGTTCCCCCCCCCGACACACACACAAAAAAACCTCCCAAAAGACAAAATAAGTGCTTACCCAGGATTCTTTTCCACATTTCCCTCCTCAAATTCTACAAAGAATAAAAATAAAAGAATTGTTTAGTTTGAATCTCAAGCATCTTGGATGTTCCCTGGGGTTTGAGATTCGATGCTCTTTCTTTCCATGAATGAAATATTTCTTGTGAGTATTTAAAAAGTTGAGATTATTTGGAAAAAATGGAGATTACTGGAACTTGATCACATGCAATTCATTACTGAATTTAACTGAAATTTGAAACTGAATCCTCAAATATGAATCTGTTTATGATAGCAACCAAAAAGAAATTGTTCTGTCTAGTATACAAAATAATTAGTACATTTTAGAACTTTTGCAGTTTACAAAGATTATTAAACACTTAAAAGATTTAAAAAATTAATTTTAAACTACCAAGAACCTTACACTGAAGGACATTTGGGTACAAATGCTTGAATGAATAGGACTTAACATGTATGGCAGACTACATGAGGTCCAGTGGAGGGATGGGGGAGGCACAGATGGGAAATGGGTATTCCAAATTTGATTAAGAATTGTTGTATGAAATTACAAAAGTTCAATAAAAAAGAAAAAAGAAAATAGTAATAATTAGGTATAGATAACTGTCTTCAACATATGTGAAAAAATCCTTTAATATATTATCAATTAAAATCCAGTAATATATAAAATAGTATACCACAATTAGCTAAGGTTTATTTTTGGTGTTATGAGACCCAAGTCTATCTGTTCACTGTTCAAAAACCTATATTCAAGACATCATGGTTGGGGGGAAGGACATCAGTTTAGTCAAAGGCCAGCCGTGAGAGGAAACAAAGGCCTTTTTAGAAAAGAAGGTTTTTACAGAGATGGAAAGAAGGGTCAGGGTCAGTGATCAGAAAGATTGTGTGCTGAGTGCATCCAGACTCGGTGACTGTCTCTGCCATTCAGAGAATGTCATGCTTCTGCTCTTCTGAGACATCGTTGCGGTGGTTCTGACTTTGAACCCTACGTCCTTTCCTGCCATTTCTCTTTTTTTGGATGAATGCTTTATTTCCCTTCCAGTTAAACATTAGCCTCTCTTTAACAACAACAAAAAACAAAGATTAACAATTCCTTAACCTGCATTTTGATGTTATCTGAAGACCATCAGATATCTAGAACCTGTAAATCTACAGAAAAATGAGTGACAGTGTTTTACAACTCATGTCCTTTTTTAGTTCCTTTTCCCATGAATAGCTAACCTTGCAATAAATCATTAAAGTATAAAACCATCTTATGCCAAGGAACAGGGCACACAATTTTACTTCATAGGACATCTTCAATCAGAGGTGACACCAGCAGCCAAGTTGGTGACAAATGAATAATGCAGATTCTTCAGCTGTATGACTTCAAAAATTAGCAACTTTCAAAGTCAGCTAGCAAATGAAACTAAAGAATTTATTCAGGTTTTTCTCTCAGTTACATTGCTGTGCCTGGTTGGTTTAATATCTGAAAAATTAATCAGTGTGGTTTACCACATGACAAACTATCCTAGCCTAATATCAAAAACTTAAGCTGACATCATTTTGACTTTTCAAAATGGCTTTTGAAATACAGTTCTGTTTACGAAGGCACTCCTGGAGTTTTATTTTGTTAAATCGTGGAAGATTATGGTAGCTTCTGCTGTAGGAAGAAGTGAGCACTAGGTAAACTTTTAAAATTATATATTTTTCTTAAAATTGTCCTTTGACGATTTAATGGATGCTTGTGGAGAAGCTTAATTGGACTAAATGCCACAAAGGAACAAACTGTTCCCAGATGCACACAGATGAATACAGATGAACACCACCATGTCTTTAGAAGAGCTTGCCAAGTGAGGGCCACAAACAGCTTGAAGAGTGAGTGTAACCCAAGCGGAGGAGTCTCTTAGGGACAAGAACAAACCATTTAACCTTCCAAAGCTGACCGTGGTTTAACCAAGCAGACTGTGATGTGGAAAAGTGCCACACACAGGCTGCCTGCTCTCTGACTTCCAAATCTCAGCCACAACTTTGTGGCACGAGCAGCGGCACCCAGAAGCTGGGAGAAATGCTAGGAAGCAGACATCTCCACAGTCACAGTGCCAGCACGCGAAGCCCCACAGATGGAAGAGACTTGAGTCCACTTTCAAGATCTTGGAGATCAGAGGTCTGTTATAACTAACCCGATCAGAGGGCCTGGAGAGATGGCCCAGCAGTTAAAAACACTGGCTGCTCTTACAGAGGACCTGGTTAGAGTCCCAGCATCCACATGTTGGCTAGCAACCATCTGTGACTCCAGTTCCTGGAGAATCCCACTCCCTCTTCTGACTTCTGTGGTCACTGCATGATATAGGTGTACTTACACAGATGCAGGCAATATGCTCATATACATAAAATAAAAATAATAAATAAAATATTTTTTAAAAAGCTAACCTGATCAGAGAAATTCTATTTACAATATCTGGCACAAAATAGAAAATCATCTAAGTCTTGAAAGAACAAGAAAATGTGGCCTGTAATCAAAAGACAAATAAGGTCAATAAAGGAAGTCCTCATAAATGTCAAAAATGTTGCTATCAGTTGATAAAAACTTTAAAATGACTATTATAAGCACTGTAAGAATTTAGAGGATATGTGGACAAAATTAGTGAAAAGATAGAAAATTTCAGTCAAAACTGAAAATACTACAATGAACCAAATGGCAATTCTAAAGCATAAAAATGAAACATATAAAATAAATAATGAATTGGATAGGTGTAATAATAAATTCATCTGAGCTGGAGGATGGATCAGCAAACTTGAAAACAGACCAGATAGTAAGTATCCTAAAAGAAACTCAAAGCAGAGAGGAGAGGAAGGGAAACCAAAGCATCCACAGAACGAGACACCCTGTTGTGATGGGCCAACGCTCGCGCGAACAGCCTTGAAAAGCCGGGGGTGACAGTGCGTGCCTGTAATCTCAGTACCTTAGAAGCATAGACAAGAGGATTGTTAATTTGAGACCGGCCTGAGCTACCCAGTAAGACTCTGGCTCAAATAAAATTAGAGTCTAGAAGAAAGGAAGAAGAAAATGAAGCTGAAAATTCATTTGAAAAAATATATTGCCTGAAAATTAATTGTAAAAAAAAAAAGACATTACTTCACATACCTAAGAATCTCACCAAATTCTAAATAAAAGTAATTCAAATAAAAATATTGGCACTTAGTACATGTTGATCAGTTTCTGAAAACCAATGCTAAAAAAAAATCCTTACTTGCACGACACGGGTGCACTTACCTGCATGCAGGTAATACACACATACACATAAAAATAATAAATAAAATATTATTAATCCCTACTAACAGAAAATAAAAGATTCACTGAAGTCTAGAAAAAGTGAGTCAGAGCAGTGACTATGTTCATTAGAAATGATAGAAGTCTGAAGATTTCACAAAGATGGAAAGAAAGTAACTACTTGTCCAAAATCAGTATCATGAGCATATCCTTTAAGAATGAAGGGAAAAATAAAGACATATTCAGGGAGAGGAAGATGAATGTGTCTCTACACATCCACCGTGTAAGAAAAGATAAAAGATGTTTATCAGCAAGTCCTTAGCCCATAGCTTGATATTACCTGAAGACCATCAAATATCTTAGATTATGTAAATCTAGAGAAAAATTACCAATAATCAGAGAAAATGGTTAAGAAAGAAACTCCAGGGGCCCATTCCTCCATAAAACAGTGGGTATGCAAACAAAACTGACCAAACAAATTTCACCTGAGCTCTGGAAGCGCACCAAAGCATTACAGTAATCAGACAAACATTTAATCCAGAAAAGATGCCCAAGTCTTGGCTGGGGAGCTACGTGGTACTCTGGCACCATCTCTGACCCCCAGTTCTCTGGCTGTCTCAGAGTTATTGGTTCACACTCCCAGTTTCAGGCTCTTGTGCTAAAAGGAGCATCATAGATTTTATTATCAAAGTATTGCAATCATTTTTTACCTCTCTGGTGTCTCCTCAAAGGACTAGCTCAAAAAGTTGCTTCTGGATCCAGCCTTAGCGGAAGAACTACTGGCAACTGATACCTACTAGGAGCAGAGTGGGAGAATAGGTTTAACCAGGCTCCAGTGGATGGGCACACAGCAAAGGACATTTAGGGACACAGACTTGCCTAGATAGGTCTTACCATATAAGACAGAGTGCATGAAATCAGCAGGGGTGGGGGAGTCTATAGGAGGAGCGCAGATGGGGGAGGGGTCTAAGCATGAGCAAAATATATTGTGTGAAATTTGCAAAACTTCAATTTGAAAAACTATTCTTAAAAAGGGGGGGGAGGAAGTTGCTTCTCTTTGGCCTAACTCAGAACTCTCCATCGGTAGAGAAATGATTAACCCGAGACTTTGTTCAAATAATATTCCACAATGCTGGTAATTGGGGCAAGGGATTCCAGTCCAGGAAAACAGTGGACGCGCCGAAAAGCTTTTTGGAATAGCCTGGAGAGTGAGAAACTGGGAGATGTGATAGCTAATCTGGATTTTCTTCCCATTCTCTACGTTGCCTCTTCATCTTCAAATGATGTTGTTCTTTGAAGTACAGAAGCTAAAAAGCTCATGAGATCCTATTGACCAACTGTTGGTCCTGATTCCTGGGTGGTCAGGATCCTGTTCAGAAAGTTCTTTCCTGCTTCCATAGTGCTGGAAGGTGCTATATGTGACACCAGAAGAGAAAAGTAATCATCTACCTTGCCCATCTGTGAATCCTGAGAGCTAAAACAACTGGCCTGGCAAGATACACCCTCAGGTACAATCATGGTGTAAATGTTAAGGGAGTAAACAACCACTTTCTGATTGAATTTGAGGTCTCCTTCACAAGATGGAGTGCATATCTAACACTGATATCAGGCCTAGGAACCTGTGTCTAGACAGGTCACAGGCCATGGAGGAGAGCCTACTACTGTTATTTTGCTAATAGACATCATACTACACTGTTGCTACACCCATAGATTAATGCATATCTCGACTCTTAACAGAGAAGCTTCTTGTAGCAGATGGTGATTAACCCAGAGATCCACAATTAGCTATTGTGCAGGGAAAAAGAGACTACAGAGTGCTTATCTGTGAATAGGACACCTGTAATCAAACCTCTGCCACCTAAGGCTCAGGAATCACTGTAGAAGAGGGGGCGGAAAGATTGTAAAAAGTCAGAGATGGTCGATGACCACAAGAAAACAGTCTTCCATACAGCAATGCTGACAACATGCACAAGACCCACGTCAGGGGCAGAAAAAGGAGGATCCCTGGAACTTACTGACCAGCCAATCTAGCCAACCGGTGAGCTCTGTGCTGAGTCATGCTTCCAGGCTCAGTAACCATCTCTAACATTCAAGGAATGACTTACTTTTACTTTCCTAATGGGACATCATTGCAATAATATTGACTTTGTATCTTATGCCACACATGTGCACACTCACCCATACACACGTACACCCACACCTTCACACCCCCACACACAGGCATCCACACAGACACACACATGTGCATACACACAAAAAAAGATAACGATTAAATATAATGATGAAAGATCAATCAATCCACCAAGAAGTTACAACAATTATAAATGTGTACACAACTAACATCAGAGTTCCAAAAAGCAGAAATTTATAGGATTTGAAAGGACAGTTCTACAAGAATAATTGAGGTCTTCAATATACTGTTTTCAATAATGGATAAGCCATCTAAACCTAACTATCATGTCACTATTGCACCAGTGGACACATCTTGCCTGCCAGGTCAGTGTTGTAGCATCTAGGGTCCAGCACTGGGTAAGACCACTGATGTCTTTTCTAACTCAGGAGCCTGCATAGAACCTTCCAGCACATGAAAGCTAGCCAGCAGGGTTTATAGATGCACACTGCAGTGCCCATATTTTTGCAAAGATATTAGAGATCTGAAATCAGGTCTTCGTGCTTGTGTGACAAGCATTTTACCCAGTGAGCCATCTCTCCTTCAGGGCTTTTATCATGAAGATATGTTGGTTGAATTTTGTCAAAAGCCTTTTCTGCATCCATTGAGATGATCATGAAATTCCTATCCCCAAATCCATTTATGTGATGTGTTAACATTTATTGATTTGCATATGTTTAACCAGCCCTGAATCTCTGGAACGAAGTCAACTACATCATGGTAAATAATCTTTTTGATGTACTCTTGAATGTGACTTGAACATATTTTTTAATATTTTTAGAGATTTTGTGCATTTCATGTTTTATGAGAAGTTCATCTATGTTCATCAGAAGATTGGCCTACAATTTTCTTCATTGTTGTTGTTGTGTCTTTATCTAGTTTCCATATCAGGATAATGTTGGCTTTGTAAGAAGAGTTCAGTCGTATTCCTGCTTTTCCTATTTCATGGAATACTTTGAGAAGCATTGGTTTCTTCTTTAAAGATTTAGTAGAATTCAGCAATAAATTCATCTGGACAGGAATACTTTTTAGTTGGGGATTTTTTAATTACTGCTTAAATCTTGTTTGTTATAGATTTGTTTAAATTGTTTATCTCATCATTTAATTTTGGTATGTCATATACATCTAGAAATTCATCTATTTCTTTTAGATTTTGTTGAATATAAGTTTTTAAGAAATGTCCTAATAATTTTCTGAATTTCATTGGTATCTGTGGTAATAGTTCCCTTTTCATCTCTATCTTTACAAATTTAGGTTTTCTTTCTTTTTTTGGTTAGTTTAGCTAAGGGCTTGTTAATCTTCTTCGTACTTTTTTCAAAGAACCAACACCTGGTTTCATTGGTTCTTTGTACTTTTTTTCTATTTCCACACCATTAATTTCTGCCCTGCTCATAATTATTTCTTTCTGTGTACTGATTTTGGATTGACTTGTTCTTGTTTTTCCAAGGCCCTGAGGGGCATCATTACATTCTCACGAAAAGATGGCGGTTGGATGTTGTCAAATGCCTTTTCTACGTCTATGGATGTGATCTTATGATTCCTGTCCTCAAGTCCATTTAGGCAACGTACTGCATTTATTGATTTGCATATGTTGAATTATCCCTACATCTCTAGCTGCATCTGTCTTTGATGGTGAAGTACGTTTCTTCTAGGCAACAAATACACAGATCCCGTCTTTTGACTAGGAAACTAGGACCCTGAATGCTCACAATTATTATTGAAAGATGTAACATGGATTGCTGTCACTTCGTTTATTTTGCAGTATTTAGTGTTTTCCTATGCCTCCTCTGTTTACCTACTGTTCTAGCATGGTTTGTTCTTTCCTGCAGCCTCACAGATATGTTTATTTTTCTCTTCAATTCAAAGGACTCCTCAAAAGATCTTCTGTAAATCTGGCTTAGTCGTCAGGCCTGTTTTTGAAGTGGGAATTTTTCTTTCTCCTTCAATTAGGACAGGTTGTTTTGCTTGGTGTGTTAGTTTGGGTTTGCAGTTGTGTTATTCGGAGCTTAAAAAACAGCATTGGAAGCCCTCCTGATTTTTAAAGTTTCTGTTCGGAAATCTGCTATTGTGCTGATGAACTTGCCCTTATTCATGATTTTGTGTTTCTCTCTTGAACCTTTCAATTTATTTTCTTTGTTCCTTATCTCTAACAATATACAGTATGGATGGCATGGGGAGGTTGTTTTCTGCTCTTGTCTTTTGGGTGTTCTTGACATTTCCTGTACATGAATGGTCATCTCTTTTGTTAGATTTAGAAATTTTCTGCTATGATTATACTGAAAATGTTTTTTATGTCTTTAGCAATAAACCTTCCTTCTGTTCATAGGTTTGTCTTTTCTTCATGTCCCATAGACCTCAAATGTTCTGCTTGTACTTTCTTGTTATCTTTGTCATAGTCCAAATGTTCCATTTCCTCTATTTGTCTTCAAGCCCTGACGTTCTGTCCTCTGCTTGACTCGTTCCACTAGGCTTTCCACAGAGCTTTGCATTTGACTGATTGAGGTGTTTATTTCTAGCATTTGGGTTTATTTGCTTTTTTTCAGCATTTCTAACCTGTTTATTGAATTCCACTTTTATCTTGACTTCCTTTTTTCATTCACCTGTTTGTATTCTCTTGGAATTAATTCAGCTATATGTTTGTGCACTTTTTATTTCTTTGACCATAACTCTAATTTCTCTTCTGAATTCTTTGTCTGGGACTTCATCTAATTCACATCTAATCAGAGGTCGTTACTGTGGGTTTAGTAACTTTTGGAGGATTTATGTTGTCTTCGTTTTTCACATTTCTTGGATTTTTAACACTAGGACTTGTGCACCTTGGATTAGTTTATTGGTTAGAATTTTTAATATCTTTACTTCCCAATGGACGTTTACTAGGAATAAGGTATCACTTTTTTTTGGTGTTAGGGCTTCCAAGATCAAGTTCTCATATTTCTTGGGAAGTAAAATACTGTATGCAGAAACAATTGACATTAAAGGGTAGGCCCACTATGAAAATACAGTAACAGAAATAAATAAAAAACACCCCTTAAATGCCAATCATTGTAGGAACTAAGGGCAGTATGCGGTGCACTAACATAATAGCTACTATAGATGTGGTGCCTATCGCACCACTAGGCAGTCCTTCACAAAGTCAGGACCCAGATGCTGGCCATACTACTGGGCATTCCTCCAGGGCTAAGGTTATGAGTGCCATTTCTCATCTCTTAGCAGCCCTTTGGGAGGTCAAGACACAGATGTTGGACCTGTCACTTTGTGACCCTTTCAGAAGTCAAGTTGTCAATACTGACTCTGTCCCTGGGTGGTCCTTCTCCATGATGAGGATACTATCTCAAACTTGCGTCTGCGTTCCTTCAAGACTTTGGCTCCAGTCAGGTTTCTATATCACTGAGCACCGGATGCAAATTTCCTTCCCACACAGTCTAGAGACATTCTTCTAGTCACATTTCAGAGTAAAGTCTTGTTGGACTTGTTCCAAGGTTTATGAAAGTGCAGTCTGGGATCTGAGGCCACCAAGCCACTACCTTGGCATGAGTCTTTTTTAAATGGCATCTTGACACTGCTTCAGTTGAATGCCAAGCAGAGAGTGTCTTCCTGTTGTTTCTCCTCCCGCTGGTACAGCCACATACAACTTTTTCTCCCTTTCTTCCCTTCCTTTTCTTTTTTTCTCCTTATTAAGAATACTGTGCTTATTTTTCAAGGCTCTCTCCTCTCTCTCTCTCTCTCTCTCTCTCTCTCTCTCTCTCTCTCTGTCATGATCCTGTTCAATTCCATTAAGAGAAGGAAAACTACCAATCCCTCCAAGAGGGACCCTGGATTTTTCCCCTGTTCTGCTTCATAAAGTTTCTTATTTTACTTTTGTCTTAGACTGGAGATTTTCAGGTATCACCCACCTCTTCTGATATCTATTGTCCAACTTTCCCAAGTTTGTCCCCTGAAGATTCCATCCACCACAGCATACCTACATGCCTTCGGCTGTCTTCTAAAACCTCACTAAAGCAAGTGGTAATAAATTGCAAAGTATAAAATCATGCATATTATATTCTCTAACCATGATACAGAAATCAGTAACAAGAAGTCATTAGAAATTTTCTAAACCTTGAAAGTTAAGCAACGTATTGCAAAGGAGCAATGAAAAGATTCACAGGGGAAACTGGACAACAGAGTTAAGAACGTGGTGAATTCTAGACGACATAGATGGCGGCTTTCCTTTGCAAAAGTTTACTCAGGTGAGCCTATTATTTGCCAGCATGCAGAGGTATGTTTATTGAAATGAGTTTGTCCTTCGTTGATTCTCAGAAGCAAAAGGTTAATAATAATTTCTTGATTTGAAAAAACATATTCATTGAAACAAGTTGTCATTGGTCAGTTGAACTAGTTTATAAACTATTTCTGATAGCTATTTATTTCTACTGTTGAAGAATGGCCTATTATTTTGTTTCTGCAAGCAATCTAACTTTCAATATAAAAATAAGCAATTTTCTGTTATTTATTAGCAAAGAAAGAAGCCAAACATTTTAAAGTACAAAGTATAATAGCAACAAAATATCAAATACTTGGAAACATATTAAATGGGAAAACTGAACAATTTCTAATCCAAAATTATGAAATATTGCTAAGAGAAATTAAAAAAGATCCAAATAATGAAGAGATAAAAATTGTTCATGGATTCAAAGACTCAATATTAGTAAGATACTTATGCATCATCCTGAGTAAATGTCTCCCAAAACAGCTTAACAAAGGAAAGACTTACTTGGGTTCACAGTTTCAGAGGGTTCAGTCCATGATGGAGGGAAGGCTGTGGTGGTGCATAGGAGCTCACATCACAGCAGGCCTGAAGGAGAAAGAAGGAGAAATGCTAATGCCCTCCTGGCTTTCTCCCTCTCCTCCTTTTATTCTAGTCAACACTCCAGCCCACGGGATGGTAGCACCCACAAGCAGGATAAGTGTCCCCTCAGTTACCATTGTCTGGTAATACCATCACAGAAATTTCCAAAGGTGTGTCTCACCAGCCTCCTAGATGATTCTAAACCCAAACAAGTAGACAACGAAGGTTAGCCATCACAGACATCAATTTTCTCAAACTAAACTGTGGAGTAAATTGAATCCAAATCAAAAGTCTGGATTCATTTTCATTTTGTTTTGTTAGAAATTTAAGAAGTAATTCTAAATTTGGACGGAGAAACCAAAGTAGATTGAAAAACGTTAAAGGAGTTATCAGAAAATAAGACTTACTATAAAGAAAATTTCACCAGAATACATCAAAAGGAAAATTTAGTTTAAGACGAATCATGGGCCTACATATGAATTCAAGAGACTGCTTTAGTGATATTAGAATAAACAAAGTTCTCTAAAAGAGAATATACCATGTAGCAATCAGAAAAGGAAAAAATAATAAATTATACTTCATAACATTTTTAAACTTCTGTTTAGTGAGTAACACCATTAGAAAGTGAAATGAGGAGCTGGAGAGACGACTCAGCAGTTAAGAGCACTGGCTGCCCTTACAGAGGACCTAGGTTTGATTCCCAGCACCCACAGCGTTGCTAACAACCATCTGTAACTCCAGTTCCAGGAGATATAACATCATCTTTTGGTGTCTGTGGGCATTGTGTGACACAGGTGCACTTACATACATGCAGACAAAACACTCATGCACATAAAATAAAAATATACATCAAAAAGTTTTTTTTAAAAAGAAAGTGAAATTACAGGCCACAGAAGTTCCACACTGTATTCAACAGAGTAATTATATCTGGAACATGTGCAAATCTCCATATTCAATAATTTAAAAAATAAGAAATTCATTTTGAAATGGAAGCCATTGAACAGACAATTTTATGGAAGGAATTACCTACGGAGCTAATAAACACAGGAAAATATGTTCTGAGGCATTCTTCATTAGGGTAACATGATTAAAACCAAAGCATGTACTATTACACACCCACTAAAAGAGCTAATTTTTTAAATTATAAAGTAACTGAAACAAATGTTAGCAATACTGAAAAGTTAAAATACTAAAAATGACTTTGCAGAAGTTCTTAGTAGTTTCTAATAAAATTAAGCATCTATCTACAAAATTCATGACTACAAAATTCACCTTCTAGGTAAATCCTCTAAAGAAACAAATGCATATGTCCACAGAAAGACTTGCACAGAAATGTTCACAGCAGCTTTATTCCTGGTAGTCCCAAACTGGAGATATACTGATGTTCATCAATAGGAAATATGTAAATAAATTGTGGCATATTCAAGAAATTTAATACTAGTATGTGGTGGCTTTAATGAGAATGTCCCCCCATAGGCTCAAATATTGGAATACTTGGCCACCAGTTGATGGTGGTGGTTAGGGAATGTCATGAAACCTTTAGGAGTTGTGGTCTTGCTGCAGGAAGCATGTCACTGGGGGTGGGCTTTGAGAGTTCATAGCCATGCTCCACTTCCAGTTTGCTTTCTGCTTCCTGTTTGAAGTTGAAGATGTGTGCACTCAGCTTCTGGCTCCATTCCTGCTGCTTACAGCCAGGTCTCCCCACCATGATGGACTCATCCCTCTGGAACCAAAAGTCAAAAGAAACTCTTCCTTCTATAAATTGCCCTGGTCACAGTGTTTCATCACAAAACAAAAAAGTAACTAATACTGAATTAGCCAAAAATCAATTATTAACATATACAGCAATGTGGATGAAACTCAGGAATCTGTCTTGATTGAAAGACATCAGGTGGTAACACACAAAACTCCTCCATGATGGTAGAAGTCAGGACAGTAGCTAAGTGGTAGAGAAGATGAGGAAAAAGAACTCAGGAGACTATTTGGAGTTAGACAAATGTTTCATGTTGTGAATTGGTGACCACATGAGTGTACACACATATACACATGTGAGGATGAGCACTTGAACTTTGCTTGTTTCTCTCCCTAGAATGAATTACATTTCAACAACTTGCTTAAGGATAAGTAAATAGGGTCCTGTTTCTAAGGATTTTCCTGGGCCATATACTCAGAGCGAAGGAAGTCAAGGCCATATCTGTTTTCACTCACTGCCACCTACAGGTTAACAGTGACCCAGCTTGTACTCTGGTACAGTAACATTGCTGACTTCAACATATACTTCTAGATATGTTCTAAAAGCTGACTCTTACGTTTGATCATTTACTTAATAGCCCAAATCTCCCATCATGAAACAGCCCTAAAAACACTTTCAGTCAGCAATGCAAGCTCTTTCATCAGTCTAGGTGGTTGCTCTCTGATTTTCACTGAGAAAGGACCCATCAAAAATGGGTCTATCTAGGGCCGGAAGGATAGTTCAGCAGTTAAAAGTACTGACTGCTCTTGCAGAGGACCAGGGTTCAATTCCCAGCACCCACATGGTGGCTAACAACAGTTGGTAGCTCTGGTTCCAAGGAAATACAATGCCCTCTTCTGACCTCCACAGGTATTGCACAACACAGGTGCACTTACATACACACAAGCAATACACTCATACACATAAAATAAAAATAATAAATAAATTTTAAATGGGACTATCTAGAAAATAGCTGCATACACAGATTTGGCATAGGACCGGGTGGGAATCCTGGTCCACAGACTCATGATCCCCACAAACATAACCCTGTTCTCCAACTCAATGTAATTTCTACATCAAGTATATAGCACCACCCTGTGGATTTGAATTTATTGACATCACCCCCTGATTTCAGCTCCAAGCCTGTGACCCCCATCTCTGCTTTCTGTTTTGTGCTGCTTTTCTCTTTCTGGTCTTGAGTTTGAGCAGAGTTGTCTTAGTGTTCCTTCTGGATTTGGTGCAAGGGAGGTGTCAAGACACTGACGAACTGACCGCATAGGTTAACCCAGAAGTCACATCTCTAGTCTGCTGAAGTCCAAGGTTTTTGGACCTCAGAAGTTCCACATTTGACTCGCCTTTGTGCAGTTCTGTGACCCTGAAGCAATAACTACAGAATGGCTTAGAAATGGCCGGATAATACAGGCATGAAAGAGGATGTATTATAGCCAAAGCAGTGTTTTTCCATCCACTCTTGGAAAGTTCTGACACCTCCCATTAACTTCACCGAATAGTTAATATGAGAAAAACTAGGCAAGAAGATGGGGGGACTGTGGAGAAACAGGCATAAACAAAGCTTAGATTTGGACCAGGCAGTTCTATAATGCAAGTATTTCTGATAGAACAAGTAATTCTAATGGAACACAAGATACAATAAGGTAATTGAGATTTAGATAGGTTTGGAGTACAAAGAGATGAGATAGTTAAGTTTAGACGATTGTGTTATTTGACTTTCTATTACTATAACATGATATATGAGAAAATTAACTTAAAAAGAAGAAAAGTTTATGTTGGCTCAGTTTTGGAAGTTTCCATTCAAGGTCACTTGACCCTGTTGCTTTGGGTCTTTCAGCAAGGGAGTGCATTGTGGTGGGAGCGTATGTTAGAGTAAGCTGTCTATGTCATGGCAACCATGAGGTTAAAGAAAAAAGGATATCACTATCCAACAATCCCTTTGGAGGGCACACCCCTAATTGTTTGAAAATCTCCCACTGTGCCCCATCTCATAAAGGTTCCCCCACCTCCCAGTATCACCAAGAGTTGGGGAAAAACAAGCGTTGACCACACAGGTCTTTGTAGTAACATTCAAGATCCAATCCAGACTAGAAGCCAAGAAAATTCACTTATGTTCCACAGTCCTGCTAATCGCTATTGGCTAAGTGGCTTCAGGCTTCTTTGGTAGGGAGGTCCCTAGGCTTGTCTTTACTCCTGTCCTGAGGGTGCTTATCATTGTACCTTCCTTCTTTCAACTTCAAAACTCAGAGGGTTTCAGGGCCACATGAAAGAAGAAAGTGTGTTTTAATCCCAATCAAAAAGAGGATGTTGTGATTTGCATCTGAAATATCCCCTACAGGCACCTGTGTTGAAGGCTTGGACCCAGTGTTACAATATTTGGAGATGGGGATATTGGGAATTTTATGGCATCATGAAGCTTATGACTTCATCAATGTAATGGATTAGTAAATTGGTGGGATCTTGGGAAGTGACGGAAACTCAGTTGAAGGGAGTGAGTCCTGGGAATGTTTCTCTCTCTCTCTCTCTCTCTCTCTCTCTCTCTCTCCCTCTCTCTCTCTCTCTCCTTCTCTTTTCTCCTTGTGTCTCTGCTAAGCCATCTTTCCAATCCATGTATAAAATTTTGATACATATTGGGAATTATTGTTTATAGAGTTATACTGATTTTAAAATATGATGTCTAGGGGCTGGAAAGATAGCTCAGCAGTGAAGAGCACTGTCTGCTCTTGTAGAGGCCCTGGGCTCTATTCCCAGCACCCACATGGTGGCTAATAACAGCCTGTAACTTCACTTCTAAATGAATCCGATGCCCTCTTCTGACCTTTGCAGGCATTGCACACATGCTGGTAATACATTCATACCCATTAAAAAACAAATGATGTCTGGCTCGCTCTCTCTCTCTCTCTCTCTCTCTCTCTCTCTCTCTCTCTCTCTCCTGTGTTTCCTCTCCTCTCCTCCATCCCCTTTGTGGTAAAAAGGTTTGCTTCCACATGACAATGATGTTCAGCTTCATTACAGGCCCAGAAACAACAGAACCAAATGTCTTTGAACAAAAACCTTTGAAACATGAACCAAATAAATCTTTCATCTTTAAGTTTTCCAAATAATACCACAATTGGGTATTGGGAAAAAGTTCCTAAAACATGAGCCCATGGTGAGCATTCTAGATTCAAACCATGATATTCCACTCCTGGCCCCAGCATGTTTATAGGTATCTCATAATGCAAAATGTGTTCAAGCAAACTTCAGAGTCCCCATAGTCTTTAAAACAGTCCTCATATTGTTCAAAGGCCCAACATCTCTTTTCAGACACAAGACAATCTCTCATCTATGAGCCTCTGTAAGATCAAAAATAAAGTTACACACTTCTAATATGGAATGGAACAGAGCAAAATTCCCATTACAAAAGAGAAGAATGGGACATGAGAAGAAAAGAGTAGACCAAGCCAAGGTCAGACCTCAGCAGAGCAAATCCTGCAGCTGTATATCCAGCACACAATAAAGTGGTAGCATGATACGAAATCCAGTAGGCGTGGGCAGCCTCACTCTGACGGCCCCACCGTTTGCAGTACAATGGCCTCTTTTGGGAGCCAGCTCCTTTTAGAAAGTTCCTGCAGCTTTCTTCAGCAGACATCCCACATTCCTAGAGTATCTCCAACATCCTGGAGTCTCCACTGAGATTTAGGCTTCACCTTCAAAGCTTTGTGTATATCTCACTCAGAAGCTCCCTGCAGCTGTTCTGACACCACTTCACATGACCTGGCCTCAACTTTCCTCTGGAACATTGGTACAAGCTGCCATCACCTCAGGTAACTCCTGCATTCTGGCTGTCCACAAAAGCAGCAGCAAGCAGATGCTGCTCAGTTCTTCCAGTTCAAGAAGTTGCTGGGATCACAGCCCCCGTGGCTTCTGAGTGCCTACATGACTGAGCCTGCTCCAGACGTCAGTCATCCAACACACGTATGTGGCTCCCTATCTGACTTGCAGTTGAATGTGTATATATGAAAATCTAGCTGTATCCAGCACAACTACCCAATAAACCATGACCCTCAGAAATATGAATTACATACTGGGGTGTTTCTTACATAACTGTAGACAACTAAGATGGAAATTCATGTGTAGACATATGTAAGATCATTGTACAGAATGATGTACCATTATTTTGCTCCTAGCTCCTACTTGTGGATGCAGGAAAGATGTGGTGAGGCATGAAAAGTGATTGCTACTAAAGATTTCAGTCCAGATTATTGACTCCAGACTGTCTGACCCAAAAAGGGAAAGAGAAGTATATAAGAGAGTCTACGGAGGGAGAAACCTGTGGGTCCTGGTTCCTGGATGGAAAGGGATACTAAGGTTTTATTGTGTCCTCAAAAAACTCATGCTGGAAACATCCATGTATTAATGGCATTTTGGAGATTATTAAGATTTAATGAGGTCACGGAGATGGGACCTCATGATGGCATTAATGAGTGTATAAGAAGTTGCTGTCTGTGATGTCATGTGATGCCCTGTGCCATGTCATGGTGTGACGCAAAGCCCTCACTAAAGGTCCAGCAGCTGCCAGTGCCAGGTTCTAGGACCTCTTAGACTCCAGAACCATGAGTTAAGTACATTTCTATTCCTTATTAATTACTTGGGCTTACGTATTTGATTATACCAACATAAAATAGACTAAGGGTGTGAGACTTGGACCCAGAGAAAGAATACTTGTATATCAAGGCAGAAAACCCAGAAGCTACCTTGTAAGGAGAAAAACCCTATCCCCGTATGTAACCACAAAGTACAGGAGTCTTCTGGTCCTGTGGGGCCACTGACTAAGGATGACTACTGCTAAGCCTTATATTAACCAATGATTGAAACATGGATGGCCCTGCATTCCCTGGTCCCAACCCATGCCTTAGCACCAAAACCCAGACACAACTTGTGCTGGTTAGTTTCTGTCAACTTGGCACAACCTAGAGAGACCTGGAAAGAAGGAACCTCAATGAGGAATTTCCTTCTGGGACTGGCCTATGACCATGTCTATTAAGTATTTTCTTAATTGCTAATTGACATAGGAGGGCCCAGCCCACTGTGGGCAATGCCATCCCTAGGCAGGTGGGCCTAAGCTGTATAAGAAAAGTAACTAAGCAAGCTGGGGAAACAAGTCAGAAAAAAAAGCATTCTTCCACAGTCTCTACTTCAGTTCTTGCCTCCAGGTTCCTCCTGCCTTGAGTTGCTGCCTTGGCTTCCATTGCTGAGACTGTAACATGTAAGCCAAATAAACCCTTTCCTCCCCAAGATGCTTTTGGTGATGGTGTTTAATACATCAATAAAAAGCAAACTAAAACACAACTCAATCTCCAGAACTGAGAACCAGAAAAATTAAAGCTCACTTGCCCCCACCCCTCCACCCCAGAGTATCACCAACAATAGAAAGCAGTATGTTTGTACTAAGTTGCAGATAGTTGCATCAATACACGCTTCTTTACTGGTGATGATTATCCTGAGTGTCAAACTCTTAAAGCCCAGCTCTTTCTGAGCAGGGGCTAGTATTTGAATTATTTTTGAGTGTTGTGTCATGCTTGCTGTCTTAGTATTATCATGGTTTCCACTGTGCCATGCCAAGTGTTTCATATATATTACTTCATTTAATCTTTCTACAACTGGCTGAAGTGGGTCCTATTATTTTTATTTCATAGATGAAAGAACTGAAACTTGGAGAACCTTCTTTCTCATCGTCTAGTCTCAGCTTTGCCCACAAGCGCATCTCTGTCATTGGAAGAAACGGGTGAAGCTGAACAGATTCCAAGAGAACTACAACCAGGAAGAGCTGGACGTGCCCAAAGCCAGCCTTGGCACAGACCTCGGGATACGGAGTGTTCGTAGGGCTGGGACCGGAACTCAGACTCGCAATTCCTAGTGGTCTCCTCTGTAAAGATGATAGAGGATTCTACCTTCCGTCTGCAGAGATGTCAACCCTGCAATCTGTTGGGTGCATTGGAATGAATAAAGGTAGAAATTCACTATCTCATTTAATCTTCATAACAATGTTGGAAGGTGAGGCTTCTCATTTTAAATACAGCAAAAATGTGGCTTGGAAGTTGTTGTCTTGCCTAAGGTCTTGGTTAATATTGAAAAGTAAAACTCCATTAGGAGCCTATGCTTTTCACAACTAGCATATCTTCCTGGGGATAGTAGAATTTATCCCAAGAATGAGTTTGCAAAGGAAGGTTTTCTGTCCGTTGGAAGTCACAGGCACTACTCTAGGCAAGCTGACTCTTCCACGCATGTATTCTGGAATGATTTCTCAATCTGTTCCTATGCAGCTTTGGTCTCCAGGAGAATGCTAAGGGTTCTGCCTACCAGGCCAAGCCAAAAGCAGCTCGTTTCAGGGGAAACCTGCTGTCCTGATGGGAAGTCAGCATGGTGGTTTGAATAAGAATATCCCCCATAGGTTCCAAGTATTTGGACATTTTGTCCCTGTATTAGTCACTTTTCTGTTGTTGTAACACTTTTCTGTTGTGACAGAAACACTGACCCAAGCAATTTATAGAAGGAAGAACTTATTTGAGCTTACAGTTCCAGGGGATTTATAGTCCGTCTTGGCGGGAAGGCATGGTGGCTGGGGCAGGAGCAGCAGAAGTGAAGCTCTCACATCATCACCAGGCACAGGAAGCAAGAGACCAACTGGAGATCTGGCAAGGCTTAAGAACTCTCTAAGCTCACCTCCAGTGACGTGTTTCCTCCAGGATAGCCACACCTTCTAAACCACCCCCAAACAGTGCCATCATCTGGGGACAAAATATCCAAACACTTGGAGCCTATGGGGGACATTTTCATTCAAACCACTACATTCCACCCCCTGGCCCCCGTAGGCTCATGATTATATAAAATTCAAAATGCATTTAGTTCAACTTTAAAAGTCCCCATAAGTCATTATCAGTCTCAATACTATTTAAACATCTACAGCCCACAGGTAAATATCTTAACTGTAAGCCTCTATAAAATTAAAAGACAAATTACATACTCCCAACATACGGTGGAACCAAATACATATTACCATTCCAAAAGGGAGGACTGGAGGCATAGTAAGGAAATACTGGACCAAAACAAGACTGAAAACCAGCAGGGCAAACACCACATCCAGGAGCTCCACGTCCAACTTCTGGGACTTTACTTCCAAAGGGCTTAGATGGCTCAGCCTCTCTAGCTTTGCTGCGTGCAACACACATCTCTCTCTGTGCTGGTACCACTCCCTGTGTGCAGGTCTTCTTGGCAGATGCCTCACAGCTCTGGCATCATGAACTTCTTGGGGTCTCCATGGCCAACCAGGCTTCACCTTCACAGCTTCACACAATGGCCTATCAGGGCCTTCTCTAGGCAGGGGAACCCCTGCTTCACATTGCCTGGCCTCCGGGGTTCTCTGAAACCTTGGAGGAAGAATTGATGACCCCTTCACTCTTCCATCTTTCATGCCTCTAAAGCCAGCACAGGGTGAACGACACTACCAAGTTTGACAGCAAGTTTGGGGTAGACTCCAGCCTGCTTCCATGGCCCCTGCAGCATTTTCCTTTCACAAGTTGGAGGCTTAACTGGGTGTGGTCTTGCTCTGGAGGCACTCTCTCCATTGTTTAAGGTTGAATCTCTAGGCCCCTCCTTAATCACTTTAATCTCCTTATCAATGGGATCCTCTTTATCATATGCCAGGGCTCTAGCATTTATCTTTCTAGTGCTTTTTTTCAATCCAAACTGCATTTCTTTCTGCCCCATTTGCTCTTTTTCACTGTAGAGCTGCATAATATTCACCATTAATATCCATGCCACCATTTCTACATTAGGCTGTCTTGAAATTTCTTCTGCCAGAGAAATTAGTCCATTGCTTTTCAGCTTAGCCTCAGGCAAGCTTTCATGTTGAGGGCAGACTCCAGCCAGACTCTACCAAAAATCCCAATTGCTACTTAAGTCCTTATTTCCTTCTGGAACTACATGGTTCTCAGCACTGCTTTCTTCCAGGCATCTACTAGACTGGCCCATTAAGTTCTGCTTACAGCAATCAACTGCTTTTCTAGCCCAAACTTCCAAAGTCTTCCACATTCTTACAAAACCCCACAGGGTTGGGTTCTTCACAGCCAACAGGTTCTACTGTATCAGTCACTTTTCTGCTGCTGTGATAGAAACACTGACCCAAGCAATTTATAGAAGGAAGAATTTATTTGAGCTTATGGTTCCAGGGGAATTATAGTCCGTCATGGCAGGGAGGCATGGTGGCTGGAGGTGGCTGGAGCAGGAGCAGCAGAAGCTAAGCTCTCACATCACACAGGCACAGAAAGAAAGAAAGCACCTGGAGATCTGGCAAGGCTTAAGAACTCTCTAAGTCCACCCCCAGTGACGTGCTTCCTCCAGGACAGCCACACCTTCTAAAACTCCCAAAACAGCGCCATCATCTGGGAACAAAATATCCAAACACTGGGAGCCTATGGGGGACATTTTTTATTCAAACCAGTACAGTCCCCAACTGGTGCTGCTGTTTTGGGAGGTTTTAGCAGGTATGGCCTTGCAGGAGGAAGCAAGTCAATGGGGGCAGGCTTAGAGAGTTCTTAAGCCTTGCCAGATTTCCAGTCATTCTTGGCTTCCTGTGCATATTTGAAGATGTGATCACTTGGCTTTCTGGTCCAGTCACCCCCTTCTGCCATGTCCCCCTGCCATTATGGACTCTCTCCTGGAACCAGAAGCTCAAATAAACTCTTCCTTCTATAAGAGTTGCTCATTGTGTTTTATCACAGCAACAGAAAAGGAACTAATGCAAAGTCACTCCCTGCTCTCCTGATGGAAAACCATTTCCTGCTGTCCTCTGTGGAAATTGTAGGGCTTTATTCCTAGAGCAGAGACCTTAGGGGAGACAGCCAGAAACTGGTGTCAGGCAAGGAAGTGATTTCACCAAAAGGCCATAGGACTCGGGGGTGATTTCTTAGAGAAAGAAAAGACATGGCCCCTATATCCTCTGAGTGTCCCAGGGTCCAGGACAGAGTCTAAGATAAAGGCCTTGTCTTTTCTTTTCTTTCCTTGAAGATACTTAGCCTTTCTCATCAGTCAACACACAAACCGAAGGAACCAATCCTATGGAAATCTGCCATGGACTGGGAAGGGTCAAGTGAATGTCTGGATATAGGTATATTTCCAGGACCCCTAAGTGTTCTGAGGAAGGATCATGTAATGATTCATCTAAATCCTCACTTTGACTGGATTGAGAAGTACCTAGAAGAATATCGAAGCCACCTTTGGGTGAGTCTGTGAGGGTTTTTCCAGAGGCAATGAAATCATGGTAGTTCTGAATCATTTAAGATTAATCCCTGACGTGACTTATAATATGATAGCATTATTATCTAGAAGTAAAAGGTAAGAGGTGTCCAGTGGATGAACTGACACTGAGGGACTGCTGGATACACAAACTTGACTGGATAGGTTTTAACATATAAGACAAAGTGCCTGAAATCCTGCGGGTGGGCTATAGGGTGGTACAGATGGGGAGGTCTAAATATGATTAAAATGAATTGCATGAAGTTCACAAAAATTCGATAAAGTTTATACATTAGGGGGAAAATGGTAGGAGGTGGAGCTTAGTTAGAGGAGGTAGGACACACTTAGGGTGTGTCCTTGGGACTCTACCTTGGATCCCTTTTCTCTGCTTCCTGACCACTACAGCATCTCACGATGATGGACTGTCATAACTGAAATCATGAGCCAAAATAAATCCTCTTCTTTAAGTTGTTTTCATAAGGTGTTTCATCACAGTGACACAAAAAAACCTAATGAAGATCTTGAGACAGCCTCTCTTCCAAGCTTCTAGGTGTTCAATAGGAAGAAGCCAAGATCCAGCAAGAGACAGATACATCCATGTTTCCCTTTGGCTTAACAGATAAGGTCAACACATGTCATCAGGCTTTAAAAGCCAACTTGCCATTCACAGCAACATTATTTGTAACAGTGAAAAGATTTAACCAATTCAAATGCAGTACTAGTAAAACAAATAAATGTATTAGTAGGATAATTAAATTAGGACACATCCATGCCATACAGCACTACTCAGCAAGGAAAAAAAAAAAAAGAATAGGGGCTGGAGAGAGGGCTCAGCGGTTAAGAGTATTGTCTGCTCTCGCAGAGGATCCCAGGTTTCGATTCCCAGCACCCACGCAGCGGCTAACAATCGTCCATAACTCCAGTTCCAAGGGAATCCAACACTCTCTTCTGACCTCTGTGGGCATTACAAGACACAGGTGCACTTACATACATGAAAACAATCTTCCCTAAGTGTATCAAACTGAATATGCTGCAAAAGCATGTACATTGCATAAGTCCTATAATGTAATGTTCAAACAGCCACACCAGCAACAGAATTCAGAACAGGGGCTGCCCTGACGGGAATGAAAATGACTGAGGTGCTTCTGGGGCACTGAAATCAATCTATATTTTGATGTGGATAGTAGGCAACATAAGTAAAAGTTTGTTTTAAAAAATTGATTTATGCATTGAGGTTTTGTGCTTTATCCAAATGCAAGCTGCATACTGAACATGTCAATAAAAGAACTAAAAGCACATGCAGTGACTCTTCCTAAAGTCACCTACCTAAAGTCATCTGTGCGTGAAGAAACTCTGTCAGGCAGCACCGATGTATCAAAGAGGGGATGGGTCTGCAAGATAAAGGCTTCAAGTAGCTTTCGTTTTTCATGCTCTATCTATGTTGGCTTCAGTGAGCATCAACTGTTCCAATTACCTGGCAGGGGGTAATTTTATTTTGAAAAAGACATAATTGAGTGGAAGGCTCTGGATGTTCAATCATCGCTACTGACCAAAAAAAGATGTAACTGGATAATTAGAGTTAAATATGAGCAAATAATCCTTGAAGAGATCTTAAGGGAGGAAGATTCCAGATGAAATGTCATGGCACATCACCCAGCGAGGTCATTTCATCAGACCAGGAAACAAACTCAGAGAAGTCCTTTGAAATCTCAGTAACCATTACAGAAGGAAGTTTTTGTACTCTGAAAGGCCTATGTTTCTAGGAGGCAAGCAAGGTCTGGGAGGCCCTGCCCTGGTCTGGCAATTCCTGCACACTGTGTGAGAGACTGGGGCTTCCTTGGAGGGCTGACTGACCAGGAACATGGGGGCACCGTGGAACCAACACTGACAGAGATGGTCACAAGCAGAGTCACCTTTGTGACTACTCTGAAAGAGACCACTGTATAGGGCTAGATATGTCATGAGAGCTTTTTCTCCCAGGTTCTCCAATTAGGAGGGCCCAGCGGCAGTATTTTGTACATTGTTTAGCTGTCCAGTTGCTATGGAAGCTCAAAGGAGGGTGAGCTAGATATACCTTGACTTTCTTTCCTGCCATGTCCTCAAATATAGCACATGCCTGCCAAACTTTTTGGACATCTCTGCCTTGAGCAACTGCTCTAGGTCCCAGTGCCAACCCTTCTAAGAACCAAAGTCTACCCAGGAAGGGAGTGGGCAGCCTAGGCGGCATCTCAGAATGGACAGGCCCCTTGCAAAGGCAGATAAAGGATCTGAGACCTGGGTCTCTGGCTTTCAATGTTAGGCTTCCTGGGGGAGGACTCCAGGTCAGAATGGGGTAGAAAATACAATTTATTCTCCAACCCATCCTTCTGAGCTTTGGAACACCGTGGAGGCCCCTGAGTTTCCACACCAAGACCAAGTAAGTATAAAGTCCAGCCTATAAAGATCCCGGGTCTGTGTGAGAATTTTGAGCTGATACACGCTGGGCTCTGAGTGTACCAATTTTTAAACTCTGTCTCCTGGAAACTTGTTTTGTCAGAAGGCCATCTCTCCTCAGGACTCTCATCTTTTAACAATGTGATTCAGTTAAAGCTACGATTCTTCTCAGAGGTAAAACTGCCCCCAAGGGACATCTGGCGAGGTCTTAATACACTCTGATCCTTGTCAGTCACTAGGAGTGCTGCTCCTCATCCACAGGACATCCTCCCATAACCATCTAACCTAAGGTCCATAATGCTAAGGCTGAGAAACACTGAGCTAAATGTATGATATTACCTTTTAACCTATCTACAAAACCAGCAATTTCATATGATTTGCATTTCAATATATTTCAATCAAAGAAGACGCCAATGTTTTTGTTTTCGCTTTAGGTATAAGCCATTGATCAAGCTCAAACCCCTCCTTGCACAAATGGCAATAATGTGGCCCAGAAAAGGTAAGAGATTTCCCAAGTCCGCATAGCAGTGAGTGTGGATTCAGACTCACATGCAGTCCCCCTCAACCTACTAACCCTTCCCATCTCTCCAGAAGCCAGTCCTTGCCAAGCCCATCTCCCAGGCACAGGCTATAGTTTCTCCCCTACAGACTGTTCCAATGTCCTGCCCAGGATAACTTTCAGAGAGGGCGTTTCTCCCTAAAAACTTTAGATGACATTCATCCACAACTCAGAATAAAATCTGTTTGCTTAAAAAGAAAAACGAGGGAGAACAAAAGAACCTTATCCCCAAACAGCCGTGCAAAGTGAAGCCAGCTGCAGGGAATTAGGGGAGATTAATATCCTCTCACGTTGATCTAGAGAAAAGGCAGTTAAGACGCTCATTGGTAATGACAAGACTCTCCTCTTGAGAAATAATAGCTCTGCCCCAGATGAACAAGGAGGCTTGCAGTCTGAAAGAATGAGCCCAGTGTCATCCCATAATAAAGCCTAGATGGGGGCCTGTCAGTGAAGATGAGAGCATGTGTCTGTTAGGGTTCCAAATAGCAGCTCCACCCCTCCCCAACAGGGACCTACAAACTCTGCTGAGAAGCAGCCTGCCTTTCCTCTGACCTCCAAAGATAAGCAGAGTTCCTCTTATCTTAAGAGGAAAAAGAAGACACTTCCACACCCTAATCCTACCTGCTTCCCCCTCCCTGATTCCACACCCTAAAGCCCCCATATGTAAAGTCCCAGCTCACAACCTGTGGACATCTTTCCTGAACATTTTTC
>NW_008355473.1:763599-764833 GCF_000622305.1 Nannospalax galili | reverse complement strand
CTTTCCCCTTTCCCCTTCCCCCTTTCCCTTTCCCCCTTCCCTTCCCTTCTCTTCCCTTACATTCTTTCCCTTCGTGGACATCTTTCCCTTCCCGAGGGAAAGGTGCCCCGAGCGAAATAAATCTGTGTCCCACTGAGGATTCCATCTGAGCCTCCGTGCCTTCATCCAACCGCTCGTGCTCTCCATCCGCGCCGCTCGCTCCCGCCCATTCTTTACCTATCAGTGTCCAGGAAAGACAAACATATAATGCTCCAGCTACTTCCAGAGGCTGGAGACCACAGCCTGATCCAGAGTCTTCTGGGAAGGACCTTGGCAACCATCCAAGGAAACAGAGCAGGCAAGTGGGGCAAGTTTGAAATGAGGCACAAGAGGCAAGTCCAGCCTCATTCTTCAGCCAAAAGCCAGCAGCTGTGTGGCAGTTCACTCGCCAACTTGCACTCACCTAGCACACCCTGTGTTAGCACCAGGACACTTCAATCCCATATCCCAGTGTCTTGTCTGAGAGTTCACACATTGTTCAAAAAGTACATTCAGGAGACACACATCTAGCCTACATCCTCTTTGTGTGGCCCAGAAACTCAGGCATAAAGAAGGAAAGGGTTTGTCTTAGTCAAGAAAGAGCTGCCTAGGCTTGGAGAGATGGATCAGCAACTAAAAACACTGTTTTTCCAGAGGACCCAGGTTCAGTTCCCAGCACCCACATGGCAGTTAACAACTGTCCATAACTCCAGTTTCAGGGGATTTGATGGCCTTTTCTGGCCTCTGAAGGCACTGCATGCACATGGTGCACTTACATACATGTAGACAAAACACTGGTGCACATAAAATAAAAATGATATATAAAATATTTTTTGTGTTTTTTAAAATTATTTATTTAATAACCACATGATTAGAAGAAGCATTTCACGACAACAACATTGACATATTCAATAATAATTTTCAGAGTTAAGATGCATCTGTTTCAAAATTGGCTGTAAATTCTTAGGTTTGCAGTTGAATTAATACAGTTATACAATATTATATTCAGTATAAACCTTTTAAGACATAAAATTATATGATGTTTTAACCTTTAAAAAGGACCTCCATTTCATTATTAAAATACATAGTTTCATAAAGAAAAAACATTTTAAATTCAATTGACACTAAGATGCACATGGTTTCTAATCTCTATATATCTGATTATTACTAGTCACAGTCGGTTACTTTCTGAGCTCCTTGGCATCTGAGCATGGAT
>NW_008355473.1:762535-763209 GCF_000622305.1 Nannospalax galili | reverse complement strand
TTTACGTCATGTTAATTAGTAGAGGTGATGAACATTACCACTGAAATCTACCCAATGACTTTATAGACATATACAGGATCCGAGTGCAAACGATTATGACTAGTAATAATTAGATACATACAGATTAGAGACTCACGTGCCAACATCTCAGTGTTAGTAGCAAAAACAATGAGTCTTTCTGTAAGAAACAGTATATTTTGGAATGAAATGGAGATCTTTTTTGAGGGTTAAAAACTCATTCAATTTTATGTCTTACAGGGCTTATACTGAGTTCAATATTGTGTAACTGTATTGATTCAACAGCGAACCTAGAAATTTTATAGCCACTTTTGAAGGAGCTGTGTCTTTGCTCTGGAAACTGTTATTGGACATGTTAAAGCTGTAATGAAATAAAATATTTTTAAAATAAAGAGCTTCCTAACACAGACTCAGAAAAAAAATCGACATGTTCTCCCTCCTATGTGGATCCTAGAACCAGCCTCTGATAAATAAGTATACAACCAGACATAACTACAGGAGCCAGGATAATGGAAAGGAAACAGGGAGGTAAAGGAAAAGAAAGAAACTGAAAGAGAAGAACAATAGAAAACATGTGATAATAATGATTTGTGGATAAAAATTTGGTTAGTTTAAGGGAGTGGGGAGGGAAGGGTATTCCAAGTACCTAGGGGATA
>NW_008355473.1:747906-761872 GCF_000622305.1 Nannospalax galili | reverse complement strand
CAAAGAGGAGGGTCAACACAGAGGAATCATTTCTTCCATGCTTCCAAGCGAAGCCAACCATGATTGAGTAGGACCTTTGACTTATCTTCACATAGATGGAACTGGTAAAAGAAAGGAGCCAAGGGGCTCCTCCCAAGCCCATGTGACCCCTGAGGAACAGATGCTCAAACAACCTTAAGAGTAAAAATAAATCAGTTTATCTGGTCCAACTGTATGGTCTTAAACTCCCAAAAGGAAAGTATAACCAAAGATTAAATGGACCAACATAATTTCATAAGAGTCCATATGTATATCTAAAGGCTACATAACAAGCAACAATGCCAGATAAGAGATACCTTCTTTTGAGTTGTTGGCCAGGGTGGCCCAAGAGATTCCTAGATAGTAACCCAGCATAAAACTGGGAAAGTGAACAGTAGACCCCAATCTTATCTAAAGGAGTATTGACAACTGATTGCTGCTAAATGAGGAACAGCTGACCCTCCTAAAACATAGACCTCTAGATGGGCTGACTAGATTCACCAGAAGGACAAGTAGTGGGGAAAGGCTGGGGGTGGCCGACAACACAGCAGACAGTAGCAGGGATATCAGAGTATAAGGGCTCTAGTGGGTGGAGGAAGTCTATGGGAAGGTGCCATCTGGGAAGTATCTGTAAAAAAAAAAAAAAAAAAAACCTACCCACCTCTCCCAGATCAAGTGAGAATTCTTCTCCAGACAGTAAGACAGTGGCAACAGGTAAATACTTTGTGATAACATTATTAAAAGGATGTTTCCCTTGTGTATGCATCAGACATGCAAGTATGCATGCACATGTATGCTCATGCATGTGGAGGTCAGAGGTCAATATCAAGTGTCTTCTATAGTCACTCTCTACCTTATTTGGGGGGACATGGTCTCTCATGCTTAAGCAGCAAGCATTTTTTTTTTTTTGGTCTTTTCAAGACAGGGTCTCCCTGTAGCCCCAGCTGTCCTGGAACTCACTATGTAGACCAGGCTAGCCTTGAACTCACAGAGATCCACCTGCCTCTGCCTCCCGAGTGCTGGAATTAAAGGCGTGTGCCACCATGCCCAGCTAGCAGCAAGCATTTTACTGAATGTCCTAGTTACTTTTCTGTTGCTGTGATAAAATACCACAATCAAGATGACTTAAAGAAGAGTTTATTGAGCTGTTGGTTCTAGAGGGTTAGGCATGGCAGGAGGCAGCTGGAGAAGAAAGCTGGGTATTCACATCTTCAAGCAGACACAGGAAGCAGAAAGAAAGAAGGAGAGAGAGAGAGAGAGAGGAGACTAGAAATCAGACATGATTATGAACGCTCAAAGCACACCCCCACACACCCCCAGTAACATACTTTCTCCACTACAGCATTCCTCCTAAAAGTTCCATTACCCTTCCCAAACAGTGCCACCAACTGGGGACCAAGTGTTCAATACTTGGAGCTTATGAGGGACATTCTCATTCAAACCACACTGAACCATCTCTTCATCACCTTTTTTTGGGGGGTTTTGTTTTGTTTTTTGGTCTTTTTTGAGACAGGGTCTCCCTGTAGCCCCAGCTGTCCTAGAACTCACTATGTAGACCAGGCTGGCCTTGAACTCACAGAGATCCACCTGCCTCTGCCTCCCAAGTGCTGGGATTAAAGGCATGCACCACCTCACCCGGCTCACTGTTTTCAAAGCTTCACTGAAACGTTAAAATAAATCCCACATGCCCAAAATACACTGAGCTGCCCAGCCTTATAGTTTAGGGAGCAGCTCTCCATCTTTGGTGGGGAACACTCTTCCTTATAAAATGTTCCTGCTCCTAGGATCTGTCCCCTTCAGACTTCTGAGTGATGAAAGTGTCACTCATTTCTCCTGTGTACTGCAATGCCATAGGCTAGAATCACCTGCCAAGTTCTGAATCCCCAGCTTCCGGCTGAGTGTTCCCATGGGAAACACCTATACCTCCTATGTTCTATGCAGAACATAGGCCAACCCAAGAGCTCCTCAAAGCAGTGTGCTGACCCCACTGCTGTAGTCCCTCTTTCCCTCTTCTATATCAGTGGATTTAACTTGAATTTTGAAGCTGACGATTAGGTTCTAGCTGTTCTGGGATTGTCTCTCTGCCAGCACAAAGCAGGCAGCTGCAGCCAAAATTCCTCATCCTCGTCCCTTCAACTGAGGAATGAGAGAGGTGCTGTAACAAGGACCTGAGAGTTGACCCTCAAACCAAACTCTTCCACTTTGATTCTGAGCCTTTTGACTGTGCATTTGCACGCTGAGCACAGCTCTGATCATCCTTCACCTGCCGAAAGCTACTGAAGATGCCCCACGTTTGCTCTTCCACTTAGAATAGAACAGAAACCTCATCACCTGGCAAGTCAAGGCAGACTATGAAAAACTGTGAACATCCTCTCCCTAAAGGGGACTGTGCATTTGGAGAGGATACGGTCAGAGAGACATGAATGGAGCAGTAGAGATTTTCTCACATGATGCTTTATGTGAAGCCGTCTCAGGATGGCTGTCCCCCAACCTAGGGTAAGAAGAGATGGCATGATGGCTCCACTCTGTGCTTCTTCCTTCTCCTGAGGATTGACATCCCGAGGACCTGCCTGTGGAAGACACGGAGGAGTTTGCTTCCCAGTCCTGATGCTGTACTTTGGATCTTAAATGTTCCCCCCAGGGATCCATACATCAAAGGTTTAGGGAAAGGTATTGCTGCCAGAATGATTCAGTTGGGAAGTGGTAGCAACTTTAAGAGGTCATGACCTAGTAGGATGTTCTTAAATCTTTGGGCCTTGCCCCTGAAAGGGATTATGGGACCCAGGCCCCTTCCTCATTCTCTTTTTGTTCCATAGCCCATGATAATAAGTTGGTTTTACTCCACTGTTCTCTACTGTCATGGGCCCAAAAGCAATGGATCCAATAAATTGTAGACTGAAATCTCCAAAACTGTGAACCAAAATTAACTTTTAATCGTGAGTTGTCTCAGTTAAGAGCTTTCTTATATACCTAGAGAACATCCTGGAAAATCATTATTTATGTAAGCCCTTCTTGAGAAGAGATTCACAGTAGAGCAGTGTTATCAGAGGCACCACCTGCAGCTGTCAGATCGTCAACCCAAGGCAGTCTAAGGAGGCCCCTAAAGGCAGAAAACTATCCTTTCTATCAGATACCATCTAACTTTTCTTGATTGATAGGATAACTTGAAGGGCATCACTCAAATTTCTATCCCCCATCTGTATTCTGAAATGCCAACATTGGTGACTCCTTTTTTTAAATAATATAAATGTGCAGAAGAAGGATGTGGGAGGTAGAGTTCAAGGTCCTCAAGTGAGGGCACGAGTGTACCAGCCCACATGAATATTAAAGTACTGGGGGTTGGGGAAAGGTAGGAATAGAGAGATGAAAGAAAAATATAAAGGAAGTGGGGGCAGTAAAGAAATCTGCCTCCTTCAGAGTTCTGACAAAGACCTCTGTCTAGACAGTTTGAACTGAGAGTCCTTAGTCAGAGAGCCCTAGACCAGGACTTATTTTTTTTAATGGAAGTAAACAAAGATAGAGCTACTAAACTCAAGAATTCTGCCTTTGAGTATAAGGAAAATCAAGCTGCAGCCTCATATGAAAACTACCAGGAAACTCACACGTCCACCTGTCTGCAAGTGTCAATATGCTTTACACACACGAGCTTCGAGGGGAGAGATGCATAATAAACTGGCATGCCTAGCTTGGTGCATGGAACCAGAATGGGTTCAATTTGTTTGATTAGGGGCAAGATACAGCTCAGTGGTAGAGCACTTGGCGAGCCTGTTCAAGCCTTGAGTTTGATGCCCTGCATTGAAAAAAGGAAGAAAGGGCTGGAGAGATGGCTTGACAGTTAAGAGCACTGACTGCTCCTGCAGAGGACCCAGGTTCGATTCCCAGCACCCACATGGTGGCTACAAACCATCTTTAACTCCTGCTCCAACCCTCTTCTGACCTCCGTGACATTGCATGACACAGGTGCACTCACATACATGCAGGCAATACACTCATATACATAAAAAATAATAGAAATTTTTAAAAGAAGCAAAAAGGAAGAAGAAAACAGGTAAAAGAGCTGCTTAATTAGTAAACAAATTACCCAAAGGATAGGAACAAAGGACACTGTACAAAGATTTGGGACCAGGAGAGCCTAGCTCCAGTCTGGTTTCTGATTTTATAAGCACTTTTGAGTGAGAGTCCTAGGCAAGTTACACCAATCTCTCTAATCTTCAGTTTGTTCATTTGTAAAAGGGGCTTATAATTTTTGTAACCACTTGGCAATAGTGAAAGCCCATCTGCTTTGTAGGATCTCAGGGTCTAATGAAGAAAAAAAGCAAGAGAAAGGGAAAGAGAGGCCTGAACGCCTGGGTGATCTTACTCTCTTGCCACTTTGAGATCTTTTCAGCTCTAGCCCTCCCAAAAGACCTTTAATATCATAAATTGTATGAACTGCATTGTTCACAGACTTGAAACGAAGCATTCATAGGTCATAAAAGAAGTTGTCTACCTCAGAGAGATACAAATTGTGATTATAACTCTTCCCCCATGGCATGAGGTCCTATGTTGCAAATAGGAAAGAAGGGAGCTATTGACGAGTGATTAGAAGACAGTTACAAGAAGTTATTGTAATCATGAACTTAAAAGCACCCAATAACATGGCTTGAAAATACAGAAAACAAAAATCTTTCAGAAAAACAGAGAAGGAATAATCCATGTTCATAGTGAAACGTGGCAACAGCACAGTGTCTGCTAAATATGGAACTTGGATTGCGCTTGACTCCCCAAAGAGATATCTCTCATGCCTGAGACTAAAACAGATAAAAAGAAATTAAGGAAAAGGGACTTCAGCACATTTAGTTCTCTGTGCACGAAGATTGACTTTATCATGAAATAGGTCCAATCCAACTCTGTACCGGTTTCATTAGAATTTAAGCTAATACATAAGATAGCAATGAAATGAGGTTGGGCTTCTGCTTCTGTGATTCTCCTTCTCTCTGAATCTGTCAGGAAAGAGCACCGAGATGGGAGCAGAACCAGGTACACGTAAGGTAGAAACAGGCAGCATCTAGAGCTGGAGAGGGAGGGAAATCCATGAACTCTGAAATGATTCTGAAACAGCCAAGGGAAAGCAGATCATAATGCAGCTTCTCCAGCTGTGAGAGTCTATCCTCTCCAACCTTAGACCACATAGTCAAATCATAACTAACATCATCACCATCTCTACTGTGTGATTGCACAGGCACTATGTATGTGCCTTACATGCATGGTCTTCCCTGACCTTCAAAAAGACTGCTCCAAGTAGCCATTCTATTACCATCCTCACTGTACAAAAAAGCAAAGTTGATGCTCATCGAAAGTCAGTGACTTGCCTGTGGTAATGTAGCTTAGCTTATTGGTGAGTTGAGATTGAATACAGGTTTGTCTGACTGCTGCTTCCTATCTATACTGCTTCTTGGCTATTGATATGAAAATACTCCCTTGGCATAGCATGATGGCAACAGATACTCTCATTCTTTAAATCTCAAATCAGGCCTCACTTTGCTTCCAGGTTTTTAATCTATACCCCCTCATCCATCACCTCACCACAAGAGTGGCAACTTGCCTTTCCTTCCCTGTGTCCCCAAGTTCCAGTGTTATATCTCACTCAAAGAGGATATCGGAATATTTTATTAGCTTGAACTCAGCAGACTGACAAAGATCATGGAAAATCTGCTATGCCCAAGTTCCATGCATACACATAAGGCATCTGGCAACTTCACTTGTGTATCCATTTTTATAAACATTTGTATTAGTTACTTTTGAGTCTCTGTGGCCAGAATACCTGACAGAAATCACGTAAGGGGTAGAAGAATTGTGTTGGCTCATGGGTTTGTGGAGTTTCAGTACTATGACTCAAGCCATGGTGGCAGGAGCGTGTAATAGAAGGGGTTCCATCATGACAGACCAGGAAGCAGAAAGTAAGGCAGGAGCTAAGGGCTAGATGTAACCTTCAAAGGCCCTCCCCTGGTGACCTACATCTGCCAGCGACATTCCACGCTTTCCTAAACAACTCCACCAACTGGAAACCAAACGCTCAAAACATGAGCCTATGGTGGAAATAGATTCAAACCATAGTCATATTCTTTCCCAACAGGTTGTTAAATATGACAGGGGCCCAGCAAGAAGCTCTTCTCCCCAAACTTCCTACTGCCACCAAGTCCTTCCTTCACCATCCAGGATATTCATCCAAGGCAATATTATAAAGTTGAGGGATGTGCTGGATACCTTTAGTTGTCAATCTGACACACCTGGGGAGGGGGAACATCAACTGAGGAATTTCCTCCATTGGACTGTCCTGTGACCATGTCTGTGGGACATTTTCTTGATTGTTGAGTAATGTGGGAGGGCCCAGCCCATTGTGGGTAGTGCCACCCCAGGCAGGTAGTCCTGTATTGTATAAGAAAGCAGATTGAGCAAGACCAGTAAGCAGTTATCCTCCATGGTCTGTGCTCCAGGCTCCTGCCCTAAGTTCTTACCTTGGCTTCCCTTGATGAAGGACTGTGACTATAAGCCAAATAAATCCTTACTTCTCAAGTTGGTATTGGTCAGAGTGTTTTGTCACAGCAGTTGTAAAGAAACTAGAACAGGGGAGTTTCATGATTGCGGGGGTCCTCTAATTTTCAATGCTCTGATCCTTTTCCCCAGGACATCCCAGCACTCCACAGAAGATTTGCAAATCTGATATGAAATATGATTCTTCTTCCCACTCCAGAGCAAGCTTCAATCTCTCCAGGAAAACTTACCTGTACTGTTCGCTCTGTGATCCATGAGAAATCCTAGAAGGTAGACAAGTTTGGGACTTAGCATCCAGCTGCTGATGCAAAGCATTCATGATTACAGAACCGTATCCTGGCAGAGAACAAAGAGCCCCATGATTAATTGATAAATTCAAGGAAAAGGAAGTTTTTATTTATTAATCACCACAGAACTCTGCTGACACTTTAAACATGCGTCTCACTAAATTATTACAGCAACACGTTGCCTATAAAAACCCCAAAAGAAGTTAAGGCCATGTTCAAGCTCACACAGAGAGAAAGTGACACATGGGATTTGAATTCAGGTTTGCCTAACCCCAGAGACCTGCACTCTCAGACTATACAGGCTATATTCTACAGACCCAGCTACATATGATCAATGCTTGCGTCTCTCTGGAGAGCACACTCATCCTGGTCACCAGAAAGACACTTGAGCTTAGATATGACAGCATCTTACTGAGATTATCCTATTTCCTGGTGAGAGCATTCAAGGAGAAGGACGCTGATTGAGACTGGTAGTAATAATACTCATTTGACTATAATTGCTCCTTGAATTCCAGCCAAAATGGGCCACACTGAGCTGCAGCTGTACACAGTGCCTCTATTCTCCCACACAGTGGAGTCAGGAACAGGACAGTCAGCAATGAAGTCAAGTGGGGACCAAAAGATGCTTCCACTTGATACATGTTCATCCCATCCTTGTTCCACACAAGACCCTGGAGGAAGGGAGAAGAAAGGCTTGATGTTGAAAATATAATTCCTTTTTTTCCATTGTTTAGCCTCAAAAGACAAAATAAGAAGAGTGGTTTCTTCCTTTGAAGGAAGTCATGGGCACACTGATGAAGACCAGCACTGGTTACCATGATCAGGGATGTTACAAGAGCTGGGGAAAACTCCTAAAGCCAGGCCTTGCAAGGGAAGTCACATAGGCTGCTCACTGGATAGACCAGCAGTTGAGTGATGGGGCAGATCCAGACAGGGAGAGCATCCTGCTGAGAGGCGGAGTCTGCATGTTATGCTGGAGGCTAAGCAAAAAGTTTCGTGTCAGGTACATCTACTGTTCTGACACGTACTGGCTAGAGACCTTGAGTAAGTTAGTATGTCTGTGCCTCAGCTTCCTCTTTCATGAATGGAGAGAATAATAACCTTAACCACAGAGCAATTGTAAAGGTTACATGTCGCTTATGTAGAAAACTCCTGACACATGGGGTGTTTAATATTAATGTGATGATGATGATGATAATGCTGATGTTGCTGCTGCTGCTGCTGATGGTGATGATGGTGATGATGCTGATGTGATGATGGACAAGAGTGAAATATGAGCCCAAACTTCAGGCCAAGGCCAAGTTCTTGAGAGCTTTGAATACTATGGGAAGGGACAGGGAATCCCATTCTATGGGCAGCAGAAGGTTCTGCTTCAGAACGTCCCTCCAGTGGACAGACAGCGCTGAACCTGTCACAAAGGCTTCTATCGCCATTGCTCTCAGGTGAGCTCCAGGGCTTCCTGGTATGGAAGAGGAGAGATGTGATCCACATTTGTAGGTGGCAGTACTGGAGAGATGCTTGGATCCCCAACAAGCCAAAGAAGGGCAGTTTTCACTTTCCTGGGCTTGAGTTAAAGCTGCACTGTCCCCTCACCCCTGAGAGCCACTGGCCCCGACCTTCTCTCTACTCTGGGGATGACATGGATCTGGAAAGCCTGACTGAACTGCCCTGCCCTTTCCTACTTGTCCTCAACCTGCTGGGTACAGTGGTCTAGAACAGGAATCTTCCCTTTACTCCCTTTCCCACTGATGCAGGACAGAGAATAAGTGTGGAAGCCAACCCTTACTGATTTCAGCCCATTTCTCTTATTCATCAGCGCAACCAGTCTGTTCCTGGGAATTAAATGAATCAAACCAAAGTAACTAGACACTAGGAAAAGCTGGAAGACTATTGGTGTAGAACAGAGAGTTGGCAGAAAGAAGCTTTGTGTATCTTAAAGAAACAGAAGGGCATCATTGGTGTCAATAGCCATGGGTTGAAGATGTACATTTGATGGCAGAGGGAGCCAATCATTTGTTGAATTCTGTCTCAATTGTGAGCTTCTATGAATAAATGAAAAGGGCCAAAGGATGAACCGATAGCCCACAGGTGGTTGACAGCAGGGTTGAGATGTGTGGCTACACTGGTCACCTGAGGAGGTCAAGAAATCTGGATTCTGTTAGCTCTTCTAGCACTGAACAGTTGATTCTTTCTCTAAGTTCCACACTACCATGCTAAAATGAAAATCCCAAAACAGATGTTTGTTAAGGAAATGCTTTTGGGACGCTGGCACTCACTCTGCCCATAGCACACAGAAGACTGGAGGTACCTGGAAACTAATATTTCCCATGGACTGATGGGTATCAGGGTAGCATTGCTCCAGTTCCCTTAACCCTTGGGAAACAATGAGAGCTAGACAGCCCCTGTTCCCAGAGCTTCCCACAGAATGTAGCTCTGCTCCTTCACCATGGTGCTTGGCTTGATAACATAACGTCCCCCTCACCTGTTTGTGCTCAGGTCCTCTCAAGCAAACCACATTCACGCCACTCTCTTTCAAGTTGGGGGAGCTGTACCAAGCTTAGCACAGCCCAGGTTCCTGCCGTCTTCTTGCTCTGCCATCTCCTTACCAGCCCCATAACTTCCTCCCACTCTGCTTTGTTAAAGTGCTGGTCCAAGCATAGTCATGCCCTGGCTTACAGAGACCTCTCAGGAAGGTAATTTCCCTACAAGCAGGTGAGGTATAAGTATTCTTCCCATTCTTTCAAGTGCCTTTGGTGAGAATTGTGATGCAAGGGAGGCTGGAGTCATGCCCAGCTTCAAGTCTATTAATAAGAATGAGGAGAGATGATTGTAGTAGGAGACTTACAATCTCTGCTATAGAAAGTAAATAATACCTATCCATTTTCTGTGCTGTATATTACACCTAAGGTGCTATTTCCTGAGTTCTCATAGCACAATAAGAGCAACTCTATCCTACACAGATGAAGAGGCTCTGAGATGTTCACAGTCTTCCCTGAACTCACAAACAAGCCATTAGAGACACAGTAAAGATCTGAACCCAAGCCTGGCTCATGGATGTTTCTGTCCCACGGTTGTTCTGCCTTTCCTCCCTGTGGATCTGTTTTTATCTGGTTTGATATCCTAACTTTGAATGGGACAAATGTGGGGTCCAGAGAAAAGCAATTAATAAAGAGAGCATAAGCCAAAATGGATGAGAGCACAGGAACCCTAATGATCTGCTGCTGCTTCATCCACGGTGACTCCTCTGAGCTGACTGACTGCCAACAGCCTCTGCCCAGCTCAGGCCCATACCAATGGTGCTTTAGGGGTACTGAGTGTGTCTATGGGCTCAGTAAGTGCAACAGCCAGCATCTGACATTTGCAAGAGGAGTTTTAAGATCCAGAGGTAGAGGACAACTACAAGAAAATAGTGTTTTCCAAACAGCAGGGCAGTTGCACTCTCAGAAAACTCATAGAAATCGTGACAGCATGCACAAGACCTATGCAAGCTCAAGCCAGAAAAAAAAAACCAGCACTGGGGACAAGGAGACAAGAAGCCCCAACCCTAGCTGATAAATTATTGACAACTGATAGCTGCTGGGAGAGAGAGTCAGTTATCTTTAAGGATGTGACACTGGGTAGGCTGACTGGGGTCCAGGGAATGGACGTTTATTATTTAATAAATAATAGAAGACATGAAGGAGGGTAGGGAAGTGGGGATGGATCTGAGAAGAGATGGGGGCAGAGTCTAAATATGATCAAAATATACCATATGAAATGCTCAAAGAATCAATAAAGATATTTTTAATAGAGCTATTCATCAAGGGGGCAGTGGTACCCATTATCTTTGCTGCCCTGACAGTCCCCTTCACTCAACTCACAGGCCTTGAACTTATTCCTGTACTCTCCCAGGAGAGGGGTGTTTATTCTCTTGGGCCTGGCTGTTATCATGTAGGAACTAGACAGTGCAGAGGGATTGGGCCACTAGGGTCCCCAGATCCTCCACGAAGCCATCCCCTTGCTGTCGTCAGTGTCAGTTGCCTAGCAACTGCCTTTGGCAGATGGTGGCACAGAGAGCATGCCAATCTCTCTCACAGCTAAAAATACATTCCGACGACAACAGGTCTATTTTAAAAGATACAAGGCGCTCCCAACGTCTTCCCTTGTCTGCAAGAAACTATGATATGCCAGCTCTCTCTGGGCTTTTGATTCCATCTAACAGTGTGGAAGGGAGCATTCAAGGAAAAGAAACACACAGCCTGGCTCTAAGGGGGTACTCAGAACATCACCATGGGTTAAGGGAGACAGGAGGAAGAGGGGAGAGAAGAAATAGCAATTTGGAAGAAATATCTAGGCGCCAGCAGCAAATCTCGGCTGGTCCTATTGTTCTCCTCTTCACGAGGGTGGAATGAAGGAAGCAAGATCATAAGACCAGAGGAGCCAAGAGGTGGAAGAAATAAAGCCCCATTTCACCGCTGAGAAAGGAGGGGCCCTGAACATGAAGATGGGCAGAGCTGGCTCCTTACCCCTGCTCAGGGTACAACCCCTGGAGACCTACAGACCTCCAACCCCTCGCCAGCTTTGCCTCTGTTTAATCACTGTCATCTGCACCTTTCGCTGTTACAAAAGAGGAGCAAGTCTGTCTGAGCATGTCTGTGGCCACTCAGTAATAAATCCACTGTATACTCATGCACACGGCCCTTCCTTCAGAGATTCACTCGCACAGTCAAGTCTGGAGTCACTCGCTTATGCACTCACGTGGACATTCACGCATACATGCACTTACACACTCATACATGTTGTCATTCATTTATGCAGCAAGTATAATGAAATACCTACTGCCCCACTGCGCCATGCCCTGGAGATCTAGTGAGGGACAAACACACATGATGCCCACTTTCTGTTACCTCCCGGATCTGCCTACAGTCTCTACAGTCACAGGCCAGTACTTAATTGAGACTACAAGATAAAACACAGGAAACTCAGTTACATTTGAATTTCCAGTGATTATAAATATTTTCGTGTCCCAGTATTTCATGACCTGAAGTCCAAATTGAACCAGGCCTCCTGTGTTCCGTTTTTTGTATCTGCTAACTTCGGCTCACTTTTGTTCAACTTCTTCACTGGTAAAATGAAGAAAACCTTGTGTCCTTGCAGGATTATTCTATGGATTAACAGGAAATATGAAGATACCCGTGACGGGCAGGTAAGTGTCAGTTCTTTTTCTCTCCAAGTGGGGTTTTGCTCTGGCCAGCTTTTGACCAGCTCAGTGATAGAAAGGAAAGAGGTGCATAGGAACCCAGCCTCTTCCCCACACACATGGCCAGAGGGATGAGTGGGGGAACCCTGCTTTGTCCTAAGGTTGAGCCAAGGGATGATCACACAGTGACACGTGAGTTGGCAAACCCATGAGACATGAAGACTGTGCCTGGAGGGCTGGGCAGGGCCAGCAGTTCTCTCTTGGTTGCTTGTTAAAATATAAATGTCAGGGCTAGAGTCAAGATTTCCTGGAGAGATGCTCAGCAGTTAAGAGCACTGGCTGTTCTTGCAGAAGACGTGGGTTCAAATCCCAGCACCCACATGGCAGCTGACAACCATCCATAACTCCAGTTCTAGGGGATCCAGTGCCCTTGTCTGTCCTCCACAGACACTGCATGACATGGGTGTACTTACACGCATGTAGGCATAATATTCATACACATAACTTAAAAATATATCAATCAAAAAAATTAAAAAGATTTCCTAAACAGAATGTCTCTGGAAGAATGTACCCTTAAAAAAAAAAAAAAAAAAATCCCTGCTAAGTCTCCAGACTAAAGTTTGAGGGCCAGTGGCTTGGGACAGAGGAGGAATTGCTGACCCTGGGGAGCCATGATCATAAAAGGTCGCTTTGGAATGTGAGATCCTGGCCTGGATCCTGGAACAGAAAAAGAACATTAATGAGAAACTGGGTGAAATTCGAAAAACATCACTAGCTTAGTTCGTGGGATTGTACTGCTGTTAATTTCTCCGCTTTGATCATTGTGCCATGGTTATATAAGACATTAACATCAGGGAAGGCTCAGTGAAGGATATATGGGGACTCTCTGTACTATGATTGCTACTCTTGTGTAAATCTCAAATTATCTCCAAATAAAAAGTCTAGAGAGGGGAAAAAAGCCTGCTTTGGCTCAAAGCCTGCTGTGGGCTTTCCCCCAGTCCCTTCACACACCACAAACCCAGTGTGAAAGCTGACTACTCCAAGCTGGCATTAGCTAAGCAAGCACAGGTAGCCGAAAGCCCCCCTCGAAACACAAAGTGTTGCTTCTTTTCCATGCCACTCACACTGGGGCCTAAATGTCAAGCCCAATGAATTACATTTTAATCTGTCTATGTTACCCACCTGGCCAAGGCCCTAATTGGATGCCAGGCACCCCTGCTGGAAGGCTTGCATAATTCATGGGGCTGGAGGCTGGGGAGGCCTTTCATCATAGGCCAGGGAAGGAGGAAGAGAGGGAAGAAAAGAGCAAGTGATGGGGAGAGGAGGAAGGGAGAAAAAGGATGGGAGGACTAGAAAGAGGGAGGGAGGGAGGGAGGGAGGGAGATGCCTAGGGAAAAGAAGGAAAGGAGTTAGGGAAGGGAGAAGCCAGAGGAGAGAGGTCAAGGGAGGCAAAGCTGGAAGGACCAGAAAAGGAAGGGAAGCAGGTAGGTGGGGAAGGAGGGGGTGAAAGGGACTGAAATCCCCTTCTCACCACTCAGTTTTAAGCTCTCCTGGAAGTCTTCAGTCATTCCACCAGGAAAACGTCAGCCTTCTTTGCCCAGCTCTCCTATACTGTACCAGGATAGACTATTAACACTTTACCGTAGACCAGGTTGGCCTTGAACTCACAGAGATCCACCTGCCTCTGCCTTCCTAGTGCTAGGATTAAAGGCATGCACCACCACGTCTGGCTGGACAAACACATTTCTTTTAACCTTAGGAAAAATCATACTGGGAAATATTTCTAATATGAAATAACATATAGGTACCAAATATATAAACTAGTACTTAGAAAAGCATACAGGGATAACAGCACAGTGTTAAAGTTGAGTCAAAGGGGCTGGAGAGATGGCTCAACAGTTAAGAACATTGGCTGCTCTTGCAGAGAACCCAGGTTCGGTTCCCACCA
>NW_008355473.1:709283-747774 GCF_000622305.1 Nannospalax galili | reverse complement strand
ATTTTATATGTATGAGTGTATTGCCTGCATGTAGGTAAGTGCACCCATGTCATGCAATGCCCAAAGAGTTCAGAAGAGGCCATCAGATCCCCTGGAACTGGAGTTATGGATAGTTGTTAGCTGTCATGTGGGTGCTGGCATTCAAACTCAGGTCTTCTGCAAGAACAACCAGTGTTCTTAACTGCTGAGCCATCTCTCCAGCCCCTACCAACACTGTCTTACAACGTGAATCAAAACATTTGCCTTCCCAGGTCCATAAGTCCTCTTCCTCTGAAGACCACCACTACCTGGCAAAAGGGCCTCTGCACAGTGTTTGTTGAGTGGCTAAAGGGTAGATTTCTAGCTCACACCACATAAAATATCTATCTTCACCAACTTACCAAAATAAGACTTGAAAGCCTTCCACATGAGCTCCCTTCCTCTGCCATCACGCTTGCTCCAGCTGTGCTCGGCTCCCCAGTACCACTCTCCACTTGGCCCATCCTCTCTGTCTCCTTCTTCTGTCCCCCATCTCCCAGGGCCAAGGACCACCCATGGAAGCAGTGTTACACTGGAACTGAAGAGGAAGACCCCACTTCTGTGGGCACACATCCTGTCACACAGGCACACAAACACCACTGCTCCCTGCTCTTCTCAGGGCAGATCCAACGGACCTCCAGTCCACTTTTGCCACCTGGGCCAGACTGGACTCCGTGTTATCCAGCCAGGTCAACCAACATCCTGTCTCCGCCCAGAACCACTCCTTCTGTCCCCTCATTGGCAAGGTCTTCTCATCCTGACACAGCCTACTGCTTCTCCTGCCTCAACTGCTCTGTCTCTCTCTGTGTCTCTCTGCCTCTCGCTGTCTCTCTCTGTCTCTCTCTCTTCTCTCTCTCTCTGTCTCTCTCTCTCTCTCTCTCTCTCCAACTTTTTGACAGCCCAAGGCTCACTCTTTAGATCTCTGCTCTCCTCTGGCTATTATTTCTATTTTAATGATCTAATCCAGTTCTGGGACTTTAAATACCACCAAATACTAACAATTCCCCCAGTCTTCACTTTTGAGCTCTTCTTTACACTCAAAGCACTAGTGCCCATTTATACGCCTATATTAATTTATTTGTTACAGCAAGTTTCTCCTGAAATACAATAATTTAAAACAATAAGCATTTATTATTTCATAATTTCTGTGAGTCTGGAATCTAGATGCCCCTTACCTGGGAGACTCTGGCTCAAATTCTCTCTTGAGACTGGAGACAAACTGTTGGCTAGGGCTGTGGGCTCATCTGAAGGTGGGACTAAGGGAAATTTTCTTCTAAGCTCACCCACATAGTTATTGGCAGATTCATTTCCTGACTGGTTTTTGGACTGTGGTCTCGGGTCCTCACTAGCCACTGGGCAAGAGCCTTCAGTTCTCTGCCACTGGGCCCCTAAATAATCAGCTAACAGAGGGTCAGTTGGCTGGTTTCATAGCAAGGAACTAATAGAAGAGGAAAGACTGCCCAAAGCAGAAGCCATAACCCTTTTACAATCTGATGGCAGAAGGGACATCCTACCGCCTCTGATGTAGTCTATTGTAGAAGTGAGTCTCTAAATCAAGCTCACACTTGAAGGGGATCACACAGGATATGAATGGCAGGACCAGGGTCACTGGGAATCATCTTAGACAGGCATCCCAAATGAAACAGAACAGAACTCTGATTTTTTCCCACCCCAAACATCTTCCTCCCCAAGTTTTCTCTACCTTGGGAAGTTACATGCCAGTGTTGTGGTGATTGATCCCTCAATTTGGATTAGCTGGAACTCTAGCTCCCAGAATCTCCCTGTGGCGTGGTTCTGGGACAGAGATGGCCAACATGGGAATTTGTACATGATTTGGAAGGTGGGCAGTCATCATCCTTGAACCATCATTACTGCGGTGAGATGAGCAGAAACAGAAATACCCGGAGCAGCCCAACTTGCCCTCAGCCCTCCCACCCCCGTATCCACTTCAGCAATCCAACAGGTCTTAGCAACCAACAGCCACTCAAAGTCCATCAGAGGCAAGTGGAGTTCCAGAGAGGCAGGAGTTGCCTAGAGATGACATGTCCCCATCCCCTCCCTGTCCTAGAGTCCCCTCATAGTATCTCCTTGGTAGCTAGATCTGCCCACCATGTCAGCCACAGTTAATTCTCAATTCCCTACAAATTGTGACACTGGCTTCTTAACCACAATTGAAATACCTCTTCTTCAGAGAGGCCATTCCTGGTTTTACCACCCCGTTTGTGTTCTAATCCCCCTATTCCAAGAGATTCTGAGTAAAACTGATGAGCAGTCTTGACCATTTTCTTACTCCATCCATACACTGCACTCTGAAAATTGTGCTACCAGCAATCAGTTTAGCATCATCCCTGAAAGAAGGGTGTGCTTTCGGTTGAGAAATGAAGAAACTGGGGGTAGAGAGATTGCCCAGAATCACACTGATAGTAAGCAACTGAACGCTGAGAACGGTGTGAACCCTGTGCTGCCTGCTGTCTAACTCACTCTCTTCATCACCTTACAAGGCCTCACACAGAAGCTGGGCTGGGAGTGGCTTGGCTTCTAGGTCTCAGTGCTGACTTGACTTTCAGACCTCAGGTAGCTCAGAGACTGGGTTAGCGAATGAATGGGCCTTACTATACTTCTGTTCCTCTCCACAAATCTCCACCATCAGGCACAGTATCTCCAGCCCAGTGAGTCCTAGAGCATAACCAAGGGAACCCATGTGAATTCTTCAGCACTGTTTGGGAGTGCTCATTCTGGAGCCTTGTTAGTGCCCTGATGGCCCTTCCATCTCCACCCCTCCTCACTGACAGTCTCCAGCAGGCTGAGACCCAGTCCTCAGCCATATCTAGAACCAATTCCAGAAGGCCCAGGCTGTGCACCATGCCTCCTCCTTGACAGTACTTCCCTGAAGAGGCGGAGTTACTTCAGGGGCACAGGCCTCTCTTCCTGTTCGGCCTGTGCCAGTTTCTTATAAATATACCCCATACTCTCCCTATACTGGAACTAGTCTGGGCAAAACTTCAAACTCAGCTGGAGCTCTTCTGAGGTCTACGCAATATGTGGAGACACTCCCCTGCGTGGGTATGTGGGTGCGCACACACAGACTTACATGTATGTGCATATGTGTGGGTGCACATGCATGTACAGATGTGCATGGAGGCCAGAGATTGACATTAGATATGCCCCTCAATTACTTCTCCACCTTCATTTTTGAGACGGGATCTCTCACACTGAGCCAGGAGCTCAGCAATCGGCTAGGCTGCCTGGCCAGCATGCCCCAGGAATTCCCTGTTTCCACCTACCCAGTGCTGAGATCACAGGCATGTACCACCACACCTGCCTTTTACATGAGTGTTGGAGATCTGAATTCAAGTTCTCATGCTTGCATAGCAAGTACTTTACCCATTGAGCCATCTCACCAGCCCCTGAGGCTGCTCCTCAAGATAGAAGCAGATTTGTAAACCACAGGACCAAAGGCTGCTGATGAGCCAGGGTCACATGAGAGTCATGGTGGTTGTGTTTCCATTGCCTGTCAGAGTCCCTACCCAAATACTCTGATCCAGTGTCTTCTAGACAACATGGACACTTTCCCCAGTTTACCCCATAGCTCAGATCTCTGTGTCCTCCTAATAAGACAACCTCTCCTCGCCTGTTTATCCATATCCAACCCTATCCAGATCCAGCCAACAGCTAACCACACAGATGAAACCACTTTTGTGAATGATCTTAGGATTTAGAAAACCACTCCTTTATCATAAATTTACACATTCCAAAAATGTTTCCCCATCTGTTGTCTCATTTGATCTCTCAGAGGTTTCTGGGGGGTGGGGCTGAAGATAACACAACCTCACGGCACAGTTGCAGGAATAATCATTGTTGGCATATTCTGAGTTCTCTCTAAGCCTGACAGTATGCCAAGCACTTTCCATAAGTAAAATACACTGAACACTCTTTAAATCACAGGCTACGGTTATTACCTCCATTCTCCAGAAGACAAAACCGAGACTCAGAGATACTTAAAAATAAACGTGTTCATCATCTTTGAACAAATACATAGTCAAAGCCGTGATTCAAACCCTGATTCCTAACCTCAGTCAGCTACACAATTATACCCAATTGCAAAGGCCCAGGGAACTAAAGATATTTTCTCTGGTCCGCTACAAGAATACTTCTTGTATTTTTCATTATTCTAACAAAAATCCCTGAGGCTGAGTAATTTATACACAAAGGAGATTCATATATCTTGCAGTTTGGAAGCTGAACATTCAAAATAAGGCAGCCCCTTTGGCTATGTCTCTGTTGAGGGACTCGTGGTGAATGCATCTTAATAACTGGAACATGAGCAAAAATGATCACAGTGTGACAGGGAAGCAGACAGAGTCGGGGGTCAGACTTCTTTTCTTATATAATAACCTGTTCTTGCAGGAACTAATCAGGATACTGCAAGAACTACATGAGTCCCTTCTATTACCTAACACCTTCCGCTAGGCCACTTCTTAAAGGTTCCACCACCTTAGCACTGCTACACCCAAACCGTAGCGCTTCTCAAATCTTAAGGTGCATATTCATCACCTGGAACTCTGTTTAACAATGCACTGATAAAGGTTTTGATTCTGCAACCCAGGGAAAGGCCTGAGATGTCTAACAATTTCTTGAGTTATGTTAACTCTGCTATACCAAAGGCCACCTTGGAGTAGTCAAGGCTCCATACCACCCTGCTCCTTGGAAGGACCCACCACCTTCTTTCCGTTAGAGTTTCTGTAGGTAGTGAAGCTCTGTGCTAAGCAATTAAGCATGGTCCACACCTGCTGTTGCAAGTGACAGGAAATCCAGATCAAATTCTGGTTCAGGACAAGCAATTTAATGACTTGCAATTAAAAAGTCCTGGCTTCAGGCACGGCTGCATCTTGAGGCTCCAGAGATGTACCCAGACCTACTTCCTCATAACTGCTGAGCTCTGTGCTTCATGCTGGCTTTGTTCCCAGGCCAGCATTGTGATGCAAAGGCTGCTGGAAGGCTGAAGGCACAGTGGGATGCTGGATAAACTGAAGTCTGGGCTGGTGAGCTAATATCCAGGAAAGAAGAGACTAGGATAGTCAGCTAGAGGGGGCAAGAGTCTCTCTCAGTGCTTTCTCCAACATGGGGACATTCCAGGTGTTGCCTTCTCCCTGAACCTGACCAGGATGTCCTTGAAGTCTAAGTTGAATAGCAATGTCAATGCTGGGCAGGCTGAAGACACTGTGTGAAGAAGCAGAAGGATAGGAAAGTGTGGTTCATAAGCTCTTCACAGACCTCATACACTGGAATCAAGGCCCGCTGGGCTGTACCTGAGGTCAATGGATCAAAACAGGCACCAGATGAGAGTAGAAGGGGTCTGTCACCTTAGATACACCCCAATTCACGGCCAAGTCAAAGTAGGAGATGCTTCCCAGCATCCTGGGAAAATGTTTCCCCAGTCTCACTCAGGGAGTAGGCACTTGGCTCACAAGCCTGGCTGGCAGCACACTGTGCAGATGGGTGGCTGAGAGCATCCTGCTCCAGCCCCCTCCTCAGAATCCTCAGACAGGAGAGCAGGCCTACCGCACATCCCTCCTGCTGAGTGAAGACAGACAGTCTGGTTGCATTTCACATGTGCACCCTGTACCCCACCTCTGCTGCACACAAGCTGGCCTCTCAGTCATCACTTCAAAACCAGCATGAGACCCAAAATGTACCAAAACATCAATATATTCAGTCATTGAGACAAACAACAATTTTATGCAATATTTTTAAAAATTCAAATTGGTGCAAAAAACCTGTGACAATCAATCAATTTTTATTAAAAAATTGACTTGAAGAGAGGTCCCAGCAGGATGAGAGGTGCATTGAGACCAGCAAGAAAAGAGAACAGAGAGTGAGTTAGATGTCGTCTTTATTGAAAATGTCAGTCCTTTGTTCAGTGTGTGTGTGTATGTGCGTGCATGCGTGCGTGCGTGCGTGCGTGTGTGTGTGTGTGTGTGTGTGTGTGTGTGTGTGAAGTGCTGATTTGGGGCATATAAATCCTGTGACTGTTTTGTTTTGTTTTTTAATTTTTACAAAAACTTTATTGAGAATTTCATACATGTATGTAAGGTGTTTTGATCAAATCCATGCCTACTCCCTCCCCTCCAACATTCCCCCCACTGAAGAGGTATCCCTAAAATATTTTAAGGATTAGATACAAGTTCCCAAATACTTTTGACATTTTTGGCCTTTGGAATAGAGTATGTTGCTAACAGGCCCAAGGACATTTTGACTTTTAGCCAAGAAACTGGTTACATTTCTTTGGGATCTTTTTATCAGGCCTTTAATCCCAGCACTCAGGAGGCAGAGGCAGGTGGATCTATGTGAGTACAAGCCAGCCTGGTCTCCATAGCGAATCCAGGCCAGCTAGGGCTACAGGGAGACCCTGTCTTAAAAAGACTAAATAAATAAAATAAAATAAATAAATAAATAAATAAATAAATAAATAAATAAATAAATTCTGTGACTCACTTTCCTTAGTTTGGTCTCTGTTCTTCAAAACCCAACTGTGGTCTCATCCCCACCCTCCACAGCCCCATCAGAAGCTCCCACTTGCTGACAGGAAGCAACAGACCTCCATCAGTGCCCCTTAAGTCCTCATGGTTGGGTTGCCCTGTTCAAACCACTAGTGGCCAGTGGGAACACACTCATATAGGCTTGAGAGTTATTGAAATATTGAGCACTCCCTCCCCAAGTGTCCCCTACCATTCTAGCTACTCCCCAGGACCCCGTCAGAACTCACCCACAATGTAGAACTAAAGGACCAGTATCTGACCAACTACAAGTCCACCTATGTTTGGGGGGTGGGAGGGATAAGCTCCTGTGTTTGCATGTGTAGAGGTTATAGGAGGACGTTGGGTGTCCTACCACTTTCTGCCTTATTCCCTTGAGAAAGGGTCTCTCACTGAAGCTGGAGCTAAGACAGTGGCCAGCAAACCAGAGCAACCCTCCTGCCTTCCTTCCCTCACCCCCAAGTGCTAGAGTGACAGGCACATGTATGGTCCCATCCATTTTCTTACTTGGATGCCAGGATCTGAACCCAGGCACTCGTGCTTGCACAACAAGCACTCTGTGTCAGTTTGCTTCTCTGTTGCTGTGGCTAAACGTTCCAACCAAAAACAACTTGGAGAAGAAAGAGTTTCTTTCATTTTACAACTCCCAGGTCACAATCCGTCACTGAAGGAAGTCGGGGCAGGAACCTGGAGGCAGAAACTGAAGCAGAGACCATGGAGGAACACTGCTTACTGCCTTGCTTCCTCTGGCCTGTACCCAGCCTGCTTTCTTATATAACTCAGGCCCACCTGGCCAGGGGTGGCCCCACCCACAGTGGGCAGGGCTTACCCACATCACTCAATAATCAAGAAAATGCCCCCACAGACATGCCCACACCCCAAGCTGTTGGAGGAAATTCCTCAGCTGAACTTCCTTCTTCCCAGATGTGTCAAATTGATAACTGAAGCTAATTTGACAGGGTCTCACCTACCGAGTCATCCCCCAAGCCCCTCACATGGTATTTCTGATGGGCTACCTCCAGCTTCATCCTGAGCTCACCTCCTCTTTGTTCACGCTGCTCTAGCCACAGTGGCCTTCTCCCTGTCCCTTTCAATATGTCGCTCTCTCTGCCTGACACTTGAAGTTCTACTTCCCTGGTCCCAGCCACCACTACCTCTCATCTGGAGCACTGGAAATTAGCAACCGGGTGGCTTCCGCTAAAGAAGGCAGACTCCACCCTTCCTCTGCAAGGACACTGAAAGGACTCCAGTCTGGGAATTAAAGTCACATTGATTTCTATTATTTTCTTTTTTTTATTATTTTTAATATTTTATTTATTATTTTTATTTTATGTGTATGCGTGTATTGCCTGTGTGTAGGTAAGCACACCTGTGTCATGCAATGCCCATGGAGGACAGAAGAGGCTGTCATACAGTTGTTAGCTGCCATGTGGGTGCTGGGATTCGAACCTGGGTCTTCTGCAAGAACAACCAGTGTCCTTAACCACTGAGCCATCTCTCTAGCCCATCTATTATTTTCTTATAAGTATATATTATATGTTGGATATATCCCTCCATGTCCCAGGTCCCCTTCTTCCCCCCCCCCTCCACTAGTCACCTTTATTTCCTTAGACAATTTCACTCCTACTTTAATGTTCACATATATGATTCATGTAAGTATATATAATTTAGGAGCCATGAATGAGAAAAAGCATCGTATTTGTCTTCCTGAGCCGGGCTTCATGCACTTAAATGGCTGCTCCACTTGTGTCCATTTTCCTGCCAATAGCAGAACTCTGTTGCTCTGAAAGCTGCATCTGTCACGACGGTCTGTGATGCCTGGGCTGCTCTGGCCGCTCTCTTTCTTATTCTGTGCCTCACCTCTTCCTCCTTTCCTGTTGCTCACGCCCGTCCATCACACTAGCCCTGCCATGCCCCTTCCACAAATGCACTGGACACATCTCAGGACCTTTACGCTATTTCTTTTTCCAGGTCTGCTCACACCTTCACGTGTTTCTCGATTCCTTGCTCACCTTCGCCTTCATAATGAGGCCTCCCTGACTAACCTATTTAAATGGCGTCCCAGCCACAATGCTTGCTGCCTTTTAGTCAATATTTGTGTAGCTTTAATCACCTTCTAACGTACTATGTGATTAACGTACATGTTACGTTTATTCTTTATTGGTCTGCATTGCCTCAGCTGCAGTGTAAACGTCAAGAGCCTCTAGATTATTATTTTAGTCACTGATACCTTTCAAGCACTCAGTAGATACCCAGTCAGTGTTTATCGATTAAATAAGTGAACATGTGAAATATGTCATCACTCCAGACCAGACTAAGTGCTCAACAAATATTTGTTATTTAAATATCAATACAGTATTGATCCACAGGCTAGATGCAGAAATGTAACCCACAGCCTGGGCTTGGGGTTTTACAACATCATTCAGAAAGTGCCAAGCCCAGTGATCACTAAGATTTTGCTTCAAAGAGTATGTTCTCCATCTGATTGGTCAGAGTTCTGCGGAGAAACTGAAATAATAAGAATCCCCACAAGTTTTGTTTTGTATGGGGGGGGGAGAAACAGAGACAGAGACAGGAATTGAATCACAGTACTAGGAAAGCTGAGAGGTGCCAAGATTTACCATTGGACACCCAAAAGACATGCTATGCAGTTCTAGAGCATTCTAGCACACTTCTGAAAACCTGAAGAAGAGGAGAGTGGTCTAGAGAAAGTTCAGAAGTTCAGGCTGAAAACTGGCAGGCTAGAGTCCCAAGAACCTATCTTTCAACTTGAGTGAAAAATTAAGAGAAAAAAATGTCTGAGCACTAAACAGTTGGTACAGAAGAGTTCCTGCTGCTTTTGTTCTGTTTCAACTTTCAGCTGATCAGATGAGGGCCACCCACATGGGGCAGGGCAATCCGCACAACTCAAATGCTCATCTCATCCCAAACCACCTTCACAAGCATATCCACAATGATATTTGCCCACATATCTGAGCACCCAGTGATCTAGTCAAGTTGACACATAAAAGTAATCACATCGGCCATCTCGGCCTACAATGTCTCTTTCTACACACCCGTGACCACTTCTCTCCAGAAGCATCCCAGCTTTCTCCTCTCGTCTCTGAATTCCGCACCATTTTAAAAATGGATTCATTTTCTCCAGATTCTCTCTGGACAAATGTCTGAATGTAACTTCTTTGCGTTTTTCCACCTGCTGTCCCTGCAGTTTCATTGATGAGTTTCCTCCATCCCCCAGAACACTGTCCCCCCCAGACATACGCCACCCAGTCCTCCTGGGATTGTATCAAATGTAAGACAGGAGCACCTTACAACCACTTCAGCACAAAGTTATCAGGGACAGAATTTAATAAACAAGAAGCAACATACAAAAACACTGAGTCAGAGATGACACACGGAAGCCGAGGTGGTTGTTGCTGCCAGAATTCCAATCTGTATGTGTGTCCCAAGGAGAGAGACCCATTCTCAGGTCCTGGGTCCTCCTGACTTCAGTGTGGTGGTCGCTCCTGTTCATCTCCCTCTGCCACCTACTCTGAGCCTCTGTCACTTCCACTCTTCCCAGAACCGTCTTCAGCAGCATGCTGTGACACTTGGAAAAGAGAAAGGAGAGATATTGCGTTTACTTTGCATGGTGCCATCTTTGCAGCTTTGCAGCCAGGATCTTCCTTCCTTAGTGTGTTGTTTGGAGTGTTTGCTGGAGGATATGTTTGAGAATCCCCTGGGATATCTCTGCCAACCAGATAACTCCCCTCACCCACCATCCTGGTGTCGATGCTCTCCATAGTAGCAAAGCCTGCGAGCCAGCAAGTGGGATCATGCAGATGTCTCTTTATGATTGGATCCCAGCATGCAAGGCCTGTCCCTAGCCGGACCCTATGTCCTACGGCCAGTCCTGAAACATCATGTTTTGTGTCTCTTGATTTCTAGTAGTAGCTGCTCCTTCAGTCCTGACTAATCTCTCTGCAATACCAGCATCATTCAGACAGCAAGCCAATCCGTGTTCTAAGTAGAGGTGCTATGCTCTGGGTATTTGTCTCCTCCAAAACTCACTTTTTAACTGAATCCCTAAAGTCATATACATTAGTGGATTTGTAAGCCAGGCATTTGAGAGATAATTAGAATTAGATGAAGTCTGTGATGGAGCCTTTGCGATGGCATTAGTGGCTCTATAAGAATAAAAAAAAAAAGAGATTCAAGTTATCTGGCTTGCTGTCTCTCCATGGGAAACCTTATATCACCTGGGGACTCTACAGAGCTGTCTCCACCAGCAATAAGGTCCTCATTGGATGTGAATCCTCCATCTTGGATCTCTCAGACTCCAGAACCATGAACTAAATAAACCTTAATGCTTTATTAATTACCCAGTGTGTGGTATTTGGTTATAGCAGTAAAAGGAAGACTAAGACAGATGCTCTTAGAGTGGGGCGTGAAGCCACTAGAGGCTTCCAACAGCCAAGTGAAGATTTGTTTTTAGATAACAAAGGTCATTTCATGTTAGGGAACACTTTCATAGGTTTTTGAGCATCGAGTATATATTAAGTGCTCACTGTGCATAGGGCTATCGAATATGCTCTGTGTATATTCACACAGATCTGTGCACACTGAATAATCATCCAGACCACCCCAATGAAGGAATTTTGTCATTACACTCTCTAGACAGATGAGGAAACAGAGGCACAAAAGTGTTCAGTACAGCTACAAATGGGCTTCAGGGACCAGGCAAGTCCTCGGGGCTGTCACAAGGAAGGTCAGAGGAAGACAAATGTCAGCAGAGAAGAAAGGAGGAGACGCGTCATTGCTTGGGAATTCCCTCCCAAGCCTTGGCCACTCTCAAGAACTTGGCATGACCTTCAAGATCCAACTGCAGAGTTCTGCTCTTTTAGAGACATCTTCTCTAACTAACTCTTACCCCCAGCAGGGCTAAACACCCCCTTCTTTGATCTGTCAAGGACATAGCACTGGTCCACCCCCACTAGGCTTTTATGACATCTGCTTCCGCATCTGCCTCTTTAACTGGGCTGGGAATTCCTGGAAGACAGAGACCATTTGGGCTCCAGGGTCTTCCCAGCACTCTGTGGAGCACAGAAATTTTCTATAAACCCTTCTGATGATGCTCCACAGTCGGTCTGATTAGAGAACCTCCACCACCAAGAGACACGTGTACTTCCATTCACATTCTACTGCCCAGACCTTTGAGATGCCTCCTTCGCACCTCAGATCTTGCCTGGTAAAATTCACCTATACCTCAGGAACTGCCAGATAGATGAGTGACGTAGAGAAGGAGGTGGCCAAGCCACACAGGAATATCCACAGTAGGAGATGCGCTTCAGGGCGAAGTTGCTTCTCTGCTCTTAATTCGCCATGTGACCTTAAGAAGAGCTCTAACCAAGGGCTCCTTGGCAGCAAAACACTGGGCCATGAATTCATTGTCTCCATGGTCTTGAGATCCCTGATATCTGTGCTGGGCATGCCTTACCTACATGCCAAACACATCACCTATCACATAATTTGGGATCTTGATATAATTTTAAGAAACATAATAGCAAAATACCACAGAGAAACAATTTTCATTTTTCCATTTCTAAAAAGCCTATCTCCCCCCCACCTCACCCCCACTTCTAATCATTATTTTTCCTTCTTTAAATATTGAGTTCCTACATCATCTCCAAGTTCCCAGGAAGATAAATTCCATAGCATGAGGTAAGAGGGACGAACTGTCTTTGCCTTTTCGTCACAGGAAGCTGCAGTACATTTCAAAAGTATGATGAGCTTCTGATTATTAAAAATAAACCCTGGCACACAGCCTGCCTTCCACATCAATCTCACCAGCAGATGCAGGCTAGCAAACACACTCTGGCTCCACACTGAGACCCAGCTTTCTGCCCAGTTTTCATGCTGAGATTCTCTGAGGACAGCATTTCTGTTTGGAGAACCATGAAATCAGCTATTTGCCCTCCCAAGGAAGGGGTTGCTGCTCCAGTGCTTAAGGGGGCTGCGAGACCTGGCTGGGGAACAAAGGATATTGAAAGGAAACTTGGAATATATTGATATGTATTAAGACTCCTTTAATATTAAGTGACAGAAATACCAACTAATTGTGGTTAATTCAGAGAAAATAGTTTTGTTTTGGGGTTGGGTTGTGCTGGGCTGGGCTGGGCTGGGTTGGGTGGGCTAGGCTGGACTGAGCTGGTTTAGGTTTACTTTACTTTGCTTTGCTTTACTTGAAAAGTCCAGAATGTGAGAAATGCCTACTGGTTTCAGGAATGGCTAGATCTAGCTGCTAAAACCAAGCTCATTAGGAGTTTGTCTCTCTCCTTTTCTAAATAGATCATTTTCATCAATGTGTCATCTCCCTCTCAGGCAAACACTTCCCAAGCTGTGATTTCATCCCAGCTGTTAAATAACTCCAGTGAAAAGATTCTGTTTCCCACAGGGTTACACAAAAGTCTCAGAAATGACTCTTACTATGCAATCTGAGCCACATGCCCATTCCACTCACTGAAGCCTTAGAGTAGAATACATTAGCCAGCCAGGGTGAGGCATGGAGACTGTGGCTGGTGGCCACCCCATGCTTCCTTGTGAACTGAGGAGGGGGAGCCAGTTTCCCAGTGTAAAAATCAACTTGATATAAATAATAGCTGGCAGGTGAAAGACTGAAACCAGAGTCAAAGTACTACTGAACTAGTATGAACTGCCTGTGTGCTCTCTGTCCTCCCTAGACCTGAGCAGAGCCTGAAACCCCGAAGTGGGAATTACCATGAACAAACAGCACTAGAATTGCTTTACAATTCTAACTCAAGAAGTAGAGGACGGAGGGTCTGGTTTTAGACATGGAATAAACCAAACATCAATGAATTACGTAGATCTTATTAATATTTATAGAACCCCCTTTCCCAACAAAGGAAAAATACAGTCTTTTCAAGTACATGTTAAGTATGAGCTGACTGATGTAACAAATGCTAACTAATTTAAAATAATCGACACCATGCAAAATATGTTCCAAACTATGGTAGAATTTGATTGGAAATCAGTAAGAAAGATAAGCAAAGACTCTCTAAACACCAGTAAATTGAACCGCACACTTCTAGGTAATTTATTGGCCAAAAGAGAAAACTCTCAAGGGAAACTAATAGATATTTCAACTGCATGTATATGAACATAAAAAATATACAGCACCCAAAATCTGTAGATGCCATCTATTTTTTGATTTATGTGTATAAGTGTTTTGACTACATGTATGCACCCATGCATGCAATTCTAGGATGCATCTAAAGCCACGCTTAGAGGGAAATTTATAGCACTAGATGTGTATATCAGTAAAGAAGAAAAGTCCCAAATCAGCAGTCTGAGAGTCTACAAGAAATTAGAAAAAGAAGAGCAAAATTAAGCCAAATAAATGAGGAAAATACAACACAAAAAGCTAATGTAGAATCCAGAAGATAAAAAAGAAAGATAATGGAGAAACCAGTCAAGCCAAACACTCTTCTGCTGGTGCTGCCCCACTGCCTGACCCTGAGAGCTCCTGCCATTTTCAGTAATCCAGATGGTGTGGTGTCAGCCAGAGGCAGACATGTAGACAGTAGGAAGTGTGGGGGTGATTAAATTCTTCTAGGTCTATATATAAATTCTTCTATATGGTAATGGTTACATGAATCTGTACATGGAAACGTACACCTCCAAATGCTCACTACTATATGATAATCGGGGGGGTTGTGTTATTTTACCATAATCATTTTTAATTAATTTACTTTTTAATTGTGTATGTGTGTGTCTGTGTGAGTGAATGTCATGTATGTGTGGGTGGTTGCCCACAGAGGCCAGAAGAGGGTGTGGTATCCCCTAGAACTGGATTTACAGTTGGTTGTAAAGCACCCAACATAGGTGCTGGGAACCAAACCAGGTCCACTGGAAGAGCTGTTAGCATTCTTAACCACTAAGACATCTCTCCAACCCAGTAGAATTACTTTTAACACACGTTCTCTTAATAATTAACTTCCAAAGTGTTCAGCCAGTTCAGCGGGAGAAGGAAAATGCTTCTGGCAAATAGTGTTTGGAGGATGGCTCAGCACATGCAAACAGGTAATCTTGACTCCCTTCTCTCTCTACCCACACAAATGAGCAGGCAGATCACAGGCCTGAGCTTAAAAAAGCATGAAGTTTCTAAACTAAAATACAGGGAAAATATTTGCATCTTAGAATGGACAGAGATACCTCAGGACACTAATTATAAAAACCTTTAATCACTGATTATAAGAAAGCATCATTAAGAAAATAAATTAGAAAAGCCTCAAATTAAGGAAGGTGGGGTTACAAAAAATGTGTATCTGGGGCTGGAGAGCTAGCTCAATGGTTAAGAGCACCAACTGCTCTTGCAGAGGACCTGGGTTCAATTCACAGCACCCACATGGTAGCTAACAACCATCCGTAACTCCAGCTCCAGGTGAATCTGAAGCCACCTTCTGACTCTGTGGGCATTGCATGGCACGGGTGCACTTGTACACATGCAGGCAATACACTCATAGACATAAAAAATAAAATATTTAAATATGTATATCTGACAAACTTGTATAGACTATATAAAGAGCTCCAGCAAATCAACAGTAAAATGTCAAGGCAACTTTTAAAAAATGGGTAAAAATATCATGGGTGATACTTCACCCACGAAGATGTTCATATGATTAATGAACCATGAAAAGGCCCTCAACATGAATGCAGATTTCAGCTCTGGGATAGGATTCCATGTCCACCAGAATAGGATCATGGAAAAGACTGTGCTCTTCCCACAGTGCTTGTTTCCAAGCTGTGTCTTCCCTTGCCCCTTGGTGTTGCAGGCTTGCCCCAGGGACACAGTTACCATCAGCCTCCTCCATTTCCATTATTTGATCTCCTCTATAAATTCAAATTCTGCATAAGATTTCATTAACAGACTTGAGAATAACTGCTGTTTACCCATGCTAAAGCAAACATAAACAGCCAAGAGCTTCTTGCAACTCTGTGTGGTAACTTGCAAGTCATTAGAGACTGATTTTTCACTCCTAGCCAAACATCTACCTGACATAGTGCAGCTCTAGTGAGTGTGTATAAGAGAAAGGCTAGCTGGGAAAGGGCGAGCTGAAGTTGTGGTCAGCCGCTGTGTGGTGTCAGCCCAGGCACTGCCCCTCTCTGGGCAGCAGTTTCTCTATCTGTAATGCAAGGAGCCTGGTCCAAAGAAGGTTCTAATAAGTTTCCTGTGGTAGGGTCTCAGACTGCACAGGCAGTATTCCTCTTCTACAACCTCTCATACAAATATTAACAGCCCAGATTCCTTCCTGAGGATTATAATTCCACAAAAAATCTTAAGTGCCAGACTGGAGAGACGGCTCAAGGATTAAGAGCACTGGATGTTCTAGCAGAGGACTCAGGTTCAATTCCCAGCACCCACATGGTGGCTAACAACCATCCATAATTCTGGTTCCAGGGGATCTGATGCCCTCTTCAGACTTCCATGCGCATTACACAACACAGGTGCACTTACATATATGAAGGCGTAACACCCATACACATAAAATAAACATAAATAAATAAGTACATAAATAAATAAATAATCTTAAGTGAAAGGGACTCACCATTGAGCTGAAAGGGACTCACCTCCAAGCAGAGAAAAGCCCAAAACCTCCAGGAATAAATCATCTCCCCATTCCCTTGTCAGGGCAAGTTAAGAGGCCTGAGAGCCTCTCAAATCCTGAGTTGGTTTTCCACCTTTGGAGCAAAACTCCTTACCTTTAGGACTTGTTGCCATACACATAAAATGGAGTTAACGGCCCCTGACTATAAATTGTTCAGAAGATCTGATGGAGTTAAATGTAAGCTCTTATCTCTAGGGAGGGGAGCCAGAGCCATCTCCCTGTTCAGTGCCACCTTATAACACGCCTGTGCTGTGCAGCTCTGACCACTAGATGGCAGTAGCTGTCACTTGCCAATTCAAAAAAAAGGGTGTGGAAAGAGCCAGGGGATCTATCTGCCTGCTTTAAGAAAACTAGGCCAAAGCCAGCTTGTTACATCACTTCTAATCGAGGCAGCCAGTTCAGTCTGGATTTTTCTTTATTACAGGCAACAATGCAAGGAAGCTTTTTGGCTCCTGTGCATTTCAACACTAATTGTTCGACATGAAATCAGACTTTAATTCCTAGGGACTGGTCCTGGGGGCCCTGCCCACCTTCTCTGGGTACAGGCCTCTCCTCCTAAGCTTTCTTTCCAGCTGCCCCATGCTAATAACCTCACCTTCAGCCATATCTGAAATGTGTTTCTTGCCTTAAATTTAAAGCTGTTTCCTTCATCAAGCATTGACTGACTGTGAACCTGTGTGTGAGGGTCTATACGAAGGACCATACTGACGGGAGTGAGCCCCAGCCTCACACTCAAAGAAAACAAGGACACTGCAGACAGCTTGACTTAGGTCTGCTTCTGCCCTTTCTCACTATATCCATGATTTTGAAACAGTCATTCGAACATGTTCTCCTTCACTTTCCTTAATTTTAAAATGGGATCAATAGCCACTTGTCATGTTTATTACATTTGTGCATACTGGTCAGTACCACTTAGAACGAGGTCTGGCACTTCACAAGCAATAATTATTTATCGAGCACTTGTCTGGTTTGAATAAAACATGTCCTTCATAGGCCCACATGTGAAATACTTGGTCACCAGCTGGTGGCAATATTTTGGAAGGTTCTGTATACTAGGAAGTGGGGCTGCGTTGGAAAAAGTAGGTCCGTGGGGTGTGTCTTTGAAGATTATACCTGGTCCCCAGTTCCTTCCCTTCTGTCTGCTTCCTGTCTGCCATGATGACCAGCCTCCTCTTTCACATATCCTTACCACCATGATGTTCTTCACAAACACATGGGACCACATAACCATAGGCTGAACCTTCCAAACTTGTGAGCTAAAATAAATCTTCCTTCCTCAAAAGCTGTTCTTTCAAGTGGTTGGCCACAATGGCAAAAATAAGTCTAATAAAATCTCCTATAGATATAAATGCATTGTTTGTTTAATTTAATGCTTATATCAATGACTCTAAGATAATTTTCTCATGGTCCTGCAGTGAGTCAGAAACAAAGGCTGGATTTAAACCTGGTTCCCTCTGTCTCCAGGAATCCTGCCTTCAACTTTTCCTACAAAGAGAAAATGAGTTGCCAAAAGGAAGGTACTGAGGGACCAGCAAGCCTTCAGAGGACAGTGTCAGTTCTGAGGTGGCTGCCAACTCACTGGGGTGTCTTTGGCCATCTCGGGCCACCTTTCAGGCCTCACTGATCTTATACTTTATTTAGATCTGGTGCTTAACTGGGGCTCTATGAACTGCAGTGAGATTCCTCCTTGAACCTGAACTTTTTCACCCCTAAAGCAGGGCAATTTGATAGATCAGGGTTTTCCATATGTGCCTAGTTATCAAAATAACCAAAAGGCCTCCTTAGAAGTGTGAATCTTGGGGCCCACTTCAGATATGCTGAAATAACATCTACAGGAGGTCTGGAGATCTATTACCAACAAGTGAGTCAGGTGATTGTCAGGGCCAGGAAAGTTAGGAGATCATCTTGGATGATGGTGACAGTGTCCCAGCCCACCTCCTGCTGATCCCACACCATTCAATGGGCTCCAGACCCACCTCTCTACTGACTCTTCAGCAACACAGCTCTTCCTCGGCCTGGAATCTGACTCTCCAACCCTCCCCACTCCACACGGTGATACTTTTTTCCTCTTGTAAAGCACTTAGGTTCTCAGGGGAACCAAAACTGTTTAAATAATGAATGGAATTTACAGTAGCATTTGGAATTCACTTAAGTAATAGAAACATGTTTTCAGGGACGCTTCCTTAAAAACCATCTTTTCTTTGGATAAGGAAGACAAAGTAACTTTTCTCCTGACTTTTCTAATATGCAAATTGGAATATTTTGCTAAGATTTGATCCCCAGTTTCTACATTGTTCAACTGGAAGGCTTTATTTCCATTCTCAGAGTAGCAGTGCTCTATTGCCTTAGGTGAGATACTCTCTGAGTCAGACCCAGGGCAGGATGACTGGCCCCAAAGTCCTGGTAGGAAGCTTCATAGAAAAAGATGAAGAAACCTCAAGGCACAAAGTCAGCCCCAGGCTTAATCTATAGTGTCCTGAGAGAAATCTTCCCCGTCTTTGCTCTTCCGAGTCACAGACTCGTCAAACAGCAAAACTGAGCAATGCCGGCTGCCTGGTGTTTCTTTCTCCCTGCCACAGTCCCTACCTCAGACTCTGAAAATAACTGACCTCACTAACGTGAAACAGATCTGACCTTCTTAGCAAACGGCCGCGCCTTTTCGGTTAAGGAAGTACTGTCTATACTAAGCGGTAGTGTGGGCGTGGTTATGCAAGGAGTTTCGAGAGAGGGAAATGTGATCATAATACATTATATGAAGTTGTCAAAGAATTAATAAAAATATTTTGTTAAAAAAAAAAACAGCTAGTGTTAGAGCCTGCCGTGGCAATGTATGCCTTTAATCCCAGCACTCGGGAGGCAGAGAGAGGCAGGAGGGTCTCTGTGAGATCAAGGCCAGCCTGGTCTACTTAGCAAGTTCTAGGCCAACTGGGGCTACTCTGTCTCAAAACGATGAAAAAAAAAAAAAAATAGTGTCCTGGTCCGGGTTCTAAAACACAGATGTATCTCGGTCAGCTACTGCTATAACAATGCACATGAGAACCATGCCAATACTTCCTGGCTCCTAACATGACACAAAAGCTCCAGTCCCACCCTACAGTCTCCTGCTACAGATTTTTCCAGTCCTTGCTCTTCCCATCCACAGAATCACCAAATGGCGAAACAGTAATATTGCCTGTCTGTTGTTTCTCCTTCTGTTTTCAAGCATGGGATAAAGAATTTGAAGACTGAGGGCTGGAGAGATGGCTTAGTGGTTAAGAGCACTGACTGCTTGCAGAAGACCTGGGTTCAATTCCCAGCACCCACAGGGCAGCTAACAGCCATCCACACCTCCAGTTCCCAGGTATCAGGTGCCCTCTTCTGGTCTCTATGGGTTTGTATGCATGTGGTGCACTTACACTCAGGCAAAACGCACTCCTAAACATAAACAAATTTTAAAAAATTCTAAGACAGGAACCACAAAAAGCAAAAGAAGAGGGTAGAGAAGAAAATGTGGGGTTCGATAATTTCAAAAGGCCCAGAGAAACCAAGAAAAGCGACTAACTGAAGCACACGCTGATGCAATGCAAAACCATTAATATTCTACAACTACAGTCCTAAAGCACACTAGCATAGAAGTGCTCAGGTGGAGGGAGAAAGGACAGTGACAGAAGGCAGGAAGGGAAAAAAATAACAGGCTTTAGTGTTTTTCACTAGATGTAGGAAGAGATTCCGTCTAGGTACCAGGATTTCTCTTCAAAATGCATCAGTCAATCACAATGGGTTGAATGTACAAAACAACAACTTACTGTAAATAAAATGTCATCAAAATTAACAAGAATAAATACAAGTATATCAATACTCTCAATAACTGTGAATGGGTTAAAATCACTTCTGAATGACAGAAATTTTAAAATTAGATTTTTGAGACTTACATCCAGCTATATGCAGCTTACTAGACATACACAGAGCAAAACAACACAAGGGCTCTAAAAACCAAGAGTAGAAATACATATGTTATGCCAATTTTAATAAAAACAAAGTACTCTGAGATGTAATAATAACAAACTAGAACTTAAGGCAAGAAAGGGAATAAAGGGGAAAGCTATTTTACTTCAATGAAATATAGTATCAAGGGGCTGGGAGTGTAGCTCAGTGGCAAAGTACTTGCCCAGCATGTGCAAACCCTGGGTTCAGTCCTCAGCACTGCACAAACAAGCAAAAACAATACAATATCTATAAAGAAGATATCTCAACTATGAACTTGTATGTACCTAACAACATAGCTTTAATATAAAGCAAAAACTGAAAGATATACAGGGAGAAAGTGATCATCAGCCATCATGGTAAGGTATGTCATTGCTCTAGGTAGATCAGGAACAGAAAAGAGAAAATATGAATGGCATGTGTATTATAATCTGCAAGTGCAAACCAAGGGCTAGGGATATAGCTCAGTGGCACGGCACCTACCTAGCTTGTACAAGACTCTGAGTCTGATCACCAGAACTTCAGGGAAAATAGTCACTCATTTATTAAGCTACAAAGGAAATGTCAGCAAATCTGGTAAGAAAGAAATAAGATAAAAAAGAAATCATATATGTTGCCTTATGGGCTGGGAATTAGAAAATAGTAGTAAATACTCAACCTATGTTCCTTAGATTATTAAGTACATTTTAAGTAACTCTTAGTTAATGAGGAAAAATTACTCCTAGTTATAGATGAAAGACAAGGAGACTCCACATGTGGAAAAGAAAAGCTTGTGGCTAACTCAGGGAAATTTTGGAAAAAGAAGAGAATTGAGAACAGTGATAGCAAACTTTCCAATTCAGGAAGTTAAAGAAAAAAATCCTAGTGAAATTAGAGGGCGAGGCTAATAAAGATAAAATGCAGAAATTAGCTAACTAGAAAACAAAAATCAATAGCATAGATCAATAAAACTAAAAGCTGGTTCTTTGGCAATATCAATAAACAGGTGTGTAGCTTATGCAAGAATGAAAAAATAGGAATGGGGTGGGGAAGGATGATGGAATGACATTAAGACTAAATAAAAAGATACAATGAACAAACTATTTTCTTACTTTACAAAGATTCATTTTATAATAAAACCTTTATTAACAAAAATTCACATAGCATACAATTTGCCCATTTACACAATTTAATGTGGGGTTTTGGGGATTGCATTTACGTGTGTGTGCACATATGTATGCATGTTTACATGTATTTGGGCACACACCTGTGTGGATCCACATGTGTGTGTGTGGAGACCCAAGATTGACATGGGCATCTTCTTCAACCATTGTCCACTTTATATACTGAGGCAGCGTCTCTCACTGAACCTGGAGCTTGCCAGTTAGGCTAGTCTGGCTAGGCAGATTGCTGTGCGGTTTCCTTGTCTCTGCCTCCCATATGTTGGGATTACAGCCAGGCCGTCAGGCCCACCTGGCTTTTTTCCATGGTCTCTGGAGATGCAAACCCCAGTTCTCACAATTGCTAGGTAAGCACTTAACCTGCCAAGTCATCCTCCCAGCCTCTCAAGGACTTTCAGTGCAGCACAATCATAGGATTATGAAGCCATCAAGATTTTCAATTTTAGAATTTTTTTGACAATTTCATGCATGTACACAATGAATTGTGATCATACCCCACCTCATTATCCTCTCACCCTTTTCCCACTTCTGCTGACCTCTGTCTTCTTCCCAACTAGCCCCCTTCCTAGTTTTATGTTATGTGTGCATATGTGCATGCATGTGTGTGTGTGTGTGCACGCACGCGTGCGCACATGCACATGCAGGTCTTGTGCCAGTAGTTACAGCTGCTGTGTGTTTGTGATGGCAAAGGCCACGCCACATCCAGATTATGTGTTTCACAGCAGCCCTCCCCACCACCACTTCTAATGGTCTTTCTGTCCCTCTTCCACAGCATTCCCTGGATCTTCAAGGAGGTGATAGAAATGTCCCATTTAGGGCAGAACATTCAAGGGTCACTTAGTCTCAGCACTTTGACCAGTTAAGAGACTACACTGTCATCTACTGGGAGGAGGCTTGTTACCAAAAAAAAAAAAAAAAAAAAAAAAAAAAAAAAAAACCTTCTCTTGGAGTAAGACTCAAACTCATTCAGAAAATGGCTGGTTATTCACAAATAACATCTTGTCAGGCATGTCAGTATTGTAGCACACAGAGTACATAACTGGGTAAGGCTATGGATGTCACCCCTTGGCACTATGAAGACTAGCCAGCAGGGAGGAAGATTTCAGTGCAATTCTAACTTGATTTCTCTGTATCCTACAACCAAAATATATGACAGCTTCAGCAAAAAGCTCTTATCATCTAGGTTTTTAAATATTTGTTTTAATTATGTGTATGTGGTAAAGGAGTGCGTACTCATGAGTTCAGGTGCTTGCAGAGTCCAGATGCATCTTATACCCCTTGAACTGGAGTTACAGGTGGTTGTTAGCCACCTGATGTGGGTGCTGAGAACCAAACTCAGGTCATCTGCAAGAGCTGCTCTTAACTTCTAAACCATCTCTACATCCCCACCATCTAACTTTGATGGGCAATCAAGAGCAATGGCAATAGCCTATATCATTTTTAGAGCCCCTGGGGCCTCAAAATGTGCTTTAAAGAAAAAGTACATACTAATTTACACAAGAACATTTGAAAAAACTAAATGAATTGGAAATTTTCTTGAAAACAATAAATCATGAAAATTGGCTCAAAAAGAATAAAATAATGAAATACCAACAATCAAAGAGATTAAAATAATAAAGATTTGTCCACCTCCATGCTAAGGTATACCAATGTGGAAAAGTTAAAGGACACATTCTGACAAACATTCAAAACATAAGTGAGACCTACAGTGGTGAGTTCCCTTTCCCAAACCTCCCTACACCCCACTATCCCAGCTCTGATAGGACCCTTGCATGCCCCTAGATCCTCAAGCTTTCCTAGATCTGCCATTGTGAGTTCCCTTTCCCATACCTCCCTGTGTCTCACCATCTCAACATTAAGGCCTGCTTGGCATGCCAGGATCCTTGTACCCAAAACCTGTGAGCTTTCCAAGTCTGACCTATCAGCTAACCTGTTCCCCTAGCCCATCTTGCTGTTCCAGGACCACGAGAAGTCTGTTCTGGAACCTCACCTCAAAAGTTGCACCTGTCCCTAGATTAACTGACATGACTTCTTATACCCCATTTGCACATCAACATAAAGTGGCCCCAAAACTAAAGAGCCAGTACCATTCAGCTGAGCTATGTAACCTGACAAGTTTGGGAAATAGCAAACAAAAATATAAACAATCATTCAGCAAAGACAAGATCACCTACCCATATCAAGAGACACTACTAATGACACAAGTCCAGTTGCCTAGGTCTCATAAAAAACACAAACAGTAAGCAAGCACCGCTGAAGTCGTGATGATGGTAGTTATTTCACCCAGAAGAGAGTGCAGTACAGCATCATCTTATTAAAAGAAAATGGAATTTAAAAGGATTTGGTGCTACGATCCAGAAATGAGGGAGAACATGTATCTTTTGTTTTTCTGAGTCTGTGTTACTTCACTTAGTATAACAGTTTCTAGATTCACCCATTTGCCTGCAAATAGCATTATTTCAAGCATTGTCACAATTGGGCTTGTTGATGGTTGTGTTCCTTCATTAAAGGAGGGGCAAGCAGGGTCATTGGACCCTCACTGGAGTATCCAGCCACTCTTCCCAGCCATTTGGCCCTAATCACACATGGTGTCCTGGATTTGGGGAGGGCTAAAGTATATAATCTGGGGAAGGTTAGGAAGAGAAGGCATGCTGGGTAAAGGCTTTCCAGTGTGCATACCCTCAGGTCACTCATACTCCTCAGTAACCCCTCAGTCATCTCTGTAAGTAAGCTCAGGATATCATTGATTCCCCAGGAAAGCTGTAATCAAACATTGGTTTGTCACTAGAACCTTAGAAGGGGATAAACATTGCTTAATATCCCCAGGAAAAGAATTCTCACAACAGATGGAAATTTTATTTGTTAATGTTATTATGGCTCTTAGTTATTAAAAAAGAAAATGAGAATGTAAAAGGTATTAAAAGGATATGGGAATGGAGATATTTTTCCAAAATAGAAAAAATGAGAAAGCCTAAGCAACTGATGAAGGTCTGTGTAGGTTTGTTATATATAAAGGATGAGACAAAAATACTATATAAATAATCTTAAAATTTCTAAGGTCATAGTTTAGTCAACTAGTTCAAGGAACAAAATATATGTCTAGTCAAGGTTTATTTGAGAACATTTGGTTTTTGCCCAAACGTTATCTATATAACATATGGAACTAATCTTATTGGATGTTTAACAGCTATACTTTGAGGCCTATACTAATCTGGTCAGAGGGACTTAAAGGACAGTTTTTGCTCCTTGGCCTCCAAGGTCGACTAAGTTCCAGGGGAATATGGAGCATCTCTCAAAATGTCCTGTAACTGTGGTGAGTCACCTGTCCTCTTGTTCAGGGAGGCCAAGGAGACCCCACCAGATGGACTTGAACCAGTGTCCAGTCTACAAAGTGGAGGGTCAACACAGAGTAATCATTTCCTCCATGTTTCCAAGTGAAGCCAGCCGTGGTTGAGCAGGACTTTTGACTTATCTTCACATAGGTGGAACTGGTAAAAGAAAGAAGCCAGAGGCTCCTCTCAAACCCATGTGACCCCTGAGGGAAAGACCCTCAAATGACCTTAAGATTAAAAATAAATTGGTTTATTAGGGCCAACTGTATGGTCTTAAACACCCAAAAGGAAAGTATAACCAGAGATTAAGGTGACCCGTACATTTCTTTAAGAGTTCAAGGGATTACTCTTCCCAGACATCAGGCTTAAGTCCATATAAAATGCTATTTAAACAATTATTTTTCATTGATGATTTTGTTTCTAAGCAGAAAGTACTGCTCAGATGTAAGACTTCAAACCTTGGTCTCCAATACTGTAGTGCCCACCTGTAGCTAAGGGAGAAAACCCATTTTTGACAACCTGCTATTGTTCTAAAATGATGGATAAATTTGTTTTCTCCCCCTATCTAGAAGCCTTTGAGAGGGAACTGACCCTGATTCTAGCCACTCCAACATCTATCAAAGTGCCTGAAAACAAATCCTGAGTCCATCACTCTTGAGTCCACCCTTGGCAGACAAAAGAAAAATGAGGAGGAACCCAACACAGGGATGCTTTTGGAAGCTCACATTAAGAAATTCCAGTGGACTCTGATATGAACATTTGAAATTTGCCCTGTTCTGACCTTTTTCTGGTTCCGTCTAGAACTTGTAATGCTAACTACTCTTGCCTTTACTTCTCCTTCACATCTCCTAGGCACCAGTCAATGTCTTCCTTTTCTCCCTACAGTTAAGAGTTATGCAATTTGGGAGTCTTTTAGATAGATCCACTGAAGGAGCACCCCAATTTCCTTAACCTGAATCCCTGTTCAGCATGGAAGAAGCCCTAGTGGTCTGCATCCTTATTCCCTATTGGCGATTTGGGTAACCCCTTCAGAGGATGGCATGATAAGAATAGGAGGTAGGAATTGGCTAGGCAGTTAGGGTAAAAAGACCCCAAAGAAAAGTAGCCAGTTTCTTGGCTAAAAGTCAAAATGTCCTTGGGCCTCTTAGCAACATACTCTGTTCCAAAGGCCAAAAATATCAAAAGTATTTGGGAGCTCTTATCTAATCCCTAAAAGATTTTAGGGTTACCTCTTCAGAAGGGGGGAAAGTTAGAGTAGCAAAAAGCTCCATAAAAATAAAGAGTACATGAAGTTGTCAGAAAAAAGTGATGGGGAGATATGAGATGAGTTGGAGGGGAGGGAGTGGGTATAGATTTGATCAAAACACCTTATACACATGTATGAAATTCTCAAGAGATTTTTTTTAAGTTAAAAAAGCCACAAACAACATGAATAACCAAGGTCATATATCTACTACAGAAATTAGTACCCCCATTATAATGCTTCCTGAGAATGTACGAAGACAATGATTTTAAAACAGCAATTATAAATACGTTCAAGGAACTCAAAGAGGATATGAATAAAAGACTGAATGAAGACCATGAAACAGTTGAATGAAATAATGAAAATAATTCAAAACATGAAAGAATTCAATAAGGAGATAAAATATCTGAAGAAAAGCAAAACAGAAATAAAACTTGAAATAAAAACTCAGGAACTCAAACAAAAATCTTAGAGGAAAGAAGCCAAAAGGAAATGGATCAAATGAAACAGAGAATATCAGTTCTTGAAGATAAGCTTAGGAAGATAAGCTTAAGCAAAGAAAATGTCAAATCTAAAATAGCTGGGGAATGGAATATTCAAGACCTCTGGGTCACTGTAAAAAGACCAAACCTCTGAATCATAGGCATAGAAGAAGGACAAGAAACCCAAAGGCACAGAAAATATTTTTGAAAAATTCATAAAAGAAAAATTCCCAAATGAGAGAAGCTATCCATCAAGATAACAATGTCGCACAAGTAATGAAAACCACAGATTCCAGCCCAGACTACGATACCCAGCAAAACTATCAGTTAGTGTTAAAGAAGAAAAAAATTTTCCATGATAAAAACAAATTTAAGGGGGCTGGAGAGATGGCTCAGCAGTTAAGAACAATGGTTGTTCTTGCAAAAGACCTGGGTTTGAATCCCAGCACCCACATGGCAGCTAACAACTGTCCATAACTCCAGTCCCAGGGATCCGACAGCCTCTTCTGACCTCCACAAGCATTGCACAACAGGGGTGCACTTACCTACATGCAGGCAATGCACGCACACATAAAATGAAATAAATAAATTTAAAAAAAAAACAAATTTAAGGAATGTATGTCAATGAAACTAGCTCTACAGAGAATACTTGATGAAATACTTCAGTCTGAAGAGAAGATTAAACACTCTCAAGAGGGCACAAAGAATAAATAAATTATCCCAGAACAGTCAGCCAAAAGAGGTCTAAGAAAACAGCACTAAAATACCAGCATAATACGAATTAATAAACACTGATCAATAATAGTTCCCAATATTAATGTTCTCAACTCCCCAGTAAAAAAACACTGATTAGGTTAGAAAACAGGATTCATATATTTTCTGCCTCCAAGAAACTTACCTCTCCAACAATGATTGACACCACCTTAGGGTAAATTGGTGAGAAAAAGAAAAAAAAAAAAAAAAGATATTCCTAGAAAGCAGAACTAAGAAACAAGGAGGGATAGCTATCCTAATATTTGATAAAACAGTCTACAAACTAAAACTAATCAGAAGAGAGGTCACTTCACACTCACTAAAGGAAAAATACGCCAAAAAGATATTACAAACCTAAAACATATCTGAACCTCACACAGGGGCATCCAATTTCATAAAAGAAACTTTATTAGATCTAAAATCCCATGATTCCAACACAATGATAGACAGTGACTTCAATACACCACTGCCACCAAATTTAGGTCAATCAAACAAAAAGAGAATAGAGAAACCCTGGAGTTAAATGCCACCATAAATCAAATGGACCTAATAGACATCTACAGAACATTCCATGCATACATCAAAGAATACACTTTCTCAGAAGCCCATGAAACTTTCTCCAAAGTTGACCACATATTAGGACACCAAGCAAAGCTCCATAAATTTAGGAAAACTGAAATATCATCCTCTATTCTGACCACAAAAGAATAAAGTTAGTTATCAACAACAGTAAAAATGGGAAAAAGTACACAAACTCATGAAAGCTAAACAACACACTACTGAACGAAAACTGGATCAAAGGAGAAATCAAGAGGAAAAATTCAAAACTCCTAGAATTGAGTGAAAATAAAAACACAACATACTAAAACCTTTGGGACACAATGAAGGCAGTTCTAAGAGGAAAATTTATAGTGCTAAGTGCCTATACCAAAAAATTAGACACATCTCATATAAATAAACTAATGATGCACCTAAAGGCCTTAGAAAACCAAGAACAAATAAAGCCAAAAAAAGTAGATGGGAACAGCTAAACAAAATCAGAGCTGAAATTAATGAAATGGAAATGAAGAAAATATAATCAATGAAACAAACAGTTGGTTCTTTGAAAAGATTAACAAGACTGACAAACCTTTAGCCAAATTAACCAAAAGAAAGAGAAAGAGAACCCAAATTAATAAACTCAGAGATGAAAAGGAAGCAACAGACCCTGAGGAAATTCAGAAAACAATAACACACTTTAAAAATATGTATTCCACTAAACTAGAAAACTCTAAAAGTAGATAAATTCCTAGATATATACAGCCTGCCAAAATTAAACCAAAATTACATAAATAATTTAAACAGATCAATAACAACCAATGAGATAGATGCAGTAACTAAAAATTTTCCAACTAAAAAGAGGCCAAGACCAGATGGATATTCTTCCAAACAGAAGAACTAATATCAATACTCTTCAAATTATTCCATAAAATAGAAAAAGAAGTAACATTACCAAATTCCTCCTATGAAGCCAGTATTATTCCCATACCAAAACCAGGCAAGGATCCATCAAAAACGTATAGTCCAATCTTTCTGATAAACACAAATGCAAAAAACAACAAATGCTGGCAAAGATGTAAATAAAGGGAACTCCTATTCACTGCTAGTAGAAGTGCACACTGGTGCAGCCACTATGGAAATCAGTGTGGAGAGTCCTCAGAAAGCTAGAAAAAGATCTACCATATTGAATCCAGTCGTACCACTCTTGGGAATATTCCCAAAATTCTCTATAGCCTACTACAGAGATACCTGTTCATCTATGTTTGTTGCTGCACAATCATAATAGCCTGTAATTGGAAACAGCTTAGATGTCCATCAACTAATTAATGGATAATGAAGGTGTAGTACATATATGGAATATTATTCAGATCTTAAAAATGGAATTATAAAATTGGTAGGTACATAGATGGAGCTGGAAACATCCTAAATGAAGTAACCTAGACCCAGAAAGACAAACATCACATGTTCTCTCTCATAGCTGGATGCTAACTTTGAATTCATAGGTATGTATGTTTAAAGTGGAAACTAATAAACAGCCATGAGGGACAGTTTCATGGGAGGGAAGGTAGAATGAAGTGATATAAAGGGGAAAAGGAGAATAGTAAAGTAGAAAGGATTAAGTGGGATAGGGAGTGGGAGAGCAAAGTGGAGGAGGGAGTTGGTGGAGGAATAGCTAACATTTAGAGCCTTTATAAAAAGTCTTATGGAAACCTACCACTATAGAAGCTTATTAAAGTATATATATACATATATATAATAAAAAGATATTAAAATGAGTTACCTTATAACAGGGGGATATTGCCCCTCCAAGACACCATAGTCCTACAAAGTAAAAGCCCAATGACAGGAATGAACTCCCTTTGAAGCTGTTGACCAGGGGTCCCATAGACCTTTAAACAATACTGGCCATTGGCCATGCTCTTGGCTACACACCAGAACTTCACAGTAAAACCCTATTGCTGAAGACACCACATACATGAACTTTAGAACAAACATGGAGCTACCAACCTGGTGCTGATTTCAAAACCTCATCTCTACTGGCTAACGTTCATAGTGCTGGAAGGTGCTATCTTTCATATACATGCTACCTGAAGAGAAAATTAATCATCAGTCTCACCCAGCTGTGAATCCAGCAAGCTACAACTGGCCTGACAAGATATGCTCTCTGGTGCAATAGTGGCATGAATATTATGGTGGTAACCAACCATTTCTACCTGGATTTAAGGTCTGCCTTATAACATGGAGCCCATAGCTAACACTGGTATCAGACCTAGGTATCTGAGACTGGATAGATCACAGGCCATAGAACCTAATACTATTTTTCTAGTAAATAGATATGGTATTAAACTGACTCCTAATGACTTATTGTTAACCGATAGATTAATGCACCTCTCAACTCTCATCAAAGAAGCTTTCTTATGCATCCAATGATGATTAACACAGGGAATTAAAACTGGCCAACATGCAGAGAATAAGAGGCTGCAGACTGCTTAGTCCTGAATAGGGCACCCATATCAAATATCTGCCTCCCAAGGCTCAGAGATCATTGTGGAAGAGGGGGCAGAAAGATTGTAAGAGCCAGAGATGGTGGACAACCACAAGGAAACAGTTTTCCAGACAGCTGGTCAATTACCCATATAAACTCACAGCAATGGTGACAACATACACAAGTCCCATTTAAGCTCTAGCCAGACAAAAATCCCACCATAGACATGGGGAAGTGACTAAGAAACCCCAACCCTACCCGAGGAAATGTTGGCAACCAATGGCTACTGGGAAAGGGAGAATCAATCTCATTTAATGGTGAGACTCTTGGTAGGTTGACTAGGTGCCAATGGATAAACCCACACTGAAGGGTATTTGGGAACACAAATTTGACTCTATAGGTCTTGTGTGTGTTTGTGTCTGTGTGTGTCTGTGTGTGTCTGTGCGTGTGTGTGTGTGTGAGATAGAGCACATGAAATTGGGTGGGGGCTAGTAAGAGGGGGTAAAGATAGGGGAGGGTATATAAATACAATCAAAATACATTATATGAAATTTACAAAAATTCAATTCAAAATTTAAAGTAAGGGGCTGGCGAGATGGCTCCATAATTAAGAGCACTGGCTGTTCTTGCAGAGGACCTGGGTTTTATTCCCAGCACCCACATGGCAGCTGACAACCATCTGTAACTCCAGTTCCAGGGGATCCTATTACCTCCTCTGGCCTTCTCAGGCAATGCACAACACAGGTACACCTACCTACATTCTAGCAATACACTCATACGCATGAAATAAAAATAATAAATAAAATATTTTTAATTAAGAGTAAAAGACATAAGTCTATGCATTGTACTCCACCCAGGGGATAGATGCTGTTCAATTCATTTTATGTGACTAGCACAACACCATGCCAATACTAGACAGGGAAAACATGGATAAAATGGGATGGAGGGACAATTTCACTTAGGAACATACAAAAATCCCATATAAAACATTAGAAGACCAAAACCACTAATGTATTAATAACAAAAATGTAAGACCGGTTTAAAATTAAAAAACAATTCATGTGCTTCAATAGACTAAAATCATCTCAACAAATGACCTTAGCAATCCAAAATTTGGTAAAATTTTAATACTCCCTTTTTTAATTAAAACAGTAACAAACTTGATATTTTTCTGCCCTAGACTCACAGCATATATCATACATAGAATTGGCATCAAGTGAAGACACTCATAAGCAGTGCTGCTTTCTAATGTGCTCAAGGCTTGCCCAGTGACAGACAAGAGAGGAAATAAGAAATTCAGCCCTGAACAGAAAAAGACAAAACTGGTAATATTTGCAATCAATATAATGATCTACCCCCAAATCTAAAAGAACCAATAGACTATTAAAATCAAATATGAGTTCATCAAAGGGAATGCACATAAAATCAGCACACAAAATTAATAGCTTTCATGTATCATGGCAATAAATAATTAGAGTGTGCATTTTTATAACATTTTAACAAAAGGGAAACAAAACTGAAAAATATCAGAGATGAGTTTAATAAGAAAATTTTCCAGCAGGGGCTGGAAAGATAGCTCCATGTTAAGAGCACTTGCTACTCTTGCGGAAGACCCAGGTTCAATTCCCAGCACCCACATCAAGTGGCTCACAACTGCCTGTAACTCTAGTTCTAGAGGATGTGAACACCTCTTCTGGCCTCCACAATTATTGGCATGCACATGATGAACATACATATACTCAGTCATACACACAAAATAAAATAAATAAAATTTTAATTAGAAAAGATGTGTCAGCAGAAGAAATGTGGACTTTAGGACATAAATAATGTAAGGACTATGAAGCAGAGTTTGAACATGTGTATCTCTTTTCCAGGGCTAGGATTTGAACCCAGAACCTTGTACATATTAGGCAAGCACTCTACCACTGAGCTACATCCCTAGCCCAGATATAGGCCTTCTAAGTACTATTTCTCTTACAAACGGGTCAGATTTACACAGACAATGCCATAACCAAAGCCCACCATTGAGCCAAGTGCACTGTGCTTCAGAGATTTAGTACTTTATTAGCAATTAAGGAAATTAAGAAGATGTCTTTTCAGGAAGCAAAATGAAGATATGCATCAGGAGTAGAAAGAAAGGTTGAGTAAGGAGAAGATAAAATTTGCAGACTTGGAAAAGCTTCTCATTGTTGGCCCTGACCAAGGTGAGACCCAGAAGTGGGAGATAAGGCCTCTCCCCCTACGCATGCCCCACAAAACCTCGGTGGCCAAACAGATGGCGCGGCACATTTTTAAACCACTTCTGACACAGTAACTTTTTTTACTGCTTGCTCTTTATTCCTTTAGTCAAAAGCCTCACCAGCTGTCACCATCTCAAGAAAAATGTCAGGACTATGTCTTGCTTGTGCCTGTGCTCAACCCAGTGGGGGACAGAGGCCCAGGAACCTCAGTCAGCTGTGTTACTGCAGACAGGGACATAGAGAAGGAGGTAGGTCCCTCACGAAGTGAACCCAGCAAAGAAGCTCATGGTCAGTCCTTCTGTCGTCCTACCAGAGACTAAATATAAATCATTTCCCGCCCACCCCCAGTCCTCCTCTGGGACATCTCAGTGGGGCCAATATTATTATCTCCACCATATAGAAAGAGCAGGGAAAAACCTGGCTTCTAGCCCTGCAATCTACCCCCTGTGTGATCTTGAACAAATTCCTTCCCTTCTCTGGGCCTCAGTTCCTCCATATGCACAATGAAACTGTTCAGATATCCTCCAAAGTCTCTTCCAGTTCTGAAACTCTAGATGCTTGCCCAATCTCAGGAATGCATTTTTAAAAATAATTTATTGAGAATTTCTTACATGCATATAAGGTGTTTTAATCAAATCCATGCCCACCCCCTCCCCTCCAACTCTTCCCTTATCTCCCATCACTTTTTCCTGATAACTTCATGTACTCTCTCTTTTTGATTTATTTATTTTTATGGGGCTTTTTGCTACTCTAACATTTCTCCCTTCTGAAGAGGTAACCTGAAAATCTTTTAAGGATTAGATACAAGCTCCCAAATACTTTTGACATTTTTGGCATTTGGAACAGAGTATGTTGCTAAGAGGCCCAAGGACATTGTGAGTTTCAGCCAAGAAACTGGGTACTTTTCTTTGGGGTCTTTTTACCCTAACTGCTTAGCCAATTCCTAGAAACACCATCCTCTGAAGAGGATACCCAAATTGCCAATAGGGAATAGGAACGCAGATCGCTCTGATTTCTTCCATGCTGAACAGGGATGCAGGGTGAGGCAATTGGGGTGCCCCGTCAGTGGGTCTATCTAAAAGACTCCCAAATTGTGTAACTCTTACCTCTAGGCGGAAAAGAAAGTCCTTGAATCATGAACAGGAGATGTGAAGGAGAAGTAAAGGTAAGAGTAATTAGCATTACAAATTCTAGTCAGGGAACTAGAAAAAAGTCAGAGCAAGGCAATTTTCAATGACAACCATCTGTAACTCCAGTTCCAGGGGATCCTATTACCTCCTCTGGCCTTCTCAGGCAATGCACAACACAGGTACACCTACCTACATTCTAGCAATACACTCATACGCATGAAATAAAAATAATAAATAAAATATTTTTAATTAAGAGTAAAAGACATAAGTCTATGCATTGTACTCCACCCAGGGGATAGATGCTGTTCAATTCATTTTATGTGACTAGCACAACACCATGCCAATACTAGACAGGGAAAACATGGATAAAATGGGATGGAGGGACAATTTCACTTAGGAACATACAAAAATCCCATATAAAACATTAGAAGACCAAAACCACTAATGTATTAATAACAAAAATGTAAGACCGGTTTAAAATTAAAAAACAATTCATGTGCTTCAATAGACTAAAATCATCTCAACAAATGACCTTAGCAATCCAAAATTTGGTAAAATTTTAATACTCCCTTTTTTAATTAAAACAGTAACAAACTTGATATTTTTCTGCCCTAGACTCACAGCATATATCATACATAGAATTGGCATCAAGTGAAGACACTCATAAGCAGTGCTGCTTTCTAATGTGCTCAAGGCTTGCCCAGTGACAGACAAGAGAGGAAATAAGAAATTCAGCCCTGAACAGAAAAAGACAAAACTGGTAATATTTGCAATCAATATAATGATCTACCCCCAAATCTAAAAGAACCAATAGACTATTAAAATCAAATATGAGTTCATCAAAGGGAATGCACATAAAATCAGCACACAAAATTAATAGCTTTCATGTATCATGGCAATAAATAATTAGAGTGTGCATTTTTATAACATTTTAACAAAAGGGAAACAAAACTGAAAAATATCAGAGATGAGTTTAATAAGAAAATTTTCCAGCAGGGGCTGGAAAGATAGCTCCATGTTAAGAGCACTTGCTACTCTTGCGGAAGACCCAGGTTCAATTCCCAGCACCCACATCAAGTGGCTCACAACTGCCTGTAACTCTAGTTCTAGAGGATGTGAACACCTCTTCTGGCCTCCACAATTATTGGCATGCACATGATGAACATACATATACTCAGTCATACACACAAAATAAAATAAATAAAATTTTAATTAGAAAAGATGTGTCAGCAGAAGAAATGTGGACTTTAGGACATAAATAATGTAAGGACTATGAAGCAGAGTTTGAACATGTGTATCTCTTTTCCAGGGCTAGGATTTGAACCCAGAACCTTGTACATATTAGGCAAGCACTCTACCACTGAGCTACATCCCTAGCCCAGATATAGGCCTTCTAAGTACTATTTCTCTTACAAACGGGTCAGATTTACACAGACAATGCCATAACCAAAGCCCACCATTGAGCCAAGTGCACTGTGCTTCAGAGATTTAGTACTTTATTAGCAATTAAGGAAATTAAGAAGATGTCTTTTCAGGAAGCAAAATGAAGATATGCATCAGGAGTAGAAAGAAAGGTTGAGTAAGGAGAAGATAAAATTTGCAGACTTGGAAAAGCTTCTCATTGTTGGCCCTGACCAAGGTGAGACCCAGAAGTGGGAGATAAGGCCTCTCCCCCTACGCATGCCCCACAAAACCTCGGTGGCCAAACAGATGGCGCGGCACATTTTTAAACCACTTCTGACACAGTAACTTTTTTTACTGCTTGCTCTTTATTCCTTTAGTCAAAAGCCTCACCAGCTGTCACCATCTCAAGAAAAATGTCAGGACTATGTCTTGCTTGTGCCTGTGCTCAACCCAGTGGGGGACAGAGGCCCAGGAACCTCAGTCAGCTGTGTTACTGCAGACAGGGACATAGAGAAGGAGGTAGGTCCCTCACGAAGTGAACCCAGCAAAGAAGCTCATGGTCAGTCCTTCTGTCGTCCTACCAGAGACTAAATATAAATCATTTCCCGCCCACCCCCAGTCCTCCTCTGGGACATCTCAGTGGGGCCAATATTATTATCTCCACCATATAGAAAGAGCAGGGAAAAACCTGGCTTCTAGCCCTGCAATCTACCCCCTGTGTGATCTTGAACAAATTCCTTCCCTTCTCTGGGCCTCAGTTCCTCCATATGCACAATGAAACTGTTCAGATATCCTCCAAAGTCTCTTCCAGTTCTGAAACTCTAGATGCTTGCCCAATCTCAGGAATGCATTTTTAAAAATAATTTATTGAGAATTTCTTACATGCATATAAGGTGTTTTAATCAAATCCATGCCCACCCCCTCCCCTCCAACTCTTCCCTTATCTCCCATCACTTTTTCCTGATAACTTCATGTACTCTCTCTTCTTCTTTGATTTATTTATTTTTGTGGGGATTTTGGCTACTCCATCATTCCCCCTTCTGAGGAGGTAACCCTAAAATTTTTTAAGGATTAGATACAAGCTCCCAAATATTTTCGACATTTTTGGCCTTTGAAATGGAGTATGTTGCTAAGAGGCCTTTTAGCTAAGAAACTGGCTACATTTCTCTGGGGTCTTTTTACCCTAACTGCCTAGCCAATTCCTACCTCCTATTCTTATCACACCATCCTCTGAAGTGGCTACCCAAATTGCTAGTAGGGAATAGGGACTGACTGCTCTGGCTTCTTCTATGCTGAACAGGGATGCAGGGTGAGGCAATTGGAGTACCCCATCAGTGGGTCTATCTAAAAGACTCCCAAATTGCCTAACTCTTATCTCTAGGGGGAAAAGAAAGTCCTTGAATCGTGAATAGGAGATGTGAAGGAGAAGTAAAGGCAAGAGTAATTAGCATTACAAGTTCTAGACAGGGAACTAGAAAAAAGTCAGAACAGGGCGATTTTCAAATGTTCCTATGAGAGTCCATTGGAATTTCTTGACAAGAGCATCCAAAAACATCCTTCTATTGGGTTCCTCCTCGTTTTTCTTTTGTCTTCCAAGGCTGGACTCTACAGTGATAGATTCAGGATTTGCTTTCAGGTATTTTGATAGCTGTTGGTGTGTCAGTGTCAGTTCCCTCTCAAAGGCTTCAAGATAACTGAGGGGTTGCTGAGGTGTATGTATGACCTGAGGGTTTGCACACTGGAAAGCCTGTACCCAGCATGGGTCATGCCTTCTCTTCCTAGCCTTCCCTAGATTGTATATTTTAGCCTTCCCCAAATCCAGGAGGCCATGTGTGATTAGGACCAAATTACACACAGTTGGCTGGGAAGAGTGGCTGGATTATCCAGTGAGGGTCCAATGACCCTGCTTGGCCCTCCTTTAATGAACGAGCACAACTGTCAACAAGCCCAATTGTGATTATGTTTAGCAATCAGGCTCAGCTGAAGTCATGACGATGGTAGTTAATTCATGCAGAAGGGACTGTGTATAGCATCATCTTATTACAATGACCTGGAATTTAAAAGAATTTGGTGCTATGATCCATATATGAGGGAGCACATACGTTGTTTGTTTTACTGAGTCTTCATTTTGTATAACGGCTTCTAGATCTATTCATTTACCTGTAAATTTCATCATTTCATCTTTCTTTACTGCTGAATAGAACTCCATTGTGTAAATATACCACATTTTTATTAGCTACTTGTCAGTTGAGGGGCACTTAGGTTGCTTCCATCTCTTAGCTATTGTGAAAAGAGCAGCAACAAACATGGTTGTACATGTGTCTCTAAAATAAGATGAGTCCACCAAGGAGTGGTATAACCAGGTCATATGGTAGGTTCATTATCAGTTTTTTAAGATTTCTCCACACTGTTTCCCGTAGGGGTTGCACGAGTTTGCAATCCCACAGGCATGAATGACCATTCCCCTTTCTTCACATCCTTGCCAGCATTTGGTATCATTTGTTCTCTTGATCCTAGCCAGCCTGATTGGGGTAAGGTGACAACTTAGGGTGGTTTTAATTTGCATTTCACTAATTACTAATGATGTTGAACACTTTTTGAGATGTTTCTTAGACATCTATATTTCTTCCTTTGAGAACACTGTTTAGATCTTCAGCCCATCTTTTAATTGGGTCATTTGGTTTCTCGAGTCTTTGTTTTTTAAGTTCTTTATATATACTGGATGCTAAACCTCGGTCAAATGTGTCACTGGTGAATATTTTATCCCATTCTGTGGGTTTTCTCTTCATTTTTTAATTGCTTCTTTTGCTGTACAGAAGGTTTTTAGTTTAATGAGGCCCCACTTGTTGATTGCTGACCTTAATTCCTGAGCAACTTCTGTCTGATTTAGAAAATCCTTTCCTACACCTATATCTGGTAAGTTACTGCCAATATTTCCTTCTCATAGTTTCAGGGTTTCCAGTTTCACATTGAGGTCTTTGATCCTTTTGTGCAAGGTGAAAGATAAGGATCTAGTTTCATTTTTCTACAACTGGAGATACAGTTTTGCCAGCACCATTTGTTGAAGAGGCTGTCTTTCCTCCACTGTTTTTTCATGGATTGTGTGTTCTTGGCACCTTTGTCAAACATCAGGTGGCTGAAATTGCATGAACTCTGGTTTGGATCTTCAATGATGTTCATTAATCTATGTGTCTATTTTTATGCCAGTACCATGCTGTTTTTATGACTATAGCTCTGTAGTATCCTTTGAGATCTGGTATAGTAATCCCCCCAGCATTGCTCTTTGTGTTCAGGGTTGCTTTGGCTATCCATGGTCTTTTGTGCTTCCATACAAATTTAAGGATGGTTTTTTCTAATTCTGTGAAGTATGTCATGGGGATTTTGACTGGGATTGCATCGACTCTATATATTGCTTTTGGTAGGCTGCTCATTTTAACAATATTAATTCTTTCAATCCATGAACATGGGAGGTCCTTCCATCTCCTGGTGTCTTCCTCAATCTCTTTTAAATTTAATTTAAAAATTTTCATAGTAGAGATC
>NW_008355473.1:708421-709200 GCF_000622305.1 Nannospalax galili | reverse complement strand
GTTATTGGTATATAGAAAGGCTACTGATTTTTGAGGCTTGATTTTATAACCTACCACTATATTAAAAGTGTTGATTAGTTCTAAGAGATTTCTGGTGGAACTTTTGGGATCTCTTAGGTATAGTATCATATCATTTGCAAAAAGTGATTGTTTGGCCTCTTTTTTTTCCAATTAGTATTCCTTTAATTTCATTTTCCTGTCTTATTGCTCTAGCAAGAGTTTCAAACACTATGTTGAAAAGGAGTGGAGATAGTGGACATCCTTGTCTGGTTCCTGATTTTAATGGGAATGCTTCCAGTTTTTCTCCATTTAGAATGATGTTAGCTGTGGGTTTATTGTATATAGCTTTAATTATGTTGAGGTATGTTCCCTCCAGTCCAGTTCCCTCTAGGACTTTGAACATAAATGTGTGCTGAATTTTGTCAAAAGTCTTTTCTGCATCTATTGAAATGACAATGTGGTTTTTGGTTTTGAGTCTGTTTGTATGATTAATGATGTTTATTGACTTGCATATATTGAACCATCCCTGCATCTCTGGGATAAAGCCTACTTGATCACGGTGAATGATCTTTTTGATGTGTGTCTGTATGCTGTTTGCAAGTCCTTTGTTGAGAATTTTTGCATCTATGTTCATTAAGGATATGGGTCTATAGTTTTCTTTTTTGGTTGAGTCTTTACCTTGTTTGGATATTAGAGTGATGCTGGCTTCATAGAAGGAATTTGGGAGTTCTCCCTCTGTTTCTATCATTTTGAATAATTTAAGTAGTATTGGTTAGACG
>NW_008355473.1:649088-707707 GCF_000622305.1 Nannospalax galili | reverse complement strand
TATTGCATTGTGGCCCAATAGAATGCATGGAATTATTTCAATTTTTTTGTATTTGTTGAGGTTTGTTTTGTGGACCAGTATGTGGTCAATTTTTGAAAAAGTTCCATGGGGTGCTGGAAGTATAGAAATTATATTCTTTAGTTCTTGGGTGGAATATTCAAAAGATATCTGTTAGGTCCATTTAACGTATGGTATCATTTAATTCAGACGTCTGTCTGTTTATTCTTTGTCCAGTTGACCTGTGTAATAGAGACAGTCCCCTACTATTACTGAGTTGTGGTTAATCTGTTTCTTAAAGTCCTGTAGTGTTGTTGTTATGAATTTGGGTTTACCAAAGTTTGGTGCATATATGTTAAGGATTGTAATATTTTCTTGGTTAACTCTTCCTTTGATCAGAATGAAATGACCCTCTTTATCTCTTCTGATTAGTTTTAGTTCAAAGTCTATTTTGCCAAATATTAGAATTGCAACCCCTGCTTGTTTCTTAGTGCCATTTTCTTAGAATATTCTTTTCCATCCTTTTACCTTAAGGTAGTGCCTGTCCTTGAATGTGAGATGGGTTTCTTGCAGACAGCAAAGGGATAGATTTTGTTTCCTAATCCATTCACTTAGCTTGTGTCTTTTGACTGGGGAGTTCAGTCCATTGATATTTAAGGTTATTAAAAGATGTGTATTGGTTGCCATTCTGTTTGCATTCTCTGTCTAATTTTGTGTTTCCTGGATTATGTCTTTATTTATTTTCTTTCATTGCCCCTAGGGTATAGTTGTTTTTCTCTCTGCTCCCTGTATTGCTTCAGGTATTCTTTGAAGCGCTGGTTTTGTGGACATGTATTCTTTCAGGCTATTCACATCATGGAAGATTTTTCTTTTCCCCTCAACTATAATAGATATTTTTGCTGGGTAAAGTATTCTGGGATGGCACCTATTGTCATGTAGAACTGGAAATACCTTGGTCCAGGCTCTTCTGGCTTTCATTGTTTGTACTGATATGTCAGCTGTAATTCTGATGGGCTTTCCTTTGTATGTGACTTGTTTTTCTTTTGCTGCTTTCAGTATTCTCTCTTTGTTCTGTACATTTAGTGTTTTTACTATGATATGTCGTGGGGAGTTTCTTTTCTGATCCTGTCTATTTGGTGTTCTATGCACTTCCTGTATTTGTATCAGGATGTCTTTCCTTAATTTCGGGAAATTCTCCTCTACAATCCTGTTTAAGATATGGTCAATACCATTAACCTGAAATTCTTTTCCTTCCTCTAGTCCTATGATCCATAGATTTGGTCTTTTCATGGTGTCCCACATCTCTTGCATATCCATTCCTGTGTTTTTTTTTAATTTTCCGTAATCTTTGCTCGAATGGTCCAATTCTTCAACTTTATCCTCTAGTGTTGATATTCTGTTTTTTATTACATTCATTGCAGTGGTGAGGCTGTTGTTTAAAATTGGCTGGCTTATTGAGTTTTGCACTTCCTTCTTCATTTCTGCCTGAGTTTTCTTCAATGTTTCTATCTCTTTTTAAAATTAACTCAGAAGTTTATCTCTATCTTCTTTAAGTTCTTTGATTTGTTTGTTCATGTGTTCTTTAAATTTGTTGAATTCCTCAATCATGTTTATGATTGTTCTTTTAAGTTCAGTGTCCTGGGTTATCTCTAGGGGGTTCTCCTTGTTGAACTCCTCTACAAGATTGCTGGAGTTTGGTGGGGACATAGTGTTTTGGCTTCCCATTTTATTATTCTTTCGTTGTGATTTTGGCATGTGAATTTCTTTTGTTGTTGATGATTCTGATATGAGAATTAAGTTGAAGTATGCTTCTGTTTGTATTATCGGGATGCCTAGATCCTTTATTTGTTATGTAAATCTGGTTGGTACTGGGTTCAGGTTCTGTCAGGTTTAATTTGGAGGGAACTGATAGCTTCAGATCAGCTATTCAGGAGTACCCACAGAAGCCCAATTCAGGTTCCAGTCAGGTACACTCAGGCTTCCTTGACCATGTGGAGGCAGGACCCGGGAGCTCTCAGGCAATCCCCTGTGTTCTCAACCCCTATGCTAGAGCGAGGCCAGAGGGAGGCCAGAACTTGGCACTTTCTGGCGGTCTGTTGAGATCAGAGCCTCTACACTGATAGAGGTTGAAACCCACCCTCACAGGAATGTATTTCTAACCTCCTCACTGAACACTGCAAGGACAGCCTGCTAAACACCAAGAAATCCAAACCCAGGAACAACAAGAGACTACCGAACTCATTTCTTTCTGTTTTCTCCACATACTAATCACCAACATCGTTAAGTGACAGCCAAATAGGAAAAAAGAAGAGCCTTGATGAGTAATCTGCTAAAACAAATTTTCCCAACCTTTTCTGATCACACATTTAAACTGGTAGAGACCTTTGAAGATGCATTTAAATTTTCCTCACTCCTTGTTCAACTATATAACTGTTTTTCCCTTGCAGTAATCTCTTGGAGGCTTACGATTGACTTACTGAATAAATCTTTCTCCACATTTGAAATCAACCATTAGTAATAAGCAACTGATTCTCTGCCATGTGCAATAAATTTCACTGCCATTAAGTTGTCACGTGTCACACAGAGGAAAGAATATACCAGGATGACCTCTCCAATTTAGAACAGGGTCTGAGCTCAGCTCCAGAACCCACCTCAAGTCCATTGCTCTCTGCTCTTTAGAGTCTTCCAGAGTCAAGATGTCTATCCAGTCTTCTATGGGATTGACCACAAGATACTCTCTAAGGCCAATTTTTCCTATTCCACAGCGTTGGGACTGGGGTCCTGGCAACAGCTGCCTCTGGCTTGTGCCCATCTTGGGGTCAGTGTATATAGGAAACAGAGTAGGAGCCAAGCCTGCCCTTGGACTTGATGCACAGCCTCAGCAGCCCTGCTGGCCTTGACGCAGAGATCCAGTGTTCTTGAACAACATGTACATGGCACCGCTGATAGAGAAAAGTCAAATGTGTTTACTGCTTTTCTGCACTGCTGCCAGCTGGCTGCTCTCTCAGGGGACACTGAAGCTTAGCTTACAAGCTGGTGACGTCTCTGCTCACCATCAGTAAGTGGCTCCAGCATGGGGAAGAGGAACTGAATATTGCCTGGGGAACCTCGGAATCAGAGCTGAAAGGCCTCAGAGGCCATGATTTCAAGAGTTCCCAAGCTGCAGTATGCTTGCATCACTGAGGGAGCTTGTTGAACACACTCAAGCTCAGCTTCACCACACACAGAGAAATGGTAACTCTGAAGCTGTGGCTGGGTCTGAGCATCTGAATCTCAAAGAAGCACTCAGTGCTGATACACCCAGACGTTTCAGAACGGTCATCTGGCTGCCTGGTTCTCTGTACAAGATGCAGAAGCTTATGAAGTTAAATCCAGATAAGTCCATGGTAAGTACAAAATACTGTGAATAAGTACATTTAATACATACAACCTATTAAACATGCTAGGAACACAGGGCACTACAGAATAGCTGAATGTGTACCACTTTCATATCATCATAAAGTTGTAGTCAGGGACCAACTATAATGACGTGGGAGGTTTATCATTTAAATTACAGGGCATTTTACATAAGGAAAGTGGTAGAGAGAGAGAGAGAGAGAGAGAGAGAGAGTATTGGCCTGATGTGAGCACTCTGTGTATCATAAGATACATGCAGGTCAGGAACTAATTCAACCCCAGATGGTTGGTGCTACCCAAGGTTGAGCATCAGGCCCTAGAAACACCTGTTCCCTGCTCCCCCTCCCAGGAGCTCAGCATCTAGGTAGTGCCAGAGCTGCTGGTGTTGTGACCACATTTTAAGTAACAAGAATCTAGATCCTTCTTAGTTTACCACCCCCTCCCTTTTAAATCTCAGCATCCATCCATCAGGTGGTAATGACTCCCAGTTTGCTCTAAATGTTCTGAGGCTGCTGGAGCTCCTTTCTCTTATATCACTTGCTTTGGAGCTAAGGACAGACAGAAAGACAAAGAAAGAAAGTGTTCAAGGTTCTGCAGAATCCCAGGCAAGTCACTTCCGTGCAGGAACTTATCTGTAAAGTTGAAACCCTGCTGCTCACCTAATTTGGTAGCTTCCAGGCCCTAGGATATCTGGTAGAAGTTTAAGGAGCAGATCAAGAGTTGCCATCTGACTGCTGGGTGTCTGTTGCCTCATGGAATCTTGAATTTCAACTAAACTGAAATATAATGTTTCGATGTCATGGCTCCTCTGTCCCAGTCAAGATGCTGAGTTTTGAGTCCCCCAATCAAACAACACGAGCTCCCTTAGGACCATTTCAGACAGTATGTGCACTGTGCAGATGAGGAGAGAACTCAGCAGAGGCCTCATAGTTCTAGGAGTAGTCATGTGTTGGAGTGTAACCACACTGAGAGTGTACTGTGTCGCAAGTGAGAAAAGAGAAACTTGTGCTTCTTCAATAAATAGGTTAAGGATCTTAGTGAAAGAATATTTTTGCCTACTTCCTTGTCTCCAGAAGAACAGAAGGTCATGAGACTTGAAGCAGACATAGAAAATCAAAGGTCAGAAGGTAATCAGAAAGTGCTACACTGAGTCTTCCATCTCACTGTGCCATAAGCATGTAGGGGCAACAAAATACATGGACACAAGAAATGTTTAGATGGACACAGACGTGTCTGTGACTGAGGGTTACTGGGGATTTGTGAAAGAGAGAGGAGCTGTTGAAATTAGCTCCCCTCTGCCAGGTTCCTTAGACCAGAGACTAAGTCATTTTCAAATGTATTTACCCAGCAAAACTGATGCAAACTTCTCCTGGCCCATTACAGGTGCTCAGTGCTTGTCTGATGAGTGTTGGTGGTGGTGAAAGAGTGACTCACAAAGCAGTGTCTGTCCTGAAGAAGAACGTTTCCCAGGAGCCGTCAAACTATAACCCCATCTTTTCTGTGTAGCCCACAAGATGGATGATTTTTGCCTTTTTTAAGAAGTTGGAAAAATGAAAAAAGTATTTAATGGCAGGTCAAATTAGTATAGTTTTCAGATTTTAGTGTCTGTACCTAAGGATTTATTGGAAAACAGCTGTACTCATTCATTTGTGTGCTATCAATGAATGTTTTTACAAGAGATAGTATGACCCACAAAGTCTAAACTCTTTATTATTAAGCCTTTTATAGAAAAGAGTTAACTTTTTCTAAACTTTCAAAATATGTGAAAAGCTAGGGTGAGAATGAGAGTGGGCAGGTTTAAGTTGTTGGAAAATTGTTCAGGCTATATAGCAAATTACCATAGACTGGGTGAAGTAAACAATAGAATTTGATATTCTCACAGTTATGGCAGCTGGAAGTCTAAGACCAAGGCACAAGCAGACCCAGAGTGAGGTGAATGTTGACTTCTGATGGACATCTGGTTATATCTTCACATGGTGGACCACAGAGAGAGAAAAATATCTCTTATGCTTTTTATAAGGGCACTAATCCCATCTTAAGGACCCCACCCTCATAACCTCACCTAAACCTAATTATCTCCCAGTATTTTCATCCCCAAGTAAAATTGGGAGTACACATTCTGCCCAAAGCATAGAGTCATCCAAAAACTTCATAGATAAGTAGATGATTGATTGATTGATAGATAGATAGATAGATAGATAGATAGTTTCATCATCCAACCAACAATATTTATTGAGCACCACTGCCTGTCACACACCGTCTCCAGCACAAGCCAGATCACAGTCACTGCTGTCAGAGCTTATAGACTGACACATAGCAAACCTAGAATGTGAGTGAAAATATTATTTTAGGAGTGCTACATGCTCTAAAAAATAACAAATAGAGGGGTTGGGAGAGATGGTTCAGCACTTAAGAGCACTGTTTGCTCTCACAGAGGACCTGAGTTTGAACCCCAGCACCCACACGGCAGCTAACAATTGTCTTTAACTTCAGTTCCAGAGAATACTATGCCTTCTTCTAGCCTCTGTGAGCATTGTATGACATGGGTACACTTACATATATGCAGTCAAAACACCTATATACATAAAAGTTTGATGATAGATGATAGATGATAGATTAGATAGATAGATAGATAGATAGATGATAGATAGATAGATAGATAGATAGATAGATAGGTGATAGATAATAGATGATAGATGATATAGAGACTTGAAAAGTGGCGTTATCTTGCAGATGTTCATAGATACACACTTATTTATCAGAGATGTGTTTTAGTTTTGAGCATTAGGGCAGAGACTAGCAGGTGATGGTTAAACTCCACTATCCCTGAGATTTCCAGAGCTCATGACTCATACAAACTAGGGGCTGGCAAATGCCAGGAAGACTGGTCCAGGGGGATTCTCTGATATCTTTGGGGCTAAGATTATATTCTTCCTGCTCCTCCTGTCCTGTGGGAAGCATCCTTATTTCTAATAAGCTAGAGAATTCAAAATCTCACTCACCCATCTGTCCAGTAGGCACAGCTAAATCATACAAGGGGCTGAAAAGTCTAAGCTTCTTTGTTTAACCCAGTTGCTGACAAGAGGAAAGCTACTTCCTCATTCACCATCTCAAAACTTGGATAGGAGTCACTCTGAAGATGGAAGTGACATCTGCAGCTATAGTCTTCCCCATCAGAAGTTTCTATTAGCCATCTTAACTGTGAAAGTTCCTTTACGGTATCCCTGAGGGCTTGATTGTGGATGAGGCAGTATCCTGGGTATAGAGTCTACCCTTTAAAATAAGCTTAGCAATAAAAGCTAGGTGATTTGAATGAATAAGGTAAAGTCCCATAAAGGAGAAGCGAGAAGCCAGAACAGCAACCCAGCCAGCATAGAGTAACCCCAAGGGATCAAAATACCTACAGAACAAGCCTTCATTCAGTCAGGAAAGTGGGGCTTCCAGTGTGTTCTTACCCCCACAAGCTGGTTACTGGTATGGAGGACGATAATGTGAGCAAATAATTTTCTAAATAGTAAGTAAACACATGAAAAGGATTTTTTTGTTTATCCTGCTTGCTTAGAAATAACCTACATGTACTAACTGGGTGGTGAAAATACTCACAAAATGAAACCTCAATGAAATGAAAAAAAAAATAACCAGAGTTAACTAGAGCTATCTAAGCAGAATCTGACAAGAACTTGCTGCTAGGAGAAAATATGTTCAATGAACTTCTCATCTTGTTTTTTCTTTAAGTTCCAGGGGATTTAGCCTTACTTCCCTGAAGCTTCCCTTCTCTGGGGGTGAATGGGACCAATAACATATATAACAGTGCTCCTACCAACCTACATCCTCCATCATCAGCCTGAGATTTTTTTCATCTCTGAGCTCTTCTGAGATGGGAAAGGAAAGTGATGTGCCAAAGTTCACCAAACAGACATTGGAGCTGTGGGACTAGAATAAAATTTCTCAGCGCTTTAAGCAGTATTCCTTCCCCTGCGCTAGGAGGATGAACATTGGGAATAACAGGGATGAGGGAGTCATGGAGTCTCTCCTGCTCAATCCAAGACTCAAGTAGATATTAAAGCTTTTAGAAGGAAGTCTGGGAAAAGGGCCACACAGTCACACAAAACGACATGCTTTTAAGTCCTTCACAGCTGCCTCCACTCAGCCACTAAAGTCCACAAAATGCCTGCAGGAGATGCCTAGACTGTCTCCATTTCCCATCTTGCCTTAGGAGATCTCTTTTCCACACAAACTCCAAAGAGACCTCTCAACATCCTCCAGTGGCTCCCCACACTGCTCAAAGTTTCAGACAAGACCCTTTGGTTTGGCCCCACACTCCTCAGCTCCCACCACCTATCTCTTCACTCTAGACACACTTACCTTCCCCCACACATACGCCCCACTTCTGCTGGGTGTAGCAAGCGTGCTTCTCTCTGAGGGTCTCTTTACCTTCCATTTCCTCTCCTTAGAATGCCATTTCCTCCAACACATCTGGGGTTTGCTTTCTCACTCGATCCTGTCCTATGCCCAGTTATGCCCTCTTCTAGAATGCTGAAATACCCTAAGACTGCACATCCACCCTTCTCAGTGCTTTCACTGTAATTTGCCTTTATTTGCTTACTTATTACCTGTCTTCCCTCTAGAAGCAGAAGTGCAGGGGTTTGTTTACTCTTTCCCTCTTTCCTATACCTAGCAGTACCCTGAAGCATGAGGAGGTGTGTGGCAAAGGTTCAGGAAACATTTGTTGAATGGATGAGTGCAATAAATGAATGACCTTGCTCTCTCTCTCTCTCTCTCTCTCTCTCTCTCTCTCTCTCTCTCCCCTGTGGGCTCCATACAACCAGCCTTCAAGAAGACCTGAGCCCAACATACCATTGATGCCCAACATCATTCTGGCCACTTCCACGGCAGTCCTATGTGATCAGCAGTCTGTGTCAGAGGCTCAAGGAGACTAAGAAAGGGGCCAAAGTGAAGCAGCCTCTGTTGTCTCAGGAACATAGTCCTGGCAACTAGCTTCTGGACAAGAGTATGGTCCAAGCTGGGTTGGTGCTCTAGGGACCCCTTCATGACAATGGCTTCTTTGAGCCAGTTTCCCACCTGCCTTCAGTCCCCAAAAGGCTCTTGCTAAGAGATCGTGTTAACCCTAAGAGTTTTTCAGAGCACAAAAGTACATAAACTTAATATGTCCCAGCCTTACCCTGTTGAGAGAAGATGAATAAGCCATCTTGATTACCATAGGCAACAGGAAGAGGAATCCCGACAGCCAGGCTTTGTCCCCTGTCCCTTAAGTCTGTTATGACGTTATGAACAGCAGCTGGAGCCTTACCACAGAATGTTTACTTAGATATTTGTTTCTGTTGTTGGTTTGGCGGTTGTTTTCTTTTTTCTCTTTCAAAGCAAGGCTTGCTGTGTAGTCTAGACTAGCCTCAAACTTGAGATCTTCCTCCCTAAAGCTCCCAATGAAAGATTTACGCCACAATGTCTAGCCCTCATCATAGAACTTTAAAATAAAACAGAAAGGCATGTTAAATGTCCATCTATCAGGATACAGATTCCATACTATGAACATGTCACCCCACATATTGTAGAGAAACACCAGCCAGGTGACTTTGGTCAGTCATCAGGGATTTCAGTTCACAAAAGCCTCTGGATCCTCATCTACAAAGTGAGAAGCCACCTCCTCAGGCTATAGGGAAGATGCCCGGAGATTCAAGGGCAAGTCTCCAGTCAATCTCTAGCTATTTGTGGAACAGATTTGGTTAGCTTTTCTACCTTCTTTCCTCTGCCATAAAGATTAAAGAACTAGATCATTAGTAAGGTTTCTGCTTATTCCAAACATCTGTAAAATGTCACAACATTATTTAATGAATTTAGCAAACTTGTCATATATTTCATTTCTTATATGGTAAGATATACAGTATATTATGAAGATCATCTTAATGAGTCGATCATATTGTATAATTTATATTGCATACATTGTATTTTGGCAGAATACTGTGAGAATATTTCTCAACACTGTATGACAATGTGTGTTCCATTTAACAAAAACAAGTTTCTCCAGTGCAAGTCTGACACTTAATTTGTTTTTGAGATAAATAAACAGATTGGCAATTTTCTCATGATTACAGTGTTTTAGACATCAGTTGCTTTGTAAAGTGGGTTTAGGGACCATTTACAACACTCCAGTCTGATTAGAGGAGAGGAAGATGCTATTTCAACAATCCTGTCCTTTCCTGACGCCTACATCAGACTATATATGAGAGGATGACGTGTTTCGCCTTAAGGGAGTAGTGGCACATTCACTACCACAATCTCCACCTAAACCATGGAGCAGTTTCCCAGCATCAAATCTCCACTAGAATGTGAGCCCTGGAGGAATGCAATGAGTCTTTGTTGTTGTTGTTGTTGTTTATTGCACAGAGTTTGAGAAGGAGGGGAAAGACATTCTGAAGATGCCAGAAGGGCAAACCTAGTGGTCACACCCATAATCCCAGGAGGCTGAGGCAGATGGATTTCCATGAGTTCAAGGCCAACATGGGCTATATGGTGAGTACTTGGGGCCAACCTGAGTTATATAACACGACCTTGCCTCAAAAAATAGAGCAGAACGAAGATGCCCAAAAGACCTAAGGTGACAGTAAGATGTTGTTTGCTGGGGACATTGTAGAGAAAAGTTGGCATTCACCAGGGACCAGGGATCTTAAGGTCTATGTGAACCCTAAGAGACTACTCAGACCTGTAGGCATGAGTATAAAATGGGGCACAGAGAATAGGCAATACATGTAAGTTTGAAAGGCTGGGAAGAGACATGGTGATGGCTGGTCTGCACTCAGCAGTGTCCTTCTGTGGAACAGAGACTTCGGGAGGAATGAGAGCTAGGACTGAGCTGCTGCTGAAACAAATCATTGGAGTTCAGCAGAGGGAGAAAGAAGCATGCTATGCACTACAAGCAGAGTCACAGGTTGCAGCATAGCTTGACCTTTGCATTCATTTCCTAAGGCTACCATCACAAAGTACAGCACACACAGTACCTTAAAACAATAAAAATTTATTCTTCCACAGATCTGGAAGCCAGAAGTTCAAAACTGAGATGACAGCAGTACCGTGTTCCCTCCAGAAGATCTAGGGACAAATTCTCCTTGCATCTCCCTAGACTATGGTGACTGCCAGCAACTCTTGGCATTCTGTGGTTTGTATTACATGTTTCTGTCTGTCTTCATCCAGCCATCTTCCCTTCTCTGGGTGTCTCCTTCTCTGTCCAAATGATCCTCTTCTTATTGGGATGTCCACCATGAGATTAGAGTTCCCCTTAACCCACTCTGACCTAATCTTTATTAACTAATTGCATCTGTACTCTATTTCCAAATAAAATCATATTCTGAGGATCTAAGCATACATACAGATTTTGGGAACATAATGAACCCAATACAGCCTCCAAGGACTCCAGTAGGACACTGTCCACTCTACCTGAGAAGTTGGCTGGATCTCATAGTCCAGGCCCTCCACCATCTGACACATCTCCCCTGCTAGAGCTCCTGGCCTCCTGTCACTAATATGCTGACATGGATCTCTCTCTCTCTCTCTCTCTCTCTCTCTCTCTCTCTCTCTCTCTCTCTCTCCAGTTACAAATAGGCAGTCTGGCAGAATCCCACAACTGCTCAGACACAGAGAATATACATCTAAGGGAGCCCATTCCTAGGTGACATATCTACTGTGGAACCTCTACACCTAAGGCTCATGGAACATAGTGGAACAGGGGGTTAAAGAGCAAACTAGTGCATCCCTCAACTTCCACCAGTGAAGCTTCCTTACACAACAGAGTACAATGCACACAGACGACCACAACTGGCCAAGTTTTAAAGACTAGGAGACTGCAGAGTATGTGTCCCTGGATAGGACTCCTATATCAAACCTCAACCACCCATGGCTCAGGGACCATTGCAAAAGAAGGGATGGAAGACTGTAAGAGCCAGGGCTGGCTCATGAACACAGGGAAGCAGAGATTTTCAGGCCACTGGAATCTTGCATATGTGAACTTGCAGCAATGGTGGCATCGAGCACAGGACCCATGTCAACTCAGTCAGATAAGGGCCCATAATGGAGCAGGGGAAATAGATGGCAGGCTAGGCCTAGTCTGGGAACTGTTGGAGACTGATTACTACTGAGTGAGGGAGCACAGACCTTCCTTATGATCTCTAAATAGGCTGAGTAGAACCCAGTGGATGAATTTGTACCAAAGGACATCTGGGTACAAATGCTTGACTAGATAGGACTTAACATGTATGGCAGAATCCATGAGGTGTGAGGTGGGGGGCATAGATGGGGGAGAGGGTCTAAATTTGATTAAGAACTGTTGTATGAAATGTACAAAAGCTCAATAAAAAAAATTTAGGCAGTCTGTTTTCCTCAGTTGTTGGGAGGGAGGGTCCTTGCTTGCTCTTGTCCATCTCTGCAGGGCAAGAATTCCACAAGACTCCTATACTCCAGAGTGACCACAAGGGCATGAAGATGCCTGAAGCCGTATGAAACCAAGAGAAGAAGCCACTTTCAACAGCCCTGCTTCCTACTCCCTGGATGTTTCCCAAGTCCCTTACAAGGGTATCATGGCCCCTGGCCACCCCACAAAGAGCAGTTACATTCTTGTCTATTCCTGCAGACAACACTCACAGTAAACCCTGGGAATGAATCTCCAGACTCTGCACATACATATGGGTGTGTGTGTGTGTGTGTGTGTGTGTGTGTTTGTGTGTGTGTGTGTGTGTGTACACATTTGTGTGTATCACACTACTCCTAGGACAACTTAAGCCTGAGATGATGCAGGTGGAAATGAGAGAGTAGGTGGAATCAGCGTGGGGTGGGGGTGGGGGACCTGTCCTTTACTGGGTAGCCAGTGGAATGCAGCCTTGGGGGTTCCATGGGATTAATCTGAATTGCCTCTTCACTGAAAGACGAACAGACCTCAAAAGGTCAGCTAATGTAAGATAATGGCTCCAACAAAATGCAGCATATGAAAGGGGCCATAAAAGAAAGTGAGGTCAATGGTTAATGGTTATGTTGCTGAAAATCTAGGAGGCAGCAACCAAGCTCAAATATTTCAACCCAGAAAACTCCATAACTCTCCCAACAGCCCTGGGAAGACAAAGTGGCAGGAATCACTCTCCCGGCTTCAGAGATGGAGACACAGATTTTTGGAGATCGTAATTCAAGCTAGCAGAAATGACTCCTCCAAGGGCATCCAAAAGGCTCCTTTGGCTGAAGATAATGAAAATGAAGTCTATTAAAAGCGACGCACTGGAATACGGCCACACAGCTGGTAAGGTGCCAAGTCAGAATTCAAAACCAAGTTTGGCTCAAAGTCCATGCCTCTTGGATGGCAGCATCTAATGCCGTAATTTTGTGGCTCTCCTGGGTTCCCATCATTAGTGGGTGTTGAATACATAAATGAGGTTGAATGCATAAATGTTCCCAGCCTCCTTTCCCTACATCCCCTGACCTCCAAGACTCTTTCAGTGTTTTCATACAGTCACTTCCGGCTCTTGGCAGATCTGCCTAGGACGGAGGAAGACCCCCTGACTAAGCACTCACTACAGGACAAGTCCTGGCCTTTACTGTAAGACCAGGCTGCATTCTCAAGCTGGGCCAGAGCATTTGCTGTTTTGCATCAACTTTGAATGCTGATCAGCAAGAAAAAAGTGGGACAGTTCAGAACCAGCTTTCGTTGGTGCCAACAAAGTGCCACTATTTTAACTTCATTTGTATGGTACAAATGAGAAGGAGATAAATGTCATGTTCCATCCAGCAAGAGTCTATTAGTCCCTATCAATTGCATCATGGGAAGACCGCACAGCCTGACCATGTTAGGGACAGGAAGGTAAGCTGCACCCAAAATCTGAGCATGCATTCCTTCTGGTGGGATTTCTGCATTGTGGCACACAGATGAAAATGCATCCAGTGAATTAGACACCTACAGTGTGTGTGTGTGTGTGTGTGTGTGTGTGTGTGTGTGTGTGTGTGTGTATGTGTGTGTGTGCGCGCGCGCGCGTGCGTGCGCATATGCCATGTGTCTGTGGATGCCCATGGAGGCCAGAAGAGGGAGTTAAATCCCTGGAGCTGGAGTTATAGATGATTGTGAGCCTACTAATGTGGGTGCTGGGAACTGAATTCAGGTCCTCTGGAAGAGCAGTACATGCTCTTAGCTGCTTAGCCATTTCTCCAGCCCCTAGGCTTTTCTTTTTAATTAAATAATATTTTCACTGGGGACTCTTGGATACATCCCTCAGCTTTTGGGCCTTAAATTCCTCATCTATGAAGCTGAAATAACATCCAACCTACCAGCTGCATTATTTGTGTGTGTAAGTTAAATAAGAAAATGAATAGGAAAATGCAGTTGTCCCACAAATGTTATTAATTATTCATTATACATCTTATTCCCTCAATGATTAGGCACCTAAGTAATTTACATGCTTGTTGTATGTAATTCAAAATACAACATATTTATATGATGTTGCTTGTCAATACAATAACCGTCTGAGATTTGACAGAAGAGAGGAGAATGTGTTTAGTGTTTAATCTGTTTTAATGAATTCTCACTAGCTTTATAGAGCATCACACAGAAAAACACTTGAATTTTTGCAAATCAAAGTCACTCAACTCTCAAAATCCAGATAAGGGGGCGATGAGACCCCTCATTCTCTCTTCTTTTACTGCCATGCCCTCAGTTCTAAAAGTGACCTTGACCCTCACCTAAAACACTACAAATAAATTCTCACTGTGGTCCAACTTTGATCAATAGAATAACATGTAGCTCTTCGTGTCTGGCTTCTTCCAGCACTATATTGGTAGAATTCATTCGTGTTGTTCTGTATAGCAGTAGTGCATTTATTTATATTGCTATATTGTTTTTTATCATATGAAAATATCTTTACTTATCCATTCATCTATTGATACACACACAGGTTGTTCCCAGTCAGAGGCTGACACAAATAAGGCTTCACAAAACCTCCTGTACATGCCTCTGAAGAAACAGGTAGATTTTAATCCAATATATAATTGCGAAAGAAATGCTAAGTCCTGGAGTGGCTATATCAGGCATTGACAAGCCGTTTTCCAAAGCAATCTACACTCCAACTACAGTGTGTGTGAGTTCCCGTTGATCTGCACCTTCATATATTGTGACTATTGTCATAAATATTTTCTCCCTCTCTGTGACTTGCCTCTCCCTCTCTGAATCCTTTGCCTTTGTGTGTGTATGAGTAAGTGTGTGAGTGGAGTGGGTGAGTCCATGTGAGGCATGTGCATATGTGTGATGTGTACCTGTTAATGTGGTTGTGTTCAGGTGTCCATACATGTGGGGGCTGATGTTGTATGTCTTCCTCTATCACTCTCCAGCTATTTTTTTTTTTTTTTTGTCAGCATCTGCCACTGAACTGGAGCTCCTCTCTCCTTTCCCCTCTCCCAGCCCTGAGAATTAAGATATTCTCTGTCTTGATGCCCTCACATCTGAGGCATGTAATATAAATGGACCATGCCATATGCAACTTTTGTGACTTATCTTTCACTTAGTATAATATTTTCAAGGTTTATTCACTGCAGCATGTGTCTTACTTTGTTACTTTGCGCTGCAGGATATTATATGTTGTATGGATATGTTACATGTTATTTACCCATTCCTCATTTGATGGACATTCTGATTGTTTTATTTTTGCTATCCTGAATAATGCTGCTATGAGCATTTGCATACAAAATTTTTGTGTGGATAGTTGTTTTCTGTTTTCTCAGTACAATTGCTGACTGATATGGTAACTCTGATGAACTTTTTGAGAAAGTACTAAGCCATTTTCCATAGTGACTGAACCATTTTACACTCTCATCAGCACTATATGAAGATTCTAACTTCTCCACACCCTGTCAGATCAACTTTTTTTCCTTTAGATTCTAGCCATCCTATATGGTGTAAAGTGGTGCCTCACTGTGGTATCCGTCCATTTGAACTTCCTGCTAGCTGATGATGCTGAGCATCTTCCCATGTGTTTAACTGGCTATTTGCACATGTTCTTTGAAGAAAAATCTATTCATATACTTTGTCTGCATTTTAATTATTTTTATTATTAAACTACAAGAAGGATAACCATTTTTAAAACAGACATCTCTATTTCTTTGTTGAGTTGTGAATACTTTTTCCAATTTGTTATTTCCTTATTTTTTCTTAACCAGATATTTTATTATGTTTCATGTAAGATGGTGTTTGTCTGTTTGTTTAGAGGTGTGAGTTGTCTTGTTTGTTTGTTTGTTTGTTTATTGGGGGTGGTAGAGTTACAGGTTCCCAGCAAGGCTGAGACAGGTACAAAGATTTCCCAACATCCCTGCCCTCACAGGTACACAGCCTCTTCTAGTACCAGTATACTCCACCATAGTGGTACATGTGTTACCATTGATGAGTTTATTTTGGCACATATCATCACCTGAAGTCCACAGTTGCCTGTAGAGTTTGCTCTTATACCTTTGCTGAGCTTGTATCCATGGGCTGTGGCACACCTAAGTGGAACAGGACAGGTAGAGTAGTCTGGGGTTAAGCATTTAACTATTTCCTAAGCAGCTATGCTCTAAATAAACCTAGCAGGTCAGGATCTGTTACAGGTTTCCTCTGAAAACAGTTTTCTAAGTCAAAAGTGCGTGAGTGTATTTCAAAGTGACCCCTTTTCCTCTCCCTGGAAGTACCAGCCAGTTCCACTCTGAAACTTGTGATGAGAACTCGACTAGGTCCCTAGAAGTAAAATTGATCGCAACAACAAAAAAAGATGTGCTCCCCTCCTCCATGCCTGAGTCCCTAGAGATTTCACTCTCAAATATCGCCATAGAGATCTTCCATCAATTTGATCAATTGCAGGTCAGATTTTTTTAAACTTTTTTTTTTTAAGTTTTATGTGTATGAGTATATTGCGTGCGTGTGCTTAAGTCCACCCATGTCATACAATGCCTGTGGAGGTCAGAAAAGGGTGTTGTCTCCTGGAACTGAAGTTATGGACAGCTGTTAGTCACCATGTGAGTCCTGGCAATAGAACCCGGGTCCTCTGCAAAGCAGCAGATGCTCTTAATCACTGAGCGATCTCTCCAGCCTCTGTAGGTCAGATTTTTCTCCCCCAAGCCCTGGTTCCTGGAGGTCTCTGTGAGTTTCTGTTGTGCCTAGCTATGATTCTCTGGACTCGCTTTTTCTCCGCATTGGAAATAATGAAACGTTCCGTGATCTTATTTCTCTTAGGATCTATGGAAAGTTGTTGATTCTTTTACTTGTTCAGCTTTTCACTTGTCAGGATGGAGTGGCAACGTCGGGCTCCTGTGGCAGGAAAGTAAGGGTGTGGAGAAAAAGCGCTCAAGATTCACGTAGGAAAGAAGCCAGTCGACAAAAGAGACTGAAAACCCTTCCTCGCTGTGGCTCCATGTAACAAACAGAACATGCTTAGGGAAAAAGTCCTCCACACACATCTGTGAGAGAAGGGGGCCATACGTAAATGACACGTAAGGGTCATCAGACACACAGTCCAGCACTTGTGAGGATGTCCCTTTTTCCATTTCCCTCCCCACTCTCATTCTTGGGCATGGCCTTCCTTTTCTTAATGAACTGTCTCTTTCTACTGCTAACTACCTGTCTCTGGTGAATTCTTTGTCCCGGGACCTTCAACTCAGATCCGTGCACATACTTCTTTGTAGAGTCTGTGTTGTCAACCTTTTCTTGAATAGCTTTTAAAATCTGACAGAACTAGGAATTTTTCTTCCTTCCTAATGTTATAAAGAAATCCTCTCATGTTTTCTTTATATACTTTAATATTTATATTTAGCATTCAAATCTTTGATAGCTTTGAAATATTTCCAAGTGGCTACCCAAGTGTTCTAGTTTCACTTACTGAGCTATCCTGCAGTTTTGGATATTATCTTTATAATACTTTGACTCACCATAGTATTCACATCTACTATCTATTTTGTTTCCAGAGGATGTCTATTTATTCAATAAAACTATCTTATTTATCAAGTTTGTATATGCTTTTATAATTGATAAGACTAATCGTTACTTATTTTGCATCTTCTTACTATTGAAATTTATTTACCTTTTCAAGTGAGCTTTATAATAATCTCTTCTGATGTACACTCACATCATCTACCAACAGTGATAGTTTTACTCTGTGATTGAAACTGCTTCGATGTCAATTTCTTTCTTTTGTCTCTTTGAGCTGGCGTTCACCTAGTATAATTTGCAATAATGGTTGACAATAATGGACACTGTTGACTTGCGCTTAACTGTAATTAGAATGTCATGGTTTCCCCAGTAACGATGCCCTTGGCTTTTAGGATGAGAGAGATATGCTTTTTCACATTACGAAAACGGCCGCCTATTTCCACCTTATTAAGATTTTTAATCAAAGCTGGAACTGTCTGCTCTTTAAAAGCTGTGGTAAGTTTTTCCTTGGTACCACCCTTGCTTATGTGATTTTTTTTTTAAGGCACTGTTTTTATTCACTTTCCTCAATTCTTAAACGGAAATGAGTTTATTTGGATAATTCACCTTTTCTCAAATTATTATTGATAATTTTATAGTTTTTTCCTAGAAAAATCTATGTCATCTAGATTTTTACATCTGCTTAAAACAGAACCAAATGATTTCGGACTTTCATTTGTGCGCATGCATTTCCATCCTTCATGTTATCTAATGAGAGACTGTGACGTACTTATTGGTACTGTCAATCTGTTTTCTAGTTAGTTTTCCACTTTTGGCATCACTAATGATTTCCTTCTGGTATCTTTTGATTTATTTTGGCATACTTTTTCTAAATTTTTAACACAGTGCTTAATTTGTTTTTCCAACTCTTTCTTTTGTTTTTGGTTTTTGGTTTTTTGGGGTTTTTTTGGTCTTTTTGAGACAGGGTCTCCGTGTGGCCCCAGCTGTCCTGGAACTCACTATGTAGACCAGGCTGGCCTTGAACTCACAGAGATCCGCCTGCCTCTGCCTCCCAAGTGCTGAGATTAAAGGCGTGCGCCACCACGCCCGGCTCTTATTTTGTAAGGCAACAGTTTCAATGAGACAGAAATCTGCTGGACAGTTTAGGGAAAAGGGACCCCAAAAGGGAACAGTTCTAATTCTTTTTCTTGGCCAGAAGCAGGAAATGTTCTTTGTTCTGTTCTGGCCAGAGGCTAGGGATACTAGAAGGGGGCCTGGTTTCTTATCTCTCTTCTAACGTGGAGGCTGTTCATAAGGGTAGAGCTGAAGCTCCAGTCTGGACATTAATCCCTTTTGGTGAACGGTTCTGGACTTGGATCTCTAGATTTTCATGGTGGAAATGGGTTCTACCTAGTCCCTAGTTTCAGCCCATCTTATAAATGGTTTTAGGGCCTCATCTCTTGATGGGGGAAGGCCATTGAGGATGGATATCAGCCCTCTGTTGAGGCCCATAGAGGGAAAGCTGTTTCTTCCTGATCAAAAGAATAAAATCTACCTCTGGCCTTGGGTGGAGTTGAGACATTCTGATCTGCTTCAAGGATTAGAACATTATATTCTGTCGCCTCCTCCTTTAATCCACCTTGTCAATCACGTGACCAAGAGTCCACCCCTCCAGGAAAGCTGAGTCACCTAAAGTCATGCTAAGGAGATGGAAGAAATAATTATCCCCTTAATGAGATATTATACTTTTTCTTTCGAGAAACCCTTCTGTGAGTACAGTCACTTGCAGAGCCGCCATCATGGAACACGGTGGACTGCCTGCTTTTCTGAGCTACTCAAAGAAGTATAAATTTACTTTCTCTTCTTTCTGTCTCTTTTTCCAAGGCCTGGACATCTCCTGATGGCTCTGGGCCTTCACACTCTTTCTCTGAAGCTACCCCATCTCCCACTTCTGCCATGTGTCTACATACAAATGCATGGAGCTCTCTCCTCTTCTCTGTCTTCCTCCTCTGAGCAGCTGCCAAGATTTACAGCTTGCCCTTCCTGTTATTTTTTTCTCTCAAACCATAATAAAATTGTCCTTGAGTTTCTTTTCAAGTCCATTTTAAAATTCTTTTATTAACCAGATTTAACTCCCACAAAAGGGAGCCCCAGTTTCCCCAGGAACAGGGTTTTTTCTTCTTCTGTATACCTTAAACTGTATTTTTAAGGCTATTACGATGAAATACTGCAGGTTGAGTGGCTTAAACAACAGAAATGTATTGCCTCACATTTCTGGAAGCTACATATCCAAGATCGAGCTGTCTGCAGAGTTGATACCTTCTGACCACTATGAGGAAGAGTCTATAACACACCTCTGACAATTCCTTAGCTTGTAGAAGCAATCCCTGCTGCATTGTCTCATGGTTATTGTAAAGCTATTTCCTCTGAATTGAAACAGAGAAAAAGGGAAGCTCATGATGACTCAGGAAGCTCAGGAAAGTTAGAAGGCTCGTGAGCTCTTCAAGGTTATAAAAGAATAAACAACTTTTAGGAAAAGTCATACAATGGTTCTCTCTCTCTCTCTCTCTCTCTCTCTCTCTCTGTATGTTAAATTTTCCTTTTTTATAAGAACACCAATCTAGTCAGACTGGATTACATCCCTCCATACCTCATTTTAACTTAATCACCCTTTATCCAAATAAGGCCATTCTGAGGTACAGGGGATCTTGCACACATGAATTTAGAGATGGAAACAGACAACAGGCTGTACGCTATAAATTCTGATAAAGAATGCTTTTGAATTCTTATTTCCTAAAACAGTCTTCCCTCTCCATTTTTATTTCTTCTCTGAGAGTTATTTAAGAGAGAGCGAGCCTTTACGTTTCCATACGGATAAAGATTTGCTTTCTTTTGTAATCAGTATTTTATTTTAGTAAATTACAGACATGTAATAAAATATCCGTACTATATCTACTTTTTAGAATCTATTGAAGATTTATTTATGTGTGATGGTGTGTGTGTGTGCACACACATGCACAGATATGTACATCAGAGGCTAGATGCTGATGTCAGGCATCTTCCTTTATCACTCTCTACCTTATTTTTTGAAGCAGGCTCTCTCACTGAACCTGGACCTCACCAAGTAGTTAGACTGGCTGTTCAGCAAGTCCCTGGGATCCCCCTGTCTCCACCTTACGACACTGAGATCATAGACTCGTGCCACTATGCTTGGCTTTTATGTGGGCTCTGGAGATCCAGTCAGAGCCTTGGGCTTGCACAACAAGCAGTTTACCCACTGAGCCATCTCCCCAGTCCCTCAAGATTTCTTTATGAATTAATATAATCAGTGTGTATGAATGTTCTCATGGCTTTTGAAAAAAATCATAGCATTTATTTACATGATTTAATTAGTTATATTCCATTAATTTGGTTATTCTATAACCTTATTTTGTCCTCTGGGTCAATTACAGACAGAAGAAGTAAACTAAATTCCAATTTGCTGGTCTGTATCTACCTATTTGTTAGGCCTTTTATAACCTGTGTGTTAGAAACGTGGATGTACTACTGTTCACCACACAGATACAGGTTAATGCTGTTTTCACTGAATCATACTCATTACATATAACGTGATTTAATGATCTTTGTCCTAAGGTCCATATTATATATTAATATTCCACCCTGCTTTCTTAGCATATTTTCCTTGTGTGGATTTAATTCTCATTCCTTCTGAATCTCTTTGAATATATTCTTATATGTAACACACAGTTGGAGTTGTTTTGCAACCCATTTCAAAATTCGTTTTATCTCAACCAAGATAATGTGTATTAACAGGTAAAGTATGTCTGGCCTTTGCTCTTTCGTGGGATCTGTGATATGTACCTGGTCTTTTAATTTTTCACCGTATGTTTCTCATTGAGTAAATACCTGTGTCCCACCTTCCCAATTCATATACCGAAATACATACACACTGCACAACACACAACACACACATACACATACACACAACACACATGTACACAGTATACAACATGCATGCACACAGCACACAGACACAACATACACAACACACATGCACACACAACACAGTGGTAGCACTGGGAAGAAGAACCTTTGAGAGATAACCAGCTCACCGGGGATGAGCCCTTACGAATGGGATTAGTGCCCTTATCCAAGAGAGCTCCCTTGCACCTTCCACCATGTGAGGCTACAATGTTAGTGGTCTGCAACCTAGAAAAGAGCACTCACCAACCTAACCATCCTGACATTCTGACTTCACATTACACCTTTCAGAACTCTGAAACATAAATTTCTCTTGTTTATAAACTTCCCAGTCTACAGTACTTTGTTATAGCAGCCTGAAGTAAGCCGCAGCCTATAGTTTCATGTGTGTGGTTATTCTGATACTCAGGTACATTTGTAATTTTGTTCTAATAGTTGTCTTTATGAGTGTAGTATTATTTTAGTATTTTTGGCTCTTTATTTCCATAGGGCCTTACGAGAAGTAGTGAATAATCATATTTTTGTTCCTTTCCCTGTAACTCTCCTTAGATTCTCCACATAGTTGAGAGATGAGGCCACCATTGATAATCAATAAGCATTGATTAGCTGTTATGCTTTTCTATAAACAAAACAAAACAGACACATGATGTTAAGACAAATGTCTCTTCCCTCATCTTTCTGGATATCCCAAGCTGTTTAGGCTCTGCGATCAAGAGCACTGGCTGCTCTTGCAGAGGACCTGAGTTCGAGTCCCAGTGCCCACATGGTGGCTAACAACCATCCTTAACTCCAGTTCCAGGGGATCTGACACCCTCTTCTGACTTCCACAGGCTCTGCACAACCCAGTGCACTTATGTACATGCAGGCAAAACACTCGTACACATTTTATATATATATGGGAAAAAATTTAAAGCTTTTGGAAGCCCTTGTCAAGAATCATCCATCACTTCTTTAAAATATTCTCTTGGCCTAAAGACAGGATCCTAAAACCAGCAGTTTCCCACCATCCTAGATATGAGTACAAGACACAAGGGTCCATAAGGACAGCAGGACATGCTTAATGAAACCAGGATCTGAGGGGGGGAGTATCATTTGCACCCAAAATTCTACAAGCACATGACAGTTTCAGGCAACAATCAGCATGTGTGAGGCCCTGAGGGGTTTAATTAATACATTAAGGTCAATCCATTTTTTCTAAGGAAAAATTATTCAACTCAGAATTTTATACTGTACATCAGAAGAATTCAGTGTGGGCTGGGAGTGTAGCTCAGTGGTAGAGAACATGCTTCTCACGCACCAGGACGAGAAATTAAAAAGAATTCATGATCTGTTCCTGCCGTTTGGGTGGAATCCAAATGTGCTGAAGCACACAGTTCTATGTCCCAAGCCCATTCACCAGGTAAAGTTCACAAAACTTAATAGTTGAAACTGCCACCAATCATCTGGCTGGGGGTCCTTTTTCTCTACCTGGTGTAAATCATATCACATCACAGGTAGGCAGGAAGCTTCTCAAATGCCACTCTCTAGCAGTTTGCATTTCCCTTAGTGTTTGTCAGCTGTGAGCAGCAGCAGCAGGAAGGCAAAAACAGCAGCAAGCCGCGCCCTCTAATGCTAGCCCCTAGTCAGGCCTAGGAGCCCTTTGCCCTTGGCAGCCGCCAGCATTACCGCTCAGCTCAGGTCAGAGAGCTTCCTCTCATTCCAAAATACCTCACTTCACATACAATTCAGGTAAATGTAGCTGGGAGTTGGAAGTGGTGTTTGAATGGAGGTGGTGTGGTACCTGCCTGCCTGCCTGCGTGCGTTCGTGCGTGTCTGTCTGTGTCTATATGCGTGTGTATGCGTGACATTAGGTTACTGATCTGTTGTATGCTATTCCATACGTACACAGAGCTACAGATACACACATATATGCTCTTGGTAGTGACAGATATGTTTTGTGCCCTGCGTGCTAAATCAAATAACTCAGACACTGCTGTTTTCCCCAGGCTGAACACTTGAGTCATCCTTTCATGCTCCCTGCCCCTTCTAGCCAGTCAAAACGTTCTGTAGACGGCGCGCTGCACTAGGCTGCGCACTGCGTGTCTCCCATTTGTTCTTTCCAGTGCCCAAGCACCACCTTCCTCACCTCTTGTCCAGGTGTCCCTAAGTACTCTCTTGCTCCATTTGTTTTTCCCCATACCAAAGCCATCCCGTCTCAGCTTCATGCCAGCGTTATTTTCCCGAAGCAAAACTCTGAATTTTCTTGCTCAAAAACTTCTAATGGCTTCTTATTACCTTCAAGGTCTACACTCAAATGTTATTTAAAGGTTTCCTTACCTGACCCAAGTGCGCTCTCTCTCTCTCTCTCTCTCTCTCGCTCTCGCTCTCTCACTCTCTCTCGTTCTCTCACTCTCTCTTGCTCACTCTCGCTCTCTCGCTTTCTTTTCCTAACACAGTCAGGTTCACTTAGAAATTGTTTTCTAGGAGCTGGGAGCATAGCCCGATGGTAGAGGGCCTTCTAGGCACCATATCTAGCATAAAAAAAAAAGAAAGAAAGAAAGAAAGAAAGAAAGAAAGAAAGAAAGAAAGAAAGAAAGAAAGAAAGAAAAAGTTCTCTGAACAAATTCCTCCCTCTGCTTTTCCTGTATTTATCTGTATTTCCTACTTTATCCTGTATTTTAGTTCACACTGACCCATCTCTGCTCCTCTGGATCTTACCCATAGAGATGATGGCAATTTCCACTGTAAGCTACACTGAAACTCTGTCTTATGCAAGACTACAGGGAGCCCAGAATTTTATGGACCATCATTTGTGTAAAAGTATCTGATTAAATCAATAAAACAGTCAATAATTCCCTCTGATGTTTTCCTAGTCCCAGGACACTTAAATGTGCTGACAACTGACAATGTAAAATTGAAATGCTCCATCAAATGAGCTAGGAAGGGGGTAGTTTCTTCAGGCCAGCAGGCTCAGCCTCTGGACTGGACATGGAAGGGGCCCAGTTGGAGCTCAGCTTGGTTTGCCTCCTCCATCCCTTTGTGGAGCTGTCAGACAAGTTTGTGTACAGCAGAGGGGAAATGTGCTTTGTGCTGTGCCAAAGGAAAGGGACCCATTATAGTTGGCACCAGGCACCGTACTGGATATGTGCCATTCAGTTGTCCAGTTAACGCTGCTAGTAGTTCTGCGAGGTAGGCCTGCTAATTATTTTAGCAGAGATGATCCAGAGATGAATGAATACTGAAGGTCACAGTGCCGGGATTCCAAAGCAAATCTGATTCTAAAACATGTCATAGCACTTACTGAGATCACATGATACACCAAGTAACTAAATTTGGACTAGCTCCCAAGAAGATACTACAGTATACCTCTGTAGAGGGGCTACATGACCTGTGGAAACCCCCTCCACCTAATGGCATGATTGCAAGAGTTTAACAAGGGCACTCACAAAAGACTGTCCCCATCCTCACTGACAGAGTGCTTCTCTCCATTCAAATCTGGAAACAAGACTCAGAAAGGGACCCTCAGCCATTATCAGCCATGACTCCAGATTTTCCTTTTTAGCATCAACACCACTCTCATCTCTCAGCAATGCCACCCTTTACAATTTTTCTGTTACAGGGTTTGCAGTGTCTCATGTTTCTATGCCTAGTCCTTAAAGCTAGACTACAGAAGCTAGGTGATGCTAATCTGTTCTTTTCAAGGAATGGGATCATCATAAGACTATGACAGAGATATAGGTGTATACTACAAAGAATGAACTCTCAAGGCCAAAGATTCAACACATCATACCATTCAACCAACAGGTACTTACTTCCCTTTGGGCTGTGTGTTCATCAGTAAGAGCATAAAACCAGAGCTAATCATGTGCTAGGCAGAGCGTCTGGGTTGCCATATTTCAGTCACATTCTAGACTGGACAAGCTCAAGTGGAGGAGAAAAGGAAGTTTTAATTTATTGAATACTTACCACATTCTAAGCCCATGCCAAGTAAGCCCACTGGCAAACACACAACTGCACTGAGATCCCCAAAACCCTATGATTCTCAGTGCTCTCATTTTTCATATCTAAAGACTAGGGTCTAAAAGAATTAAAAGATCTTGTTGAAAGCCATATAGTTAAGAAACGGAAGAGCTAAGATTCAAGCCAGATGAAACCCCCAAACTCATGTCCAGACAATTAGAAATAAGTGCCATAAATGCCAACATATCAAGTCATGAAGAAGCCTCTCATGCAGAAGCGGAGGAGGGAGTAGAGACCGGCCATGCTTCACACAGAAGGGGGTGAATGAACTGGGTCTTGATGCTTGGGTAGACATCACCAGGTATTTAAGCTGGTGGAAAACTTAGGTGTAATGGCCAGATGAAAGAAAAGGGTAGGGTGCATTGCTAAATGAAAGAGAGGGAAGGGGTCATGTGGCAGAGGTGATGGAAAGTCCTGTTACCAGACAAGGGAACTTCAGCCTTTTCTTTAGGGACTGAGGAGTCCTAAGCAAAGTGTAGTCTGAACTTGAGTTCTAGAAAGAGTCATTTGGTGGGAGAGTGGAGAAGATTGGTTTGAGTGTGGCAGGCAAGGGTCTAAGCTCAAATATTTTGGGGACCAGCAGAGCTGCTGCGCTGTGAATGGAGCCCAGTGACCTGCACAAACTCAGTGTGCATGCAAAGCAGTGTCAACTACTCCAGCTGAAGACGGACACTGCCAGAAAACACAATCAAGAACACAGATTTTTTTAAATCTTTATTTTTGAAATCTTGGCTTTTAACATCTTGCATTCCTTTGATCTTTGCTATTCCCAATACTGTCTGCTCTAGAACTAAATCCTAAGTTTTCCTCATGCTGTATATGAACTCTTACTGACCTACATGAGAGATGGTGCAGGATCTGCTTGAGTGTTTAAAAACTGCTTGTCAATCTACGACACAGCTATAGGCACATTTGTGTACCATACAAGCACATGTGTGTATATTTATATGTACATATTTGTGTGTAGATGTGTGCACGCACACACATGCACACAGAAGCAGTTGCTGCCATCACTGCTCCACAGACATGCCATGTCTCAGAGTTACCAGATCCCCCAGGAGCCTTGGGCTTCTGCACATCTTACACAATGTATTTGGAAACAGAGAAGCCGTTTGCAACCTGTGGTCAAATGTAAGCCTCCTGTCTAAGGCATCTTTCCATGGCCAAAGAATTGAACTGTGCTGGTTTCGATCCAAAAACAAGAGGCCAATTTTTAGTGGGTGGTTTGATCCTCCAAAAGCATATGACAAACAGGAAAGGGAAACATTCCCAAGAGTAGCTCTACAACAGTTCAGTATCAGCTCTCTGATCTTGTGTTGACTATTGTAGTTCTTACAATCTGCCCTCCCTTGACACTGCTCCAATTCCTCATTCACTGTTCAATTTTCTCCTGCCGGAAATGTTCCGTTTCCTCTCACTGGCCAGTTCTTCTCAAGAAAAGCTACAAATTCTCACATCCAGTGTTTTAATTATTTAACACATTTGCAGTCAATTTCCTGGACCTGAAGAGAGAGTGATCCAGGGTCCCTGACCTCCCAAGAGTGCTCTCCTGGAAGCCAGTACCTCTCACCTTACCCACCAGCCTGACCCTCAGGGGGTGAAAAATCTAATGACTCTCATCACCTGGCCCTACAATTCACCATTCTGATTTATTGAACTTGGCTGAGGGCCTAGCGCTCAAGTCAAACAAAGCTTCTAGCTAGATACAATTCTAGATAATAACTAATTCGTGGAGGCCTGTTTTATACTACGGCAACCAGTAAGCCTCCAAAGATCCTTTCTCTGATCTGCCTTTGTATCTTCTATTTTAAAAATTTTGTGCTTCATATAATTTAATAAAATTGTTCTAAAAACTTGCTTACCTAGCATACGCAAGACCCTGGGTTCAGTTCCCAAAAGCAAACACAGACACACAGACACACACACAGACACACACACAGACACACACACACAAACACACACACATTTACGTTCTTGGAACTCGTAGATTACTCCAACAGAATATTATTCATATACCTACTCTGTCAAGACACTGGTTTGGAGCAAGGATAAGCAACTCATCTATTTTGTAAATAAAGTTTTATTGAAACAACGTTATCATTCATCTACCCATGGTCTATAGTTGTTTTAAAACTAAAACCACAGCTAGTTACTCTTGACAAAGAACTCATAGACCCAAACCAAAAAAGTCTTTACTTCTGGACCTGGGCTAGACACCAGGCACTTTACAGGAAGCTTTCTGGCTACTGGTTCTCCTAGTGTTTAGTGCAAATGCTGATGAACCCTAAAATCTATAGCTCTGTTTAGATTTCTCACCAAAGCTCCAAAATCAGTTCCAATGCATTTTGGACATCTCTGCATGCTATCCCAATATTCTCATATGAACCTCTTTTCCTACAGTGTCCCTTGTTCTTTTAAGCTATCATTGTGACTAAATCCTGGATCTTGGTCACATGGGAGCCTCCACAGACCTTTCCTTCATGCACATCAAAGAGTCATGAACTCCTCTGTGTCCTCTAAAGCCTTTGCTTCTCCTCAGTCCTGCTGTCACACTGACCTTCATCACCTGCGTGGGCCACTGCAGAAGTTCCCCTTTTCCACCTGCGGAGTCCTTTCACTGTGAAGAGATAAAGAAAGAGCCAAGCTGAGACACAAAGAAAGCACAGTCTTCACAAGAGGCCTTACAGCCCCAACAAGGCCAAAGTGATCATCTGTATAGCTCTTACCACGCCCCAGGCAGAGCTCTGGTGACTGACTTTTGTTAGTCCATTGATCTTCATAATAAACCTCGAAGGTGGGCACTCTTCCATACCCAAGTTATTGACTGAGAAAGTGGGGCTTGATGAAACAGGAATATGTCCAAGGTCACAGTGAGCCAAGCCGGGAGAGGAGCTGAGAAGCAAATCCAGGCAGCTGGCGGGAGCCAATGCTGAGCCAAAGCCAGCTCAGATGACAATGTCTTCATGGGCGGTGCCACTTGTCAACAGAGTGTAGAGAATTCTCAGCGGAACTCACCCTGGCATGCCAGGCCACTCCCTCCGCTGTCAGGAGTGAGAGCCAAGGCTCCTCACAGCAAGCAAGCCCACACTTCAGAGCTGCACTGTCTGTAGAGAACAGGGTTTGAGGATCCCAGCTGGGGCAATGTCAACCCTTCAGCAAGCTTCCTCCTGCAGTTGTCTAAGATGAAATCCATTACTGAGCCCCCTCTCTACTCCCAGGTCTGTCACTCTACAAGCTTTTATCATGAATAGCAACACACTTAAATATTCAGCAAACACCCTGTAGAGTGCAGATACTGAAAGCACATACAAAAGGTCACTCTTTCAAGCCCCTCCCACCCCCACCCCCCTAGAACTTATAAGAAGACCCCAAAGCCCTACTCTTGATAAAATAGTGCTTTAAAATGTAGGCCTGTCTTGCCCTGATTTTTGCAGCACTGTCTTTCTCTTGTCTCTGTTGGGTAAAATTGGGAGGAAAGGGTGAGTAAAACGACAGTCAATTCAGTTCATCTGAGCCAAATATACTGAGTTTGCTCCACGTCATTTCTGGCCTTGACATTGAAAGGGACAAACAGGAGTGCCAAATAACTCCTGCCTTGAAGAAGTTTTCAAGTGAGCAGTGGGATCAATTATGTTTACATAAACATGGCACTATTATATTATTCTGTTTGTTACTATAACAAAATACCCAAGGCTGGGAACTTCATAAAGAAAATAAATTTGTTTAGCTCATGGTTTGGGAGGCTTACAGTCCAAGATAGTGTGGTTCCCATCAGTTTTGCCTCTGGAGGGTCCCTGTGACTCATCATAATATAGCAGATGTCTTCATGGAGGAGTGTTGGGGACCCCTGCTGTGTGAAGTAGCAGTCTCTCCATGTCCGGAAAGCTCATGAGCTCGGTTTCATATGCAGAAGACTCTTTTTAACAGCAGTTTGTCTTTCCTAGCATTTTCCTGACTCACCTTTTTGAAGTGCCCGCCACAAATGCCCTAACATAAACATGGCCTCTGGCTCTGGAAATACCATGCTTTCCTGTGTGATTTTTCAGGTAGTCTGGCAGCATGGCAGGAGCCCACTTCCATATGTAAAGAGGGTATCTCGCAAAGTGCCTATCAGCTAAAGCTTTTACCACTGCCCCCACGTATAAAATATTCCAGACTTCTCTCAATAATTTGGAGCTGGAAGCGGAGCTGGAGCTAGAGCAAGAACTAGAGCTGGGACACTGAATAAAGAGCTGTACCACTGAATCTGACTGAGCTGAGTCTGTGTCTCCTGCCTGCAATCTAGTCTCCCCGGGGGGCAGCATTCCTCCGTCACCGACTCACGGATCCCAGCTTCAGCCACCCCGTACTTTCCCGTGTGGTCCAGCGGCTGGTGGAACTCGCATATTGAGGAAAGTACACGGGTGAAATAAGGGTGGGACCCGGCTGGACAACGCTCCAGCAGCAGAGAGCCACGGAAGATGCAGGGGAAAACCCCCCCCCCCCCCCCCGGAACTCGCTGCCTTCCAGACCATGTGCAGGGGACCGATCCCCGCGGGACCCCGCGCACCATAGAGGAGCATGTGAAAGAGAAGGAGAGCAGTCACGTGCTGAGGCACCAGCCTTGCTCTTTTATAACAACTTACTCTCAGAGGAATTCACACACTACAAGACCAACATGAATCCCCTTTGAGGACCGTTCCTCCCAGTGACCTCTTAAAGAGTCCATCGCTCCTAACCTCTCCATCCTAGGGACCAAGCTTCTAAGACATTAGCCTTCAAGTCACCAAAGCAGCTCTATCATTTCCCACGAAAGAGAAACATGAGGGGAGCTACAGTGGATGCCACTCACTGGGGCCCTCTGGGTGCTGGTACTGTGTTAAGTGCTACAAGCCTTCCAACACCTTGTTTATTTCTCACTAGAACCCTGTAAGGCACATATTGGTTTCACATAACAAATGAGAAAACAAAGGCCACTCCAGGAGATTAAATAATCTTCCTTACAAATAGAAAGCTGGGATTTAATCCTAAATTATTCAGACCTCAAAGCCCATTATTTTCCCCAAAGAGTAAGTAAAATGTTTATGAGGATAATTTGGGCCAGTGCATGCCCAGCATAGGGAAGAGAATGACTGGATGCCCAGAGACAGGAAAGAGTCGGGTGGGTGTTGATGACAGAAGGAAGAGGGACTGAGTGGCACTTAGTCTTGGAAGTTGGGGGCTTTAACTGGGGGGTTGTGGAGGCTCATTTAATGACCAGGGGCAAACCAAATACGTGACATTTTAGCACCTGAAGGCAGCCTTGGAAATTTCTACCTTTGGGGGCTGGAGAGATGGCTCAGCATTTAAGAGCACTGACTGCTCTTGTAAGGACCTGGGTTCCATTCCCAGCACCCACATGGCGACTCAAAATCATCCTCAACTCTAATTCCAGGGGGTCTGATGCCATCTTCTGGCCTCTTCAGGCACTGCATGCACATAGTGCACTTACATACTTATAGGCAAAACTCAGACACATACAATTTTAAAAATTAAAATTTTCAAAAAAAGAAAGAAATCTCTCTTTTCTGATATTTTAATGCAAATCATGCCCTTAAAAATGCTTCTATGATCTTTCAGCGCAACAGAACTTTGAGCAATGTTGGACTATGTAAACATCAACTTCCAGGGTAGCGCACTTGTCCTTCGATTCATTCTTCATGCTCTGGTGAGAGAGATAACAGGGACTCCACAGCCCTAGCTAATCACTCCTTCTCTATTGCTTTGCATCTCTGCTTCATAAGAGGGGAACTAAATCAGTTTGTGGGCCCTCTACTGGGATTGGTATGTGGCAGTAATAGAGAGTTTGAAGTTTAGCCTTCAGAAAGTTGCTTCCATTTGCTGCTCTTTATCACAGTCAGTGATTCAAAACGTCAACCACAAGAAAGGACAGAGTCTGAAGCATACTTACTGGATGAAAAGAGAGAGATAAGGAGTAGGCAGGAGAAAGGTTGTAAAAGAAAGCCAACCCATGTTTTCAGTAATAATAACACACATTTCCACATTGTCTAAAGATGGGATCTTATGAACAAGAAGGCTCACGGTTACTAGGAAGAAATGAGCATAGACAAACCAGGCAAATTTCCAGAAGTTTGCAGGATGATGTGCAAGAGTGACCTCAAAGGCCAAAGGACTCAGATCATGAACTCACAGCAAGAACAAGAGAGATCAGCCTCTCATGCTAAAGCTGGAGAAGCTGAAGGCCAGGGATGGCAAGAACTTAACCAAAGTCACACAGATGGAGAGATGGAACAAGCTCCAAAGCACCCTGCTTTCCAGCCCAGTATCGGTATGAGGCACCTGCTGTCTTCTAGGAGAATGTGCTAGTAAGCATTTAGAGGTCAGAAAGTGACTGTGAGAAGGCCACAAGGAGCATAAAGAATAATGTGAAGTGAGCTTTGAGGAACAGATAGGATGTAATGAGCAGACAGCAGAGGACACTGCAGGAAGTAGGGGATGCCCTCTACCTAACCAGAGTATGCCAAGCTTGGCATCTCAGTATCTAAAAAAGAAGCAGATTGCCACAACAGTAAAATTAAGTTCCCCTTCCCAGAAGAAGTGTAAGCCATTACAGAGACAAGAAATCTAAATCCTTGTGTCCCGGTTAACAGTCTTAAGAAACCAACAAGCTCCTTGAAAGGTTGAAATGCAGAAGAGGGGGGAATCCCTCCTCCTGCCTCCCACCTCAAGGGAAGAATGTTTCCTGCTGGCAGCTATAAACATTCATGAAGCACCCTAAGGGCTTCATCTTGGCAGGGCAGCCAGGCCAAGGGACAGAATGGGAGGACAGAATCCAGCTCCCCTAGAGTCTTATCCATCCACCAGTGAGGCAGCACCACAGGCAGCCTGAGTCACCTCCCAAATCATGCCCAGTTCACTGGCCCATTGCCAAGCTCCCTCAGCCAGAATGGAATTACGACTCTAAAACAATGAGGGCAAAGGTGGGAGCTAACACTGGAGAAGCATTTTCAAGATGAGACCAGATGAAAAGCCTAGAACCCATGCCAACACAGGAGAATGACATACATGTAAAGTACGCATAGGAAGAATTAAGATTGAAAAGAAAAATGAACACGGCTATGTTCAGTTAGTGGGATGCTGGGTGGTTTTCTCTTCTTTTTAACAATCTTCATTAGTATTATATGTGACTTAAATAATAAATAAAGATATGCACAATAATTTTGTCAGCTATGCTTACATTTCTGTCCAATCAACACCCAAATATACTGAACCAGTAAAAGAAGCAGGTAAGATTTTTCTACATTTACCCTAATCCTCATCTCCTCATCTCACTTTATATCTTGCATTATCTTGCTCAAACTTAGTTTCTTAACCATTATCTCAACCTACTGATTCTCTCCCTCCTCCCTACAACGTAGATGGTGTTAGAGATGTTTCCAGTGCCCAGCAGTGCATCAGATTACCTGATGAAGGAAGGTACCTGCAGATAGGTTGTCCTCCAGGGCGATGTATTTGTAATCCTTTTTTTCAGTGCTAGAGCTCTGTGCATGCTAGGCAAGCACCCTACCAAGTCCCCAAGATAATATATTTGCTTGTAGCTATACTGTCTCCAAAAACTGCCACTGTCAACATTTTAGAAGCCTCCCTGCATCTAGGCTGTCCTTTGTGACCTATTTGACCAACAATATGCAGTGGTATTCGAAGACTTCCAAGGCTAGGTCATGAGAAGCCTGCAGCTCAGTCTTGGCCCTCCTGGAATGCTCACTGATAGATGTTTCCTTTGGGAATTCAGCTGCCCTTCCTCAAAATCCAAGCCACATGGAGAGGGCAGATGTAGTCACAGGTCTAGTCCAGTTGACATGTGTAAGTAATCCAACAGCTGATATCAACTACCAGTGACATGAGCACACCCTGGATATCTTCCCAGCCACACCTCAGATGACTCCATCCTTGGCTTCCAAATGACTAAAAGTGCAGGAGAGATCCTCAAGCAAAAACACTCAGCTGAGCTTGGTCTGTCTACAGAACCAACAGAGGCAATGACTTGGTGTTTTAAGACATTACATTTGGGAGTTGTTTCTGATGTAGATTGATTAGGAGAATGTTCTAAAAGACATTTTAAAAAAGCAAAATGAGAAAAGAATTTCCATTCCTGTGGTACTGGGTGCCCTTTTGCAGCTCACATTAAGTGACAGCCTTCTAGGATGCTCTAGGACTATGTTCCCAAAGGCCAGGTTCACAATGATCTACATACTTCACTACAGACTAGTCATCAGTTGTTCCAAACTGCAAACACATTGCAGACACCAGAAACTAGAGAAGGCAGAGACCTTGCCTAAGTAGATCTCTAAAGAGTTCAAGGTGCACATTTTCTGTGCACAAAGTACAGTCCCCACGCATTTAGGAACTGTGTGTAGTCCACACATTCACCACCCATTAACTCTGATGGACCCATGAAGGCATTAGGTGGGAGAGCTTATGCATAGCTCAAAGCTAATGGGTGAAAAAAAAAATCAATCCCTTTTCAACCTCTAGGGAGAGGCTTAAGTTAGCTGGACAGTGGTCACAGGTATTGCTCCCAAAGCACTACCTGACCTGAGTGTCTAGCTTTGCTGGTAACTTGTAGTATCAACTTCATCAGCAAGCCCCGATTTCTCCACCTTTACTCCATCACGGGTGCTTTAAATGCTAAGGCTTCATGATTCTGAGACATGAATAAAAGAGGTGAAACTCGAACTGAATCTCATCTATATTCCACTGATTTCAAACTTAGCCATGAATTTCAGATGGAGTTCTAATGGTCTTAATGCTTTTTTTTTTTTTTTCTGGTGCTGAGCATAGATTAGGAATGAGAACAAACCCCAGATCACCATATAGCAGTTGATTTTCCCATAGGGCACCTAGGAACATGGTTTCAGTTTTCCACGAAGAATCCCATTTCTGAGGTCGAACTTCATTAGTGCACACTGAAATGTAATACATGTTGATTTAGCCTTGCCCACAAAATACAGTCAGCGTTCACTGTGAAAGGGGGAGCTTCAGATTTCCTTCTCGCCCCACTGCAGAATGCAATGTAACTTCATTCTGCTGCATCATAAATTCACTTCAATGGGCTGGAAGAAGAATGTTCAGCTTGCCATCAATATTTAATTAGCTCACTAAGAGCCCGTATTTTACCCTACACAAGGAGCCATGAAGCTCATGACACAATGAATTACCAGTTCTTTGATTTACAAGTTGAGTAGTCTCAGCTTTTAATTTGAGGACAGCAGCAGTTTTATTTAAGATCACATGAAACTTCACAAGAATGCAGGTCTCAATATCCTAGGCTTGAATGTTGACTTATGCCCTCCTATCTAACATCAAGGTCTCCCCGATTCTAGGGTTGAGCTCTAGAAAGGAGATCATGTACTTGCACTAGGTTGTGGGTAGCCCATACAGCTTCGGTAACGACGCCCTCTCCACCACTTGGGGGATGGCACTGCTCACCTTGTTTTTTATTTAGCTGATATGTGAACCACCTCTCTCTCTTGCTCAGCCTCTAGACAGGATTCAGAGAAGATGTTGCCAGGGTCTCCAACTCCTCATTTCTGATTTCCAGAAATGATGTTGAAGTGGGATCTTTGGCCCTTCTACCTTATGATGTACATCTTGATACATGACCAAGGATCTCTCCTTCCTTTCACCTTTGAGCTGGTGAGTTTGAATAATCAAGAGAAAAACCTAATTTGGGAGAAAGGCAGCTGCGAAGGACAGCCCAATGCCTTGTTCCAAGAGTCAAGAGGCTGGATGAAGCACGGCAGCTGGTTTGAATCCCAGCTCTGCCACGTACTGTCAGTGTGAGTGAGATAGTACTAACATCTCTATTCACAGGCTCCCTCATCTGTAGACAGGAATAGCGGCAGTGCCTATCACAGGGTGTCCGCTATTTTTTGTCACGGAGGTAAAGTTTCTGTAACTACCAAGATGGCCGTGAAGCAGAGCTGATTTCACATCCACTGACCTCCCTGCAGACTTTGTCTAACTAAAAAGAATAACCTTTTTTAGCTCCTCTCTGGGGAATTACGCAAGTCATAAACAGCTCCTCCTGAGTCAGGGAACAGAAGTAGAAAGTAAGGCAGTGCCGCACCTACTTCATACAAAGCAGTGCAAAGAACCGTTTCCAGCCTCAGTCTGCGTTTCCAGCCTCAGTCTGGCTCGCATCATGCCTGTGACCCTGCAGAGCTTGCCCTGCATGTTTCCCTGGTTCGTCCCATCCTAGCACTGCCACACTAAGGCTCAGCCCCCCACTCACAGAAATAGACACTGCCCTTACAGCTGCCCCTTGAAAACGGGGATGCGGAGCATCCTGCCTTCTCTGCAGCTGGATCTATAGCCCCAGAGCCTGCTCCATCTTGCAGAGTGGGACTCTTTCCAGGTCAGAGCTGCCTCAGTTCATACTTGCCTCTGTCTGTGCCCTGAGATAAGACAGTGGCACTGGATGTATTCCCTGTACATCTTCCTTATTTCTAGAACCCCTCATCGTCTTGAATACACAGAACCATCTATGTATCCCCCATGGAACCCCACAGGTCACAGCCTATGGATCACATTCTTTTTGCTTTTAGAAAGCTTGGGTCTTTTCATGGGAAACTCTGACATAAAGCTATACTTAGTCTTGTGCCCTTATGACCAAAATAACAGCACATATTTTCTAGGTTATATCAGTTCCCTGAGCTGTCAAAGATGCTTGACAGGAATCAAATGTTCTTCATGGATGGTATGGCTACACACCTCACACACACACACACACACACACACACACACACACTTTGCTCTTTAAATCACTGCATAGTGGGGCTCAGCAGTTAAGAGTAACAGTCATATAGCTGATCTGCATTTCCCAGGCTCCCTCTCAGGTAAGAAAGGGTTTTGTGGTCAAGTTTCTGCAAAGGAATGTATCCTGTTCCATAGCATCCTTCTGTGCCGTCTATCTGTGTTCTCGCTTCATCTTCCAGGGTAGCACAGGTACTCCAAGGATCTAGAGAAAAGTGGAGAGGATGAGTGAGCAGATCTGCCTTGCTGATTTGAGCTGGTGATAGGAACGTTAAAAACCACTGCTCTTGCAGAGGATCCAGGTTTGATTCCCAGCACCCACATGGCGGCTATGAACCGTCTTTAATTCCAGTTCCAGGGGAATCTGAAGCCCTCTTCTGATCTCTGCAGTATTGCACGACATTGGTACACTCACATACATGCAGACAATACACTCGTACACATAAAATAAAAATACAAATAAAATTTTTTTAAAATCACTGTATAATGAGTGAGTCAAGAAATATTAGCACTAAGAAGAGACTTTATATACACCCACCCATCCTTCCTCTGGGTTGAAGCTCTGGCCTTTACAGTCTAGCTGAGTTCTAATTCTACTTTTATCAAGCTGAATAAAAGATTTGGCCATCAGAGTGTAGTCATCAGTTTTGCTGAATGGATGAAAAGGAGAGTGGACCGTACTTCAGGGCTCCCCGTGCACTCCTGTCTCAGCAGTTGTTAGTGGTAATAGATAGGGACACAGGGACATGAATGACACAGGAATGTGAATGTCTTATGCAGGGAGCATCCCTGAATTTCAGACAGTTCAGTGATAGTTTTCCCATACCATGAGCTCTTGTCAAGTGTCTCTGACTTCTCGATGTTGTTGTCCACTTTTTAGGCTCTGCGGGGGATAAACCCAAATGAAAAGAACCACACAGTTTTTAACTAATCGGACGTGATTCCTATAAGACGAGAACATTTTGAAAAATATATAAGCATGAGCATTAATTTGAACTCTCATAAATTCCATATTCAAATGGGTTATTATTTCAAACTCAGAAATATAAATATCAGATATAAAGTTAGATGATCTAGTCACCCATCCCTACCTAGTTTTCTGTCACTATCTAAACCAGTTGTTCTTACTTTATAGATGTTCCTACATACTTTGAGAATCTCTTGAAAGCTATCAATTGTTCTCTGTAAAAATGTATCATAACAACATTTGCCTACAGTGTTCACATCTGCATAAATTCTCCAGAACCCACTCATGAGCTTCCCCCTTCCTCCTACCCCTGGGATCTGTACCCCCAGGGTGTCTACCCCTGATTTGTTTCTCAGTTCTGGTATTAGCTTAAATACTGTGCTTTTCTCTCCCTGGATTTTTGTGACATTGGGGTAGCAATGTTTGGCATCAAAAGCCAAGCATGGATTTTCTTAATTCACTGCCCTACCAAAGATTTTTCCCAATTTAATGAAACATGACCTTTATTTTGGCCTCTACTTTCTCTGCCTAGGAGCCTATTTATTTTTATCTTATAACCAAGAAAAAGAAAAGAGAAAATTAATAAAGACTAGCAATTCTTACTGTTCTTCACAAAAATTCATGATTTGGTTTTCTCTGATTGAGGGGTTAATTCTTTCTTCTCTTTTGACCAAAATATTTAGAAATTTCTATATGCCTTTCTAACCAACTGTGTGAAATATGAGTATATTTACTTAATCCTTCTCATTAAAGTCTACCTTACGACTTAAACTGTTACCTTCAGTATAAACCTCCACCACCTCCACTTTCAAAGGGAACAATGTGCCCTTAATAGACCAAAGAAAGGGTGTTAAACAGCTATTCCATCTTTGTTAGGCTGAAAGTCCTCAAGTCTAAGGTCCAAAGGGGTTATTAGATATCCAAGTTGGATGAGATGGAAAATGAAGACCTGGGTTGTTTCCCTAATCTGCAGAAACAAGGCATTATTGTTTTAAACAAGTATTAACCATTGCCAAGCCTGCGGCGATGCCAAAGGAAGTACCTGGCTCAGCACAGCCACACAGATGCTCTTAGAAAGCCTGTAAGTGGACTGGGTGTGGTGGTGCAAGCAGGAGGATCAAAAGTTCCAGGCCTACCTGAGCCAAATAATGTAGTGAAGGCAGCCTGGGCTATATATGGAGACCCTGTCTCAAAAACAAAAAGGGAAAAGATGAAGAAAGGAAGGGAGGGACAGAGGGACAGGGGGTGGCAGAAGGAAGGGAAGAGAGAACAGAAGAAGAAGGGAAGGCAAAGGAAGGGGAGGGGAGGGGAGGGGAGGGGAAGGGAGGGAAAGGAAGGGAAGAGAAAGGTCTCACACTGGAGCAATGGTACCATGGACAGCTCCTTGGGGGATGGACAGGTTGGAGAAGACCTTCCATCCACTAGCTGCCCCTCAGGTGGCCCTGCTCTACAGAGGACTCTGGTTCTAGAAAAGGCCTTGATCACCTCTTACTTTTCTGTGTCTGTGAAAGCATGCTGTTCTCTACTGCATCAGTTGTGTGGTCTGTCAACATGAGACTCATCAAAGCGCTCTAAGTTCTCAGAGGTCCTGATGGATTAGATACACAAGTTTCCCTTGAGTGTTCCTTTAGATAAGCCCCTAGCCAACCATTCATTCTAAATCTCCTCAGGGGCATTACAGGAACTTAGAAGTGTTTTTAACTCTGACTCCATGCTTACTGTATTACCTAAACAACCTTTCATTTCCAGGTGGAATATCTGGCCTTTCTCTGTATCTTCCTTGGCCTGGTATGTGGGTTTCAGGGCACTCTTTTACTACATTTAGGACAGCCAGATCTCACAAGTGAAAATACCAGCCACGGCACTATCTTTCTAAAAAAGCACTGACGAAATGTTAGCAGGCATCTTTGTCAAAATGGGGCAGGAGCTGTGAGGGGGGCTGAACAAACACGTGCTCTTTGATGACAGTCATCAGCTGCTCAAGCTCCTGCCACATGCTGCTCCAAGTGACTGCCCACATAAAAGCACAGACGTCTGTACCCTATGCCCCACCCACTCACCATCACCCCAACACAGACTTATCACCTCCATGCCATACAAGCAGGCACTACAATTTTGTTCCTGAGGAAATACATGTTAAAATCAGAATTTCATAAAGTCAGTGTTGCCCTGTTGATGGCTGGTGCTAGGATTAAGTGCCTCCTTTTCATTTCCGGTTGAAGTTAGGCGTGGCCATCTGACTTCAACAGCTCTCAACATTTCATTTTCAGCCACTCTGCCTTCTGTCAAACTGGTTCTGTCTGATGTTGAGACCGAGATCGATTGTTATTTACCAATTTTCTCCTCAGGCAGGTCTTATGACTTCCTCCACAGACACAGACAGAGTCTCGTGTTCTTTAGCTGTTGTTGTTGCACCTTTTCACTCCACCTTCCACCTAGCTTACAGAAAACTGCCAGATGAGCAGAGTCTGTAATCCCAACACTTGGAAGGCAGGAAGGTTGCTGAAAATTCAAGGCCAGGTTGAGATACATCATGAGTTCCAGGTCAGCTGGAGCTATAGCCTGTGAAACTGTCTCAAAAACAAAACTAAAAGAAAGAAGAAAGGAAGTTTCCAGATGAGCTTTTGCTAAATTTTACCTAAATATGCATAGCCATACTTAAATCTTTGTAGCTCTGTGCTTTGGTTTTGCTTTATTTATGTATATATGTCTATGTGTGTATGTATGCACATGTGAGTGCAATTTTCTATAGAAGACAGAAGAAGGCATGAGATACCACTGGAGCTGGAGTTACAAACAGTTACTCTCCACCCAATGTGGGTACTGGGAACCGAAGGCAGGTCATCTAAAGGAGCACCAAGCACGCTTAACCTCTGAGCCATCTCTCTAGCCCCCTTGCCTTCTCATAAAATATTTTTATTAATTCTTTGAAAATTTTATACATGTACACAGTGTATTTTGATCATATTCATCTGCTACTCCTCCCCTAACTTCTCCCAGATCCACCCTCATCCCTGCCCTCTCTCAGCTTCATGTCCTTTTTTTAATGGCTCTTCACTGTCTATAAAGTACATATAGGCACCTCACTTGGTCCTAAATATCGTTCTTGATATTACTTTAACCAATTTTCCTGCTCTTTTTCCTCTTAAAAAGCAGTTGCATGTATATGTTGGATTAATAATTTTAATAATTTTGTACCTTTATCCATGTTCCTCTGTATTCTAAAATGATCTACCTGTTCCCATAAAATATTCCAATTATTCAAGGCTACCACAAACTCCATTCCTTTGTACACGCTTCGCTACGTTACAATGAAAGTTAAGTGGGGCCTGGTGACACAGGCCTGTAATCCCAGTTACTCAGGTGACTGAGGCTGGAGGATTGCATAGGCTGGGCCTGTGTTGCATAAGAAAGCAGGCTGAGCAGGGGCTAGGGGAGCAAGCCAGTAAGCAGCATTCCTCCATGGCCTGTGCTCCAGCTCCTGCTTCCAGGTTCCTGCCCTGAGTTCCTACCTTGGGCTCCCTGATGAACTGCAACCTGGGAGATGTAAGCTGAATAAACCCTTTCCTCCCCAAGTTGGTATTTGTCAGAGTATTTTGTCACAGCGATGAAGAACAAACTAGGACAATGGGCAAATCAGTGAAATTGTATCAGATAATTTTCTCATTGCTGTGAAAAAATGCTAGGCAAAAGCAACTTAAGGAGGCAAAGATTTACTCTGGCTTGCAGTTGGAGAGGATACAGACCACAATAATGGGGAAAGTATGGCGGCTGGCGCATGAGGTGGCTGGTCACACTGCATTCACAGTCAGGAAGCAACAAGGGATGAATGCTGGTGCTCAGCTCACTTTCTCTTTATTGAATCTGGAACCCATCCCACGGAATAGTACTTCCCTTAGCTAGAGTGAGCCTTCCTACCTGAATTAACCCAATCTACAAGTCCCCTCACCACCCCCAACAGACATGCCCAAAAGTTTGTCTCTCCAGTAATTCAGATACTGTCAAAGTGACAATCAAGCTTAACCATCAGGGGCTATGGAGATAGTCAAGAAATTATCATCTATTTACCCAAGCAAAGCCCAGATCCCAGGTATATCCTTTACTTTTCTTGTTGCTGTGACCAAATACCTGACAAAAAACAGCTTAAAGGAGGAAGGGAATACTGTTGGCTCACAGTTTGAGGGATACAGTCCATTAAGGAGGGGAAGGCATAGGTGACTCCACGGTAAGCATGCTCAGGGGAACTCCTCACCCTCGCATCATGGCAGAACAGGAAGCAGAGAGCAGACAGGAAGTGGGGCTGGTCTGTAAACTATCACTTCCTCTAACAAGATTCCATGAAATGTTCCACAACCTTCCATAACATGCCACCAGCTAGGAACCAGGTATTCACACTCATGAGCTGATAGGGGACATTTCACATTCAAACTGCAACATGTGCTGCAGAGGACTGCATTTGCATTTTCCAGGCATCTCTTTTCTCCACCCTTGTCCAAAGAGGCTGTGATGGGATAATAGCAAATGCACTCACAGAGTAAGAGTCCTGATGCGGTTGATCTCAGGGAGAAAGCGTGTGGCCTGAGGGAAGTCAGCCAAGCCTCAAGCTGAGTTAGAGCTGTCTAGAAACTGAAATGACAGTAAGGCCACAAAAGAAAAGGTACCCTCCAACAACACTCCTTCATATTGCCGCCATTCCAGTCAAGGTCCCAGTACCTACCAGTTGGGTGATTTGAAAGAAGGGCAATAAACAGACTCTTCTCAAGAGTGTGGCAGAGGGTAGTGAAGTCATGGGGTGGTGGAAGCATGGCAGAGAACGTGAAAACAGAGGCTGGAGGACAGAAGTGACCTTCAAAGAAGGAGCATGCCAGACCAGGGCATCCTCTTAGGCCATCTCCCCCTTTAATCTCTCCTTAGACTTCCTGTGAGCCAGTCCTAATCAAAGACAGAAGGCAAAGAGGCTCACTGATCCTGGCCATAGAGACAAGGCACAGGGCAGGATGGATTAAGATGGAAGGAAGATTCAGAGGGCCAAAGGAAGGCAGCCAAGTTGGGGTAATGCTCTTGCTGAAGTGACCTGTTAACCAAGCACAGATTCTCAGAACACTTTATAGACAGATGCAAATGCTAAAATCTTAGCCCCAATGTATTGACTGCTTTAGAAAGGTAAATAAGGTTAAATGAGGTCATAAAGTTGGGGCCTTAATCCTATATGACTGGTGTTCTTATAAGAAGAGTAATAATCAGGGCAGATGGCTCACTGGGTAAAATGCTTACTAAGAAAGCATGAGGACTTGAGGTCAGATCCTCAGCACCCACATAAAAAATGGTTGTGCCCATCTGGAACCATAGTTCAGAGGGGTAGAGATAGGCAGATCCCCATAGCTCATTGTCCAGTCAGTCTAATAGGTCAGGTTTCAGTAAGAGAACCTGGCTCAGTAGATAAGATGGAGAGTGATCAAGGAAGAAGCCCTGTGTCAACCTCTGACCTCAACATACATGTACACATTCAACTACATATGTATGCATGTGTACACATACACACACACACACACACACACACACACACACACACAAGTACCACATGGAGATCCAGGGATACAGTGGCCATCTACACACCAAAGAGAGTGGTCTCAGGAGACCAGACCTGCTGATATCTTGATTTTGGACTTTCAGCCTTCAGAACTATGTGAAAATAACTCTATTGCTTAAGCCACATGTCTGTAGCATTTTGTTATGCCAGCCCTTGTGGACTAACATCAAGCAAGAGGAAATCTTAGAGACTGTCTCACTTAACACTTAATTCACTGAGTCAGAGCAGAAAGAGGAATGTGCCTTCCCTAATACCTGTGATTTCAACAAGACCATAAGTTCTCTCATGACAGCCAGAAAACTATAAACCTTAGGTCATGAGTTAAATTCAACTTATTGGTACATTTTGGTAGGTTTGTATCTAGTTGTTTATTATTATTATTATTATTATTATTATTATTATCATTATCATTATTATTGTTGTAGTGCAAATGATTAAACTGAGGGCCTTTCTCATGCCAGACAAATACTCTACCAATGAAGTACATCCCAGTCCCAGGACCACAATTTAACTAAATTAGTTTCTGTCCTTGAAAAATCTGAATACATATTAACTTTCCATCTTGTGATTAAAATACCTGAGATAATCTACCTAAAAAGAAAGTTTATCCTGGTTTATTGTTCTGGAGGTTTCAGTTCATGGTTGGTTGACTGCATTGTTTAGGGGCCTGTGGCAAGGCAATGCATCACAGCAGGGAGAATATAGTAGAAGAAAACTGCTCACTTCAGAGTGGTCAGGAAGCAAAGTGAGAGAGAGAAAGGAGTCGGGGTCCTGATATCATGTTCAAGGGCACATTGCCAGTGACTCAACTTCCTTCTACTAGGCTCAGTGTCCTAAAGATTAGGCTAAGAGTGTCACAGGCTGGAGACCAGGCCATTACACTTGAGCTTTGAGAGGGACACTTCAGATCCAAGCAGTAGCAGACTGGCAACTCTGGGCCCACCATCCAGCATGTCTGCAGAAAGCCTGAACTGTAGCTGTCCATTTCCAAGTTTCCACAGAAATCAGGCCAGCATCATGTCTACTTAACTTAGTTATTTTTTTGGTCTCAATAAGCACTTGAATGATCAATTTTCATGCCAAAATACTCACTTACCAAAGGGCATACATGACTATTGATAACTAACCAATATGCTGCCCCTCATAGAAAATCAAGACAGTCAGTACTTAGGAGCTCCAAGACTTTGGAAACAAGGAGAAATGTCACATCAATTCAAGGTTGTTCAAGCTGTTTTTAAAGGACTACATGCTCCGTAAGCATGAACTGCAGGCCTGGAGCCTGATTGTGTGTGTGACACAACTAAAGATTATATCAGCAGCTACAGTAGACTGAATGTTTATGATCTATCCCTCAAATTCATATGTTGAAACTTAATTCCATGCATGATGGTATTAGAAGGTGGGGCATTTGAGGTTATGAGAGAGAACACTTCAAAGGGACTAACAACTTTATATGTTAAATCCCCTGAGAGTTCCTTCACTCATTTAACCAAATGAGGGCATAGTTCTGAAAACATAGCTGTCTATGAACCAGAGGGTAGACTCACCAGACATGGGATCTTAGACCTTGATCAAAACATTTGAGCTTCCAGATGGTAGGAAATAAATTTCAGCTGTTTATCCGTTTCTCAGTTGATGGCATTCTGTTGTAGCAGTGCAGATGGGCCAAAACAACCATAAAAGCTTAGAAAATAAAGTGCTGTCAGAAATAAACCTGCTGGTGTCACCGAGCTTAGTGGTGTGCAACTACACTCTCAGCAGCCTAAGCCACAGAACAAGACCCTATCTAAGAATCAAACAAGACTGCTGATAACCCCAAAGCACTCTCAAGGCAGAGAGAGCTATAGACGGAAACACAGCTGGATCATTCCCAGGACGTATAAGGGTCACTGTGCAATGAACACACATCCATCAACCATTTGAATGATTTCATGTTACTTACTCTGGGTTCGTGCTTGCCAAACGACCTCCACTTCAGACCTCAGACTTCCCTCCCTCACCCCATGCCTGGCAGGGGGAGCGTCCCAGCTTCCTTGCACGTTGACATGTTAGCTTTCTGGATGATCGCATCTATTTGGGCGCTTGATTAAAGAGTTCCCACCTCAGAAGATCAATTTGCTTCTCCGTGCCCTGAAAATTTCTGTTTCTGGGCCTGAAGACAGAGCCAGATGTTCCCTTGGAGGTCTCTCGAGAGCCAGCAAGCTGGCCTTGCAGCACGTTTCCTCTCCTCTCCCCTCCTTTGTCCCCACACACATGCCAAAACTCACCTTTAGCCATATGGCCTGGCTTTAAAATAATGATAATACAGAAGCCATTAAACAGTGTTCTTCTGCACACTGCAACTTAATGAAAAGGAAAAGCACTTTGGTCTACATGCCCATGGGTGTCTGTCTAAATTAATCCAGATTAAATTAAATTAATTCTGCTCCTTGGTCATACTAGCCACATTTCAAGTGTTCAGTAGCTACCTGTGGATAGTGGTTGTTCTGTTGGGCAGCCTAGTTAGAGAACATTTCTTTTACTGCCAGGAATTCTTTAGGACAGGCCTGATGATGATGATGGAATTCAGAAAGGACAAGGAGTTAAGTAAACAGAGGCACCTTTCAAGGGCCTACCAGTCACACCTCTTGGGCCACCTGCAGAGGGACAGTGAGCCAAGGGAGTGAGGGCAGGCACTTCTGGCTGGTCTCTCGTAGTTTGACTGACCTACATACCTCACCAACTTTCTATCTAGAGATGAGCTTGGACTTCAGCTGGTCTGAGTTCACAGATGCTTTGTCACTCTCAGTGTTTCCAAAACTACAACCTCAGACAAAACTGTAAACACTTCCTTCCCAGGGCCTGACACTCCCTGAAATGTCACAAATGGGACCACGGACAACAAAAGGAAGAGTTCTGTCATCCAGATAGTCCTAGAAGACTTCCCTGCCAACCACGTCATTCATTCCCCACTAGAACGTCACAGGGATGGCAGCGCAAGATAACCAAGGCCGTTTTACAGGTGAGGAAACTGGACCCAGGGGAATCTGAATATATTACTCTTGGCAAAAGGCTAAGAAGTTTTAGGTGAAGCTCAGATTTGAGATTCGGTACTAACTTCTAGATTAATGTTTCTTTCTCTCCCACCGTGTTGCCTCTTTAGAAAATAGTTCTCAAGATTACAACAGTTTGCCCGAGTATTAGAGAGTTGGGACACATATTTGGAAGAAGAAAGATGTCTCTGCATCCCTGAGCTCTTGATGCAAGGCAATGGATGAAGATACAAGAGACTTGCAGCTTATGTGATGGGACAAGACCTGGGGAACTACATTTCACCTATGGCAAGGTTCTGCTCTCAGGAATGATGCTGGTGCTGTCTCTTTCTTGCTACCTAGGATGCTAGACAGATAGCTGGAATCATGGATGGGAATTCATTGAAAAGATAGCAAGAAGCCCAGAGGACTACAAGCCTCCTGCTTCTCAGAACCCAAACAAAAGTAAAGCTAAAATAAACAGACGCTTTTTCTCAGCCTTTTATTCCTGTGAAAGAGATAAATGTCAAAGAAATCAAGCTTGCATCAGACAGATTATATATAAATTTTTCTCTGGGAGTCCACGTGTCAGCAAAGGCTCAGCTCAGCCTCCTGTATTCACCCAGTTGGTATTCTAAATAATGAGAATCACTCACAATGGCGTAAGAAGTTAACGAACCCACCAGTCCACGATGGGCCTTCTGAAATGCCAGACATACGTGCTCAGATTTTTAAATACACCTCACTATATTATAGCCATCCTGACGTTGGCAATCTACATGGAGTCTACATAACAACCTTCTTTTAACAGAGCCCTACATAGTCTCATTATTCTGGATAATGGTGATATTATTCTGTTAACGAAGACATAGTCAGACCTGAAGTTGGCTTATTTTGAGGTGTGATGAGGAGAAAAAATTATTTTTCATGAGGTCTAAGTTTTAGTCTAGCTTGTATTTCATATTTTGTGAATTACCCTGAACCATGTTTTAATGAGATGAAGTTTGAAAAAGTCTCATGAAATAACAAACTTTGGGGGATTAAAAAAAAAAGAACAGGAAGCAGAGAGTGACAGAGTCAGTGTGGAGTGGAGGGGTGGAAAAACGTAAGCCAACAAAAAGCCTTCAACAAAACCGTGCACCGTTCAGTTCCTTCCTATGAGCCAAAAGATTTCAAAGTCCCCCTAGAGAGTTCATGGGGCTCAATCCAAGTCTCACCAAGGAAAAGTCTACATCTGTCTAACAGTTTCTCCAGCTTTGCCAATTCCAATCTGCAAAGTCTTCCTGAATCAAAGACAGCACGAGTGGCTGACAGGACGAAACTTAATTGAGTGTAATGCTGTCTAATGCAATACTGTAGGCAATATTTCTTCACTTTCCTGATGGGTCTCATTCCAGGTCAAGCCTATTGATCTCCCACCAGATGAGCTGGCTACTGAGACATCTCCATCGGTACCCTGGATCAAGCACCCTTCGGCCAAAGAGAATCCCTTCCCTCTTTGTTACCCAGGCATTAGAACAGGACGCACAGCTAGAGATTTGTATTACACTTTCAGGGAGTAATTCTTCCCTTGAAGTCTAAATCATCTCATTTATTCACTTAGCAAATGATCTAGTGACCACTAAGAATTTAAACTAAAGTTTCTTCCCTCAAGTCTCGGTTTTCCATGGAGTGTTGGATGGTTGGCCACACTTACCATATGCAAGTCTAAGTTGCGTTCTGTAAATAGACTTGTGAGTGTATTTTTCCACTCCAAATGCACATTTTTCTAATCAATCCATCTGGACTCTAGAGAGGACCTGTAACCCCTACCTTAGAGTGTTCATCTACCTGGTAAAATCAGTTCCCTTCAGAGACCTAGCTGGACTGTCCAAAGAGATCTGGAGCATCTGCCCCCATAGAAGCCAGAACTTCACTGCAGATAACAGGAAGGGAGATGGAGAAAATGGGATATGTACATGCCTCACAAATGCACACCAAACCACATTCCATCATGGATGACACGTAAGATCCAAGCTATCTGGCCATTACAGGCTGGCCACCTGCTCACTCAATGACCTTGCCTGAAGATACTTAACCTTTCTGAACTTGAGAGTCTTATCTGAAACATGGGAATAAAAAGTATCTGTATCTCTTCCAAAATTAAATGTCACTATATCTACGAAAGTACATCATCCATAGGGGCTGGAGAGATGGCTCAGCAGTTAAGAACACTGGGTGCTCTTGCAGAGAACCAGGGTTAGATTCCCAGGACCCAAATGGCAGCTAACAACCATCCATAACTCCAGTTCCAGGGGATCCAAAACCCTCTTCTGACTTCCATGGACATTACACGACATGGGTGCACCTACCTACATGCAGGCAATATACTCATACACATAAAATAAAAATCATAAACAAAATATTTTTTAAATGTACATCATCATTTACTGCTACCACCAGGTTTGGCTTGGGTATGTTGTGATAATAAACAATCCCCAAAGTCTCCATGGTTTCACACGCCACATGACTCTTGTTCACAGTGATAGTGGGGTCCTCCGGATAGTCCCAGGAACACAGGTGACAGAAGCTCCAACAGCTGTTCCCACAGTCCTCACACAAGGCAGAAATGGATGTGTCATATCACACACGGGCTCAGAAATCTTTCACCCCAAAGTGGCAGATATTAATTATGCTTATAATAGAATTCAGTTATAACTCAAGTCAGGTGGCCATGTCTATCTTCAGGAGAGATGAGGAAATGTGATTCTACCAAGAACCCAGAATGAAAGTGATCCATGAAACTAATGAAACTGAAGCTTCAACTCCCTTACTTGCATGGTGACCTTGACAGTCCCTAGGAGAGGCCAAAATAATATGCTTATTGATCATGTGTGTGCTGGTTAGTTTCTGTTAACTTGATCCAAACTAGCATCATCTGGGAAGAGGGAACCTTAACTGAGAAATTTCTTCCTTTGTACTTAGCCTGTGACCGTGTCTGTGAGGCAGTTTCTTAATTGTTAATTGATGTAAGCGGGCCCAGCTCACTATGGGCAGTGCCATCCCCAGGCAGGTGGGTCTGGGCTGTATAAAAGGTCACTGAGCAGAGGAAGCAAGCCAGTAAGCAGTGTTCCTCGTGGCCTCTGCTTTAGTTCTGACCTCAAGATTACTGCTGTGCTTGAGTTCCTGCCTCTAGTTCCCTCAAGGATGAACGAAATAAACCCTTTAAGCTAAAATAACCCTTTCCTCTCCAGGTTGGTCTTGATCAGTGTTTTATTACAGCACTAGAAACAAAATAGAGTAATGCGCTTTGTAAAATTTATAAATTAAGATTTTTGTATATTTTATGTTTTCATATGTACTTTAGGCCCCACATAACCTAGATCTGTTCTTAGACAGAAAGAAGTCTAAATATTTGTCAATAGCTACGATGAATGTTAGGGATTATCCAAACGAACTTTTTAAGCACGTAGCACTAGTCTTCCAAGCTCATGGAGAAGAGAGAAAGATGCCATTTCACCATAAAAAGAAGCTTGGGAAGAGGGTGATGACAGCTATCACCCCATCCTTCACTTGGTCTCAACCTATCTCACTACTCCTTACTTTAAGGGAGTCGGTGTGGTGGTTTGAGTGAGAATGTTCTCCCACAGGCTCCGAGAATTTGAACACTGGTCAGTTGGTGGTGCTGTTTAGAGAGTGTCATGGAACCTTCAGGAGGTGAGGCCTTGCTGGAGGAAGCATGCCACTGCGGGTGGGCTTTGAGACTCCACCGCTTCATCCTACTTTCAGTTTGTCTCTCACTGCTTCCCTTGCCTGCTTGAAGATGTGAGCACTCAGCTTTCTGCTCTGGCTGCCTGCTGGTGTGCCTCCCCACCATAATGGACTCTTATCCCTCTGGAACCATAAGCCAAATAAAGTCTTCCTTCTCTAAGTTGCTTTGGTCACCATGTTTTATCACAGCAACAGAAAAGTAACTAATATAATCAGCATCCTACCTTTCAAGAGACTGTAAATTATGGGCTTCTGGGATTTCAGAGGTAGAAGTGGCCTTAAAGGTCATGATATGTAATTTATTCCAATTCAAGAACTTGAAGTAGAAAGATAGTTGCCAAGTTTACACAACCAAAAGATAAGAGCCAGGCTTCCAAACTTTGAGTCACTACATGTTTACCTGTATGTCTCACACAGGTCATTAAATAACTATTGCTTATTTCAGGTCCCAGTAGTCACTACAGTTAAAACTGGTAACAGTGTCACCACTGAAAGCTGTCATTACCTCTTGTTTCTACACCATCAAGCACTACCCTGTCATACCACAAATATCTCTATCCACTCGAAATTGACATTTAATACTTTTCCTCACTTTCATTTCTATATTTAATAGTAATACAAGAGCAAAATCCTCTCTAGCCACCCCCAACATACCACACTCCCAGATCCTCCCCATCCACACACCACACGCCCTAGTCCTCACTATCCACACAATTCCTTCCTTATTCATAAACTACATTACAGCCCCCCTTCTGGCCCCTGATAGTCACATAATCTATTAGAGCTAAAAGAGCTTAAGAACCACTTGGCCCAAACCTTATATTTTATTAATGTGGAAATGATGACCCAAAGGTTTAAGAGGCCTGTTACCCAGGACCACATATGTCAAAACAAAGCCACGGATCCTGATTCTAGAGCAGTTTTACTTGCATTCCTCTAGAGTCCACAATGTGAAGGAGCTATTTACTGTTTTCTTTACTGATACCTAATGTTGCGTTTTTAGAAGGTGATAGAGCCAAGTAACTGATTGTAGGTTTACTTTTATTTCTCTACTCTGGGTAATGAAATTTTAAGTGAATAAGATTTGTTTTGAGAGAGATTTTTTTAAGAAAATGTTTGCCAGAAGCACTGAGCACTGAATACTCTCCCCTAGAAGTGCTGAGCTTCAGAAGTAGAAATGTACTGCACATACTTTACATCACTTATTTAGATAGATGGGTCTGTCCACGTAGTGGGGAGGGCTCAAACACACATATGTTATGACTGGTTGGAGATAGCTTAACAAAGAGTCCTTATTTACAACACTGTGGACAGGGTATAGGGAAACTAGTAGGTACAGCACAGCTAGGGACCCAGGACCATGGACAATCACAGAATGATTACCACCCCCAGGCTTCAGGGGTGGGAAAGGGTCCTGAAGCAGATCAGCATCAGTGGAAGGGACATGACATACAGTGGAAGGCTATGGAGAAGCCAGAGGAACAGAGACACAGAAAGAAGCACCCTGACTTTCTGACCTCCTCTCTCAGCATCTCTCAGGGGTCTCCCCATCCACCTGAGGAAGGGAGTTCTTAGATTTATTCCAGATTATTCTTCTGAGTCAGAGAATGGTGTGCAATACTGGAGAGACATGTGGAAGGCATTCCACACAACCACTCCAACATTCTGTATGTCTAAAAATGGTCTCACATTCCTATCCAAAGTTAGAGATTCTCCCAAAGACCATCTCCTCGAAGTAAAACATCACACCTGGGGTCAAAAGTCCAAAATCCAAACCTTAAAGATTTAGAGAAGTTGTCTAGTCAGGTTCACTCCCTCACAAGTGTCACTTACAGGAAAATCTCTTTTAATTTAAGTCCCTCTCGCTGCAGGCTAAGCTTGATTCTATACAAAGAAAACAGAAATTTGGTAGCCATGCTGGTGACAGGAAGAGATGGAGGACAGAGGTGAGAAGGTGAATTCCAGTTCACTCCACCACCACTGTCGGTGGTGCTGAGGCAAAGGTACTTCCTCATTTCCTCGGTCTCCAGGTATTTCACCAGGAGAGCATTGTTACCTGAGGAATGTAGGGGAATCATACACCAGAAAAAGATTATTTGGACGATTATATCTTAAAATGTAAACCTCCTCAAGCTATCATTGAAGATACTTATTAAGTACTCCCCCCACTCCCCAAGCCATTTATTTAATATGCCCTCCCTCCACTTCCCTGAGTTTTGCTAAATAAAGCTGCATTTTCAGCTTTCTGGAATTTTCCTTGCTCCTCCTTATGTCTCATGAACTTCTTTTTTTGGTATTATTTCTAAGGAAACCAATCTTATCTGCTTAAAGCATGGGTGGTGTTGCTGTGGATACCCTTGCAGAGCACTGACACTCCTTGTGGGCTTTTCGATTCACTGGTGGAACTGCAATATGATACCCCATCACTCCCACCCCTCAGCCAGCCAAGCCCACCTGGACTCATTCTTGAACCTTGACGGGAACATATTAGAAGTTCATCTCAAGTTGTTTACACCCTCCAGTCTACTCTCTTAGACTGGACAGAGTCATCCTTATTCTCGGTCATGGTATTTTTTCAGAGCTTGTCCTACAGCTGATTTGGCCTAACTACCTTGTTTTAGACATCAAACAACTGATTAAAGATACATGCAAAAAAGTACTTTTCATTGAATAATTTCAGAGTGGGAGCTGGAGAGAGGGCTCAGTGGTTAAGAGCACTAACTGCTCTGGAAGAAGACCTGGGTTCGATTCCCAGCACACACATGGCAGCTAACAACCATCTGTAACTCCAATTCCAGGGAATCTGACTCCCTCTTCTGACATACACACATGCAATACACTCATACAAACAAAATAAAAATAATAACACAAGGGTTGGAGAAATGGCTTAGTGATTAAGAGCATTGACTGGTCTTGCAGAAGACCCAGGTTCAATTCCCAGCACCCACCTGGCAGCTAACAACCGTCTATAATTCCAGTTCCAGGGACTCCAATACCCTCTTCTGACCTCAACAGGCATTGCACAACATGGGTATATTTACATTCATTCAAGCAATACAGTCAAACACATAAAATAAAAATAATAAAATATTAAAAGCAAAAACAATTTTTAAAGAATAATTTCAAAGTGTGGTGAAGGATCCTTAGTTTCCCCAAAATTTCTCAAATCATGAAAAAAAAATTATTAAGGATGAGGATGTAGCTGACAAGTAGAACATTTACCTAAATGTTGAGACCTGGGTTTTATACCCAACCTGGGAAGGGAAAACAAACAGTTGTTGGGTAAATAATCTGTTATTAAGTGAAGCACAAAGAGAGAGACAAAAACTAAAGCAACATTAAAAAATATATATGATAAAATATAAACTAAAAATATTTCATTAAAAATCTATTAGAATCAACTTATGTGTCTAATAGAATCAACTATTAAATGGATAAATAAAATGTGGGCTATATACACAGTAGGATATTATTCAGCCATAAAAACTGGAATCTTGTCATTTGCATCAACATGGATGGAATTAGAGGACACTGTGTTAAGTGAAAAGTGAGGGAGAGAGACAAACATTTCATGTTTTCACTTACACGTGGAAGCTAAGCTGATGCCAAAAAGTGGAAAGTAAAATAGTGATTATCAGACTGAGAAGAGTGTGGGGATGGGAGAGGGCTGGGGAGAGGTTGGGAAAGTAGTGCAGTTAATGGGAGGTTAGAGGCATGGCTCAATGGCCAAGAACTGGGGCTCAGTTCCCAGCATGCATGTGGTGCCTAACAACCAACCTTAACTCCAGTTCGAGGGGATTCGACGTCCTCTTCTGGCCTCCATGGGCGTTGCATGACAAGGATGCACTTGCATACATGCAAGCAAAACTCTCACACACATAAAATAAAAATAAATCAAAAACTTTTTAATTTAAAAAAACAGATGCAGTTAATGGGAGGAATAATTTCTAACTCTCTGTAGTGTGGCCAGAGAAATATAGTTGACCACAATTAATTTAATATTTTGAAATACCTAGTAAAGAGAATTCCAAATATCCCCAACACAAAGAAATTGCATATGTCTGAGGAAAACAAGATGTCAGTTATGCTATTCTGATCATCACAGAGTATATAGATGTGGAAATGTCACACTTACCCGTAAATATGTATAATTACTATGTGCCAATTAAAATACAAGTAGTTAAAACTCTGTGCACACTCCAACCCCACCTAAGGAAATTGTGGCAACAGATGACTACGGAGAGGGGCAAAGGCAGTCTCTTTCAAGTATGGCACTTTTGAGGGTTAACCAGGCTCCAGTGGATGGACCCACACTGAACTACATTTGGGGACACAAATTAGGCTCTATAGGTCTTATTATATATATGGAATAGAGTACATTAAATTGAGCAGGGGGCAATAATGAGGAGTGCACATTAGGGAGGACGTCTAAATACCATCGGATTATCTTGAATGAAAATTTCAAAAATTCAATTAATTTTTTAAAATCTGTGCATAATTTATACATGAGGAATATCTAAAAAGTAGTACGAATAAAAAATTAATTTGATGTCAATGAAGGAATAAAATCATGGGAATCTCTGATTCCAAAATTTCAAAAATAGAGGACTCAATCTGGGCAAAATGGTATGAACTTGCTTCTTCCTAATCTTCCCAGATAGGTACAACTGTAAACCCAGACATAATGCAAGAGGCAACTGAGATATTTGGAATATTAGAAAGAAGTAGTGGGACTAGTTTGGGATCTCAGAACTGGAGAAGAGAGGATTGGATCATCTTCTGACAGCTCTCCCCCTGCCCCCACCCCTATCCAATGGCAGAAAGGTATTTCCAACCCCATATCTACAACAGAAAGCTGTCGGGCATCCCGTGTCTCCCTTCATTCAAATGGGAGTCAAACACCACACATGCTCGATGGTACCAGCAAAGGTGGTCAAAAAAGAACCCTTGCTGACAGTGAACAAAAATGGTCTCCTTCCTCACTGAGCTTATAACTTACCTCCCCAATGGGAAATACAGGGACGGGGCCGGGCGGGGTGGGGGGGAACACCAGCAAGGGGAATTCTGGCATGATAGGTGGCTCAGGCCAGGAAGCCTCTTCATTCCCATGCATCTGAGATTTCCCCACCAAGAGGCACTCAATGATAGGCTAAGAAACTTCCTTCAGCTACCTCTGGTAATACCAGTAAGGACCAGTAGGAGGGCCTACTCTAGCCAATACATCAAACAGACCCAAGTAACAAGACAAGGCTCTGAAAATCAAACTTTCTATGGATCATAACAGTAGACCAGGATTGTGTACTAAACCTAAACAAAGTGACTGCTTGCTAAAATAAAAAATGGAAATAGGACTTAGGGACTCCTGATGTAATTGCCAAATGTCCAGCATGCAATTGGAAATCACTGATCATACCAAGGACCAGAAAAGTCAATGAGAGCAACTAATGAACCAAGTTACCAAGTTACATCAGAGGTTGGCACTGCCTGTCAAGTACTTCAGAGCAGCTGTTGTGAAAATGTTGCATCAAGACACTGATAATTCACTTAAACCAAAAAAAAAAAAAAAAGGAGCACTAATTTTTTAAAGACCCAGTAGAAATTATAAAACTGAACAATACAATAGCAAAACTAAAACTTAATGGATTGGTTAAATAGTAGAGAGATGACAGAAAACACAATCTGTGATCTTAAGACAGATGGATAAAATCTACACAATCTAAACAACAGAGAAAATCAACTTTGGGCATAAACAAAGGGTGAAAAACAGAGCCTTGGGTACTTGTAGGTCAATCACAAAATAGTCACCTTTTGCATCATTGGAGAATCAGAAGGCCAAAGGAGGGGTGGCACTGGGGAAATAATAGAGTCCGAATTTCTCAAATTTTGGTGTAACTATGTCTCCATATTCAAAAGGTAAGTCACACTCAGTTGGAGAAATCCAAAGAATTACAGGTCAAGACACAACACAAAGTTCTGGAAATTAAAGAAAAAAAAATCTTAGAAGAAATCAGAGGAAAATGTGAGCTTTATTGAAAGAGAAAGTGTGTTGAATGGCAGCACATTTCTCATCAGAAACCGTAGTGCAGAGGAAGTGGAATAACATTTTTTAAAGTTCTGGCAGAAAAGAACTTTCAACCACAAATGCGATACTCAGGAACAGTATCCTTCAGAAATGAAGAGAAAACTCGAGATTCTCCAATAAAGGGAAGTTAGAGGAATCTATCATTTCTCTTAATGGCTAAAGGGAGCTCTTCCGGGAAGAAATGAGGGAAAAGGAAAAGAAGGCATTCTGAAGATTAATGAACAAAAATGTACTTATGTAACAGAAGAGACTGTATGTGAGTTTTATAAAATTACAACATCTCTGATATCCAAACCAATAATATTTAAAACTGGTAAAGATAAAGGGAATTAAATGGAAGGTTGGTTTTCACACTTCATTAGAAAAGGTAAAATATTGAAACAGGTCTACATTAATAACTTAAATATGTATATTATAATAGCTAGGACAACCATAAAGGAAACTACCAAGTAGATACTCAAAGCCCTAAAACAGTAATAAATAAAATCTAAAAGGATAATTAAAAACAAATAATTGTAAAGAGAAAAGGTGAAAACAAAGAAATTTAAAAAACCAACCTAGGCTTTGGGTAATTTGGAGAAGATGATGCAGACGCCCCCATAATGGTGACTGCCTGCACCATTCGGGATCCGTATTTACAGCGCCCATGTAGTGCAGGAATCCCTGAGCTGCCTGCCTCAGGGACAGGAATTCTAGTTTCTACAGCCTTCCTTGGGAGGGGAAACATGGCAAAGTTTTTATTTGGTTGCTTGTTTCCTTGGGTTTTTTTGGGAGGAGGGGGGTCTGGTGCTGGTAGTTGAATGCAGGGTCCCTCAAAATCAAGGGCTCTTCCACTGAGCTGCATCTCTAGCCCAGAAGTTGTCTTTAGCTGGTATTTCTTCTGGGGTGCCAAAATTGATTCATATAAATCTCTCTGTTATAGTAAGCACTCTCAACACAGGTTTCATGAGATCACAATGAAGTCTTGCTGATGATAAATTCACAATACAAAACTCTACAATGCAAGAAGAAACAACCTACCATAAATGAGAAAAGACACACGGAAGTGTGAGTTCGATTGTATGTGACTGTGGTTTATGTATTTTGATGGTTGTCCATGGTTCTTGGCTCGTAAGTCCCATAGCCCTGGATGTTTCCTAACTTGTCAGAACAATAACACCGAAGTACTTGGTCTTTTATTCTTGCTTCCTGAATCTGCTCTGGGATGTTTTCAGAAAGATTACTTTTCAGATTTAGTACGCAAAGTAATGAATTTTGTCGTGACACACGTCAGTACGTTTTGTTCTTTCTCTTCATCTTGTGTCTCCCTCATCTCCTGTCTTCGCCTCACTTTCTCCCCAAACAATGCCTCATTCTCCTTTTAAGAAGTCTTTTCTTCACTATAATTTGCTTGTCTCCCCCCTCCTCTCTCCTCCTCCCCTTATCCCTCACAACAAAGTCTTCCTCACTTTAATATATATTCTTTCCTCAATATATATTTAGATCTCTCTCTCTCTCTCTCTCTCTCTCTCTCTCTCTCTCTCTCTCTCTCTCTCCCTCTCCCTCTCCCTCTCCCCCCCTCTCTCCGTACCTCCATCCATCCTTTTCCTTCCCTCCTCCTTCTGTATTCTTTTCATTTTTTCCTTTCTTCTCCCAAGGCTAGCCACAGAAATCAGAATTTCTTTTCCCCAATGTGGGTCATAGAAACTAAAACTATACTCTGACCTTTCCCTGTTTTCAAAAAAATTCTCTGATCTGCCCTGTCTGATAGCAGATCATGAGAGCCCCCAACCCACTTCAGAATCGGTCCTGAGGAGATGATGCTGGAGAGATGGGCCCTTCATTGCTCAGTCTGTTAGCACTAGGTCACACCCTTTTGTCCAATCACATTTCTACCCAGGTGTCTGTGCGTAAACTGTGCCCATGTAATGATATGTCCATGAAAGCCCGGTTCAGAAAGCTTCCGGAGAGCTTAGCACATACAAGCTTAGGGAAAGGAAAAGACCTCATCCTCCTGCTGGGACAGTATTGTGCCTCAGCTGCAAAGGATAGAGGCTTCTGGACTCAGTACCCTCCCAGACCTCACCTCATCTGCTGCTTATCCGTATCTCCTAAATGTCCTTTATTTATAATGGGCCCCTCAGTGTAGTGAGTATGTTTCTCTGAATTCTCTGAGCTGCTCTAGCAAATTAGTCAAATCCAAGGAGGCAGGTCACAAAACCCCCAGTTTTGGGCCAATGAATCAGAAGTTCTGGAGGTCTGGACTTGTGACTGATATCTGACATGGAAGCAGTCTGTGAGACTGAGCCCTCATCCTGTGAGATCTGACACAGTCTCCAGGTAGACAGCAGCAGAGCTGAAATGAATTGGAGGGCAGCCAGCTGGTATCCTCCATAGACTTGATTGCTTGCTTGCTGGTGGAGAGAAATCACCAAGCATTTGAGGATCAGGAAGGACTGTGCTATCATGGAGAGTAGGAGACATTGAGAGCGAGTTTGCTTTTCTGCTGTAATATCAGAGACTAGGAAGGAAAATTTGTCTTTTTGAGACATGGTCTCCCTATAGCCCAGCTGGCCTGGAACTTGCTATGTAGACCAGGCTGGCCTCCATCTCACAGAGATCTGCCTGCCTCTGCCTCCTGAGTGTTAGGATTAAAGGTATTCACCAGCACTCCCAGCTTTGAAAGAAAAATTTTAATTAAATTACAGAAGAGGCAATAAAATACATATGTTCCAAATAAAGATTCAAAAAGAAGATAATATGGGTAAAAAAGGGACCAATCAGGTATAAAAAGTTAAATAGAATTTTCAACAACTGAAAAATATGTTATAAGCTCACAGTAAGTAGGGTGACATGACTCATACATGTAAAGATCTATAACCAGGAAAAGTAAGCAGAGTAGAGGCAGGCTCCAAACTGTCAAGGAAAAGCATAAAAGATCCAAATGAGGAGGCAACAAAGGGAGGCAAAATCAGAAGACAGTGGTAATTTTGCCATGTAGAGTTTGGGTTTCATTTTGTTTTGGTAAGAGCCCCCTATGCAGCCTGGACTGCACACACTGCCTTGAACTTGGAATCCTGACTCAGCCTCTTAAGTGCTGGGATTATAGGCATAAGTGCCTATGCCTGAATTAGGAGATTTTATATATATATATATAT